>NW_023270739.1:27023355-27332510 GCF_011800145.1 Mirounga leonina
CTTTCCTTTCCTTTCCTTTCCTTTCCTTTCCTTTCCTTTCCTCTCCTCTCCTCTCCTCTCCTCTCCTCTCCTCTCCGCTCCTCTCTTCTCCTCTTCTTTTCTTTCTTCTTTGGTGCTGCGAAAAGGCAGAATCTCGAGGCTCGTACTCAGCGTGGGAGGCACTGCAGTTTCCAGCACTGCAAACTTATCTTCTAGCCGCCCCCAAAAGCTTTATTAGGAGATGTGGTAACTTCTCTCCTAAATTACATAGGTTGGTTTAAAAATAGAGTGCAGGGTTTCCCTGTCAGGAACGCTGTCAGGCTGCCCACTTTTGACAGCCACTTCTACCTCCCTTCTTTGTTCCATGTCACAGCATTTTTATTTTTATTCCAACACTGTTCAGCTTAAGTTATCTGGAGCCCTTGTCCAAAAAGGTTCATTTAAAGCATCTAAGGGTGCCTTAAAAAAATGCTTCTGTTTCCTGATGAAGAATTCGCGCACGGTTTGATTTGCTATGCATCACCATCTTTGCAGGGGCACTGTTAGCATGAAAATGAATTTTAAAAATATATTCTAGCGGAGGCGAGTGCCCTGACGTGACAAATTCTGCTCTATATCGACGCAGACTAAACTGGGGGACGTGGACTGGCTCTGGTGCTGGGAATAGATCAGCTTACATGGTGAGGGCAGCAAAAGGAAATGAAAAATTAAACAAATAAATAAAAACAAAACAAATAACCAAAACAAGTAAAAATAAGGCCTGGAAGTAAAAACTAATTAAAACAGAACAAAACAAAACAAAACAAAACAAAACAAAACAAAACAAAACACCCCTGCCACAAAAGTACTGGGAAAGAGAATGGCTGGCAACTTGGGTAAATATCCCCTAGTTAAATCTTTTCCAGAAGTACAGGATTTGTTGAAACATCTTGTCCTTTGTGTGGCGGAATGCAAAAGTCTCTTCATTTTTTTCCTGTAACCTTTGCCTCTCCTCTCCTCTCCTCTTATCTGCGCTGTCTGTTCCTCCCTTATATGGCCGTTCTCGGAAGTCCAGGAATTTGAATGTTATGTGAAAGGGTAATTCTAATTGGGCTCAGTGACATTCGTGCCAAATGGGAGACGTATGGGGGTCGCCCTGTGAAAGGTCAGGGACCCGGCATCTGCTATTCTGCATTGCTTCTTTCATGCGGGTCTCTAAATTCCAGTCTTCGCTAAATGGCCCAACAATCCTGGTCTCCCCTCCGCAAACCCCCTCCCCCCTCCCACTGTTACCTTACTTAGCTGGGCAAATACAAGTCCCTAGCATTTCTTAACATTTCAGCTTTGCAAAACCATGCTTTTTTACATTTATTGTCTCATTCATCACACGCAAAAACCTGTGAGATAAAGTGGGCAGGTATTATTACATCATGTGCATTTTGTAGCTAAGGGACGTGAGGCTTTAGTAGGTTCTAGTTATTGCTTACTATGGCACAGCTCATTAAAGGCTGAGTCCATTGCCCAGCCCTAGGCTCTCTGGCGCCCTAGCTGGGTGGTTTTCTTTTCCCTAAGGAGAATGCCTCCTGACTTTGGATATCAGACATCATTTGTGGATCCATGGTAGAGATTATTTTGTAATATGAAAGCTCATCCAGCTTTATGTCTCCATATTTAAATAAGTTTTCTTATCTCAATCTAAATGACTTTAGGAAGTGTATTAGCCTTATTCATCCAACAAATATTTCTACTGTTCTAGTTTGAGTATATAGCAGTGAATAAAACTGGCAAGTCTCCACTCTCATGGAGCTTACATTCCCATGGAAGAGACCAAGAATTTAATTAACTAACTAATTAATTAACAGACTCTCTACACCCAATGTGGGGCTCGAACTCACAACCTTGAGATCAAGAGTCGCATGCCCTACCAACTGAGCCAGCTAGGCGCCTTGAGACCAATAATTTAAATAAAGAAATAAATACATTATGTGAGAGGCCCAGTGGTGACAGGTACTAACGAAGAAAGTAAAGCAAGATAAAGTAGTATTTGTTTATATGAGGTGGTCAGGGAAGGCTCCTTTGGCACAGTGACATTTGGTTAGATGCCTGAACGTGAGGAGGTGGATGCTCCAGATATTTGGGGGAAAAACACTCTAGGGGAGGTGATGGCATATACAAAGGTCCTGGGGTAGGAGAATGCCTGGCAGGTGGGAGAACACAAGTAGGATGGCCTGGCTGGAGCTGTGAGAGCTGGTGAGGGGTGGGAGATACAGTCAGAGAGGTGGGCAGAGGAGGTGTTGGAGGCCATAGTGAGCATTTTGGCTCTCACTCTGAGTGAGATAGGACACTATTGGAGGAGTTTGAGTATGGGGTCTGGTGTCAAAGAGCTCATTTAGACAAATGTCTACATACTCCTGGGCTGTGGCCCGGCTCTGACACCCTCTAGCCTGCCTCTGTCCCACTCAATCTCTTTTCACTCTTCACTGGGGACGGCTACGTAACTTGCATGGCCCAGTCCTAAAAGAAAACGTAGGGCCTTTTGTTCAAATATCAAGAAAAAATAGAGTGCTAAAGATACTAAAATATAATTTTTTTCCTTTCTTCTGCAGCTTCTCTTTCAATTTATCATAGTGTTTTAAATTTGCCATTTAATGCAATTCTAAGTAAAGAGACATTAACATTTAAAATTATTAGCATTAATTTTACCATTCATTTCTATATTGTGAGATGCCAGTTTTAAATGCAAATATAAGATAATTTTACTTGTATACACAATCACAAAACGACATTTCAGTGTTCTGTAGTTCATACATGCACATGGATTTTGTTCCTACCAGAACAGTGGAAACGCTGCGCAAAATGAACCCACCTGTTCCTATTTCTTGATATGCAACATGTACCAACACCCTACCTTTTGCTTATTGATGAGTAAGAAGGGATGACAAGGAAAGGAGCTATTGGTCGCCCTGTCTTTCCCTTTTTTTTGATGTCATCCTTTTCAGGGTAGGTGGTTGGGTAATACAGGGAAGTCCCAGGAGTAATAAAAGATATGATAGCTTCCTTGGTTGTCTGGGTCTTTTCGGACCCCATTGCCTTCCTGCATTTGTAGCAAGTTCTGGGTGGAATAGAAAGCATGGTCCCCAGGTGTGGCCTGCACCCCCACTTATGCAGCCACAGATGGAACTTGCTTGTACTTGCTCCCAGTCGTGCCGGACTCCCAAACATGATAGAGCCACGGGGATCCTGAGCTCGTGGAGCATTGCAAGCTGTGAATTGGGTGACAAGGCGGACAGGCACGCTAGGTGTCCACCTCTGCTCCCATGTGGGCCCCATGATCCCTTTGGACTTCACTTAAAATCTCAAAGATAAGGTTACCACGAGTTTTAGGATGGTGACAGCTGAGCGTTAAACCAAGCACATGGTCCAGAAAGCATGGGCTGCATGTTCACGAAACTGGCCTTGTTTTTCACCCCACTCTTTCTAGAACTGGCCTGGTGTTCATGGAGGAGATATTCCAGGGCTGATGGAAAGAGAATAAGCCTGCTGCCTGAGTGCCCTCCCTGTGCTTCGGCCTGGTGACAATTTCCCCTGCCCGTGAGGAGGGATCTTAATGGGTCCTGGTTGAGAAGATGGTACGTAGAACAGAGAGAGTTCTGCCGGGGTACCCAGCGGAGCAGGGGAGACCCGGACAAAGGAGAGTCCACTTAATGTGAGTGGGTGAAAGGGGGTCGAGCCGCTGGGGAGTGGCTGAGGGAGAGAAAAAGACTGATGGCAAAGGCAGCTGCCTGAGGGGTCTGTGATGGCCTTGTGCAGAGGGCTGAGGAGCACCCACTGGGCTCCGAGGAAGGCGTGCCAGAACCGTAACTTCGGTGGTTCGGGCTGAATTGATGTCAGTCCTAGGGCTACTGGGAGGAATAACCTGACAGAAAAGGGGGTACTAAGAAAATCAGGAAATAATCGGGGCCCTGAAATATATTATTAATTTAAAAGAAGGAACCAGGCATTAGTCTCCATATTTCTTATTTCTCTTCATTTCCTGCTTTCATGGGAAGCGAGGGAGGGGTAATGACTTTAAGACGGTCATGGTGCGTGTGTGAGGTATGTATCTCGTGATGTAGATAACGAATGAGCAGAATACCCTAGAGCAGGGTAAACTGTGAAGAAAAGATGGGCTTTCTGAATTTGGAGAAAATGAGAAAGTTGGGTTTCAGTTTTAGACTGAAGAATAATGTCAAAGGGGTGACGTTAGGAAGAAGCCTGTTGCTTGACGTTTGTTTGTGATTTATGGCAGAGGTTGTGGGAGCGGAGGTGTTACCTAAAAGAAGCTCAAGTGCGGGGAACTTCCACAGAGGCTGTATGTCCGTGGAGGAAGGTGTGGGGGACTCTCCCTGGTGGAACAACCCCTGGGGCTAAGGTCTGAGGAGATTCTGAGAAGGCTGTGGTCTCCTCAGTTTTGCTTCCAGGACAAGGCAAGACGTGCCTCCCGCCTGAGCCCCACACTCAACGGGTCTCATCTGGTTTCCTTGGGATAGACTGAGTAAGGAGTCTGAGAGGTCGAGGGGATATACACCTGCCTGAAGTTTATGCTCTTGGGTCCCTGAGTGGCTCAGTCATTAAGCATCTGCCTTCGGCTCAGGTCACGATCTCAGGGTCCTGGGATCGAGCCCCGTGTCGGGCTCCCTACTCAGCGGGAAGCCTGCTTCTCCCGCTGTCCCTCCCCCCACCTTGTGCTCTCTCTCTTTTTCAAATAAAAATAAATAAAGTTTATGCTCTTTTTAGAGACCCTGTCCCAGATGCCCAGACCTCTTGACCTCCTCAGGCCTGACCCCAGTGCCTGTGTGGGCATCTGCCCTGGGTTTGCCCTCCTGGCCAGACTGTTGTGCACTTTTAGGCCTATGTGGTGGCCGAAGGCCAGCTGGCAGAGGGAGTTTGAAAGACTTGGATATATGCGCTCAGCGAGCCCCAAATGGGCCTTGGGCTGCTTGTGCTGCTGGATAGAACCAGGAGACGGAGAAGGGGTGGGCAGGGGTCAGGGGATGGTTCTCTCCGGGTCACCACGTGTCAGTGTGGAACTCCAAATTGCAACCTGGTCTTCTTTGTTAATAAGGGTCTAGCTGTCAAAGCAGGAAAATAGAGTTTATGTTATTTACCTATTTCTTCACCTGCTTTTAGAGCTTTTAAGTATTTATTCATACGGTATGTGGGCATTCCTTCATTTTCCTGCCTTGGCCCTGCCTCCGTATAAATTCTTTCTTGGGTCTCCTGGCTTAGATGAAGGGGGAGGCGATGAGATTGCCCCTGGCCCCCGCATTGCTATTGTTGTTTTGTTATTATCCTTCATAATTCCAGCGGAGACCCTTCAAGATTGAATAACAGCCTTCCTGCCTGAGTCTACTCTCGATTATTTCTCATTTTGTGCATGATATCGTTTTTTTTTAGGGGAGGAATAAAGCTATTTGGATATTTTAAGCATTATTTGTTCCTTTGATGCCCTGTACACAAGGGGAAAAATGGAGAGACCAGAATTACTGGTTCGACTGAGTATCCTGTTTCAAGCAGATGCCTGGAAGTTAAAGATACTCTGGGAACTGGGGCTAGGAGATAATCCACAAATCAGGGCAGAAGTCAAAGTTGTCTGCACAACCTGCTTTTTGCCTCTTTAAACTCAGACCCTGAATCTCTTTTTCTTTCTTAGACTCTATATTAGTTTTTAAAAAGGGAAGTGAAACAGCTTGGGCAGGGAGAGCAGTGGTTCCAGAATGTTCTGTTGATTTTGGATAGTCAACTCCTGCTTTGTCTCCAGGACATGCAAGCAGAGCTGAGTTTCAGGCAGCTGTGAGGGGGCAGCTTTAGGATTCCTTTGTGGAACATGTGACCCTGATCGACCTGATCTATGTCTTTTATGACAGTGAGGGCAGGATTAACAGACATGGTGTAGGTTCTTGTCAGCAACATGAAGAGCACTTCCTAATATGCCAGACATAGGCTGAATATGTGATATGCGGTATCTCATAATTAGCAGATTCTCATACAATTCTTGTTCTCATTTTACAGATGAGGAAACTGAGAATTTAAGACATTTGCTCAGGATTCTACAGCTCGTCAGTTGCTGAGCTGAACCTGAAACTGGTTCTTTTTGATAATAGAGTTCATGTTTTTGACCACAGTGCTCTACTGCCCAGCTTTCCAATATGAGCATTTAATTTCTGGAAGAACAACTTTCAGGCACATCACCTAGTCTGACCCTTTCAATTAATAGTTGTGAAAGCACAGACCCAGAGGGGTCAAATGACTTAGTTGACGTTCAACAGCTGCTGAGGGGCAAAATGAAAATCTGGGCGTCCTAATTCTCATCGGCATTTATTCTGTTACATTCTGATAGAGGACTAGTTTGGAAACACAGTTTGAATAATGGTGGGTGGGAAAGTGGGAATGTTTCCTTTTAAAATTCAAACTTACAGCCGAGTTGCCAGCCTCTCTTTTTTGCCTGCTTTTTCTTTGCTGTGCAATCTGTTCTATGAATTCTGAGAGCTTTCATAAGGAAATGCATTGCTTATGGTTTGGCCTTAATATGTCATATTGAGGATGAAGGCACATGGTGGTTTCTCCTACGTCGTTTCTTAATCAGCTGTGTGTTTTGCTTTTGTGATGGTTCCATCAAACCCTCTCTCTTCCTTCTCTTCATTGGCACATTGGGTGCAGAAGGGGCAGGAAGAGGCTTGCCCCCAATTTCAACTACCAAATTTATACTTGACTTCCATGAGCGAACAACCCTTTGTTTTCCAACCTGCCTAGTAGAAAGTGCAGGGGAAAGTCACGTGATGTCTCCAAAGTCCTTTAAAATAGTAAAAATACTAAAATATAAAAAATACTAAAAAATAAGAAGAGTTTTAAAAAGGAAACTGAAAAACATTTTGGAACTTTTACCTACCTTAATGGATTCAGAAGTTGTTTCAGTTAGCTTTTGCAGTCGAACCATATTCCCCAGATTTTGTGGCCTAAATGGCAATCCTGTATTTGCTCATAATTGCATGGGTCAGCAATTTGTGTTGGGCTCAGCTGGGACTGCTCATCTCAGCTTTCACTGTGGCCAGAGAGGGAGCAAAATGGATGGTTTGCCAAGATGGCCGTGACGCTCACTTCCCTCCCTTCACAGATGCCCCTGTGTAATGTGACTTCTCCACTCTCTCATCAAACGGGGGAGTGTATTCCTCTCCTCTTCGTATTTGAATTTAACCTCGGGACGTATTTTGCCCAATAGGACATTAGCACACGAGACAGAGGGGATGTCTGAAGAGTACTTGTGCACTGGGGTTTGGTGTCTAGCCACTGGGAACCAAGAGACCACCTTCTGAGGAAGCTGGAACAAACTTCCTGGGGAAGGAGAAAGCACCTGGAGAGAGGCCAGCCATCTCAGCTTTTCTGGCTGAGACCTCAGACGTGTGAGGCCATTGGCTTAGACCTTCCAGTCCCTGACAGGCTGACCCCCATCAGAAGAGCGGAGAGAAATAATAAATTATGGGCCCTATAAGCCACTTAATAGTCACTTTTTAGTGAGTTTGTTTAAAATGTCACTTTTACCACCCGGATCAAAAGGCTTATATACTACAGTGATTTCTAAAAAAAAAAAAAAAAAAATGTTTTTGCATGCTTCAATGATCTGAACGATTAGCTAGCAATCCAAGGCAATTTTAATACATTTTGTTCCACAAATGGTGTTATTGATATTGTTGCCTGACGTAAAGCCTGAGAAACTTGTAAGACAAAAAAGTCCCGTTGGCGAAGAAATTTAATCAATGAAAGGGAAGTTGGGAGTGATCTGCTGGTACCAGGGATGACAGAGAGGCTCTAAGCAAGCTGTTCTATCTCCCCCTCACAGCAGAGGGGCTCAAAAGCTAAACAGACCTGTAAAAATATCAAGTGGCCCCTGCAACACCTTTCTAAATGGGTCAAGGTCAAGTTTGTAGACTAGATTAATAGTGTTCACGCATGAAAATTAAAAATGAAGATGCAATTTGGTGAATCTTTTCATTAGGCCTAATCACATCAATGTCTTGGCAGAAACATTCCCTTTTACTTTCGACAGATGTTGGTGCCATAAAAATCCACCAAGAAATACTCTCTGCTGTTATGCCCTTGACTGTGGGCAGAGATCTAATGAGAAAGTGTTTGTTTTGCCTAAGGTTTTCCAGCTCCCCACTATTGCTCCCATTTCTGTTGGGCCAGAGCGGTCTGTGGTGGCTGCCGAGCTTCCGGAATCAAAGCCATGCCCCAGGCACACCACGCGTGGCTCGGGTCTGAGGCAGCTCCCAGGACACAGAAGGACCAGGCTTAGGAAACAGGGGTCACAAAGATTAGAAGGACTGCAGGGATAGCTGTGGAACTGGTGGGTCAGTAACCTCCTGGGCCACAAAAAACTTAAGCCATTCAGTTTTGGAGTGGTTTGTTTTGAAATAAAAACTAACTATATAGAAATAGAGCAACTTTACAAGACTGTGTGGGACAGTCTAAGAAAATATTACTAAGTTATGACTGAGGTAATTATGAAAACAATGCCTACCAGATAGAAATAGCATAAAAATTACCATTATTATCATTTTTTATTGAGATTAATTGACATATAATATTGTATTAGTTTTCGGTATACAACATAATGACATATTGTGAAATGATCACCAAAATAAGTTCAGTTACCATCCATTACCACACATAAGTGCAATTTTTTTTCTTATGATAAGAAGGTGTGTGGAGAGGAGTGAGGGCGTCAAAGGTAAATTCTTTGGCTGGCCTTCATTTCTGAAATTGTGGAGAAAACTTCCTTTTCTTCTTCCTTTCTAGTCCTCAAAGCCTATCAGGTTGGAGTTCTTAACATAGTTTGACATACGATAGTATTTTCCCTCATGTGTTCTTTGTAACATTAGTTCCTCAGGACGTGTAGGATGAAAGAGATAAGGGTTTAAATACATTCGACACATATACTAGATTAGATCTCACTTTTTGTCATAATGCACATTAGTGTAGTACTTTGAGGACTTTAATAAATACTGTAATAAAGAAATCATTCCCTTTTTAAAAAACCCAGTGCTTGTCAATCCTATTTAAAGGTAGAATTATTTCCCTCCATAAAATGTTTTAACATCCCACGTAAGTGGCGTTCACTTGGGAAACACTGAATTGGTTGGCTCAATTCAACCTGCAGTTATGTTTACGTATACAGATGTATATTGTAGGCACCCCGGGCAGATACAAAGATACAGTCAAAGGTATAATAGGCAATATAAAGCTGATATGAAAATGATATGAAGTAGAAAGCGATAAGGACTATATCAGTAGGATAATTTCATTGGAGGTAACAAAAACCCAACTCAGAGTGGCCTACATGATAGGAGGGAATGAAATTCTTGGTTTATGTAATTGGAAAGTTCAGAGGTAGGTCAGGCTCAGGGAGCTGGTTCTATCAGGATTCTGGCTCCATTTCTTTATGATTCCCTCATTTCTGCCCTCCTCTGGGTATCGACTCATGTTGGCTTCCTTCATGGGAACAAAATCCCAGCCCACTGGAGCTTGAGCCGTATAATCCCCAACTTTCAAATCCAGGAAGAGAATGTCTGCACCCACAACCATTGGTCAAAAGTCCTAAGATTTGTGCTTGTGCTGATTGGACCTAAACCAATCCATGTGGCCAGGAAAATGCCAGATACCTATTGGTTTAAGCCTGGATTACCTAGACCAATGTCGGTCAAGAAAGATGGGATTATCCTTATTGACATAGACCCTGCTCCAGGAAATGGGGATGGGATTGATCTCACCAAAACCCTGTGATTGTTACCACAAATTGAATGGGGTGGGGGGTAGAACAAATGTTGGGGGAAATAACCACAATGTTTACTACAGAAGGACCATGAAGAGGCCTTTAGTTCTGAGGATCCAGTGATTGGTTCCATCTGTTGAGAATCTTTTTTTTTTTTTTTGATTTTTTTTATTATGTTATGTTAATCACCATACATTACATCATTAGTTTTTGATGTAGTGTTTCATGATTCATTGTTTGCATATAACACCCAGTGCTCCATGCAGAACATGCCCTCTTTAATACCCATCACCAGGCTAACCCATCCTCCCATCCCCCTCCCCTCTAGAACCCTCAGTTTGTTTTTCAGAGTCCATAGTCTCTCATGGTTCATCTCCCCCTCCGATTCCCCCCCTTCATTCTTCCCCTCCTGCTATCTTCTTCTTCTTCTTTTTTTTTTTTTTTAACATATAATGTATTATTTGCTTCAGAGGTACAGGTCTGTGATTCAACAGTCTTGCACAATTCACAGCGCTCACCATAGCACATACCCTCCCCAATGTCTATCACCCAGCCACACCATCCCTCCCACCCCCCACCACTCCAGCAACCCTCAGTTTGTTTCCTGAGATTAAGAATTCCTCATATCAGTGAGGTCATATGATACATGTCTTTCTCTGATTGACTTATTTCACTCAGCATAATACCCTCTAGTTCCATCCACATCGTTGCAAATGGCAAGATTTCATTCTTTTTGATGGCTACATAATACTCCATTGTATATATATACCACATCTTCTGTATTCATTCATCTGTCGATGGACAGCTTGGCTCTTTCCACAGTTTGGCTATTGTGGACATTGCTGCTATAAACATTGGGGTGCATGTACCCCTTTGGATCCCTACATTTGTATCTTTGGGGTAAATACCTAGTAGTGCAATTGCTGGATCGTATGGTAGCTCTATTTTCAACTTTTTGAAGAACCTCCAAAATGTTTTCCAAGTGGCTACACCAGCTTGCATTCCCACCAACAGTGTAGGAGCGTTCCCCTTTCTCCGCATCCCCGCCAACATCTGTCATTTCCTGACTTGTTAATTTTAGCCATTCTGACTGGGTGTGAGGTGATATCTCATTGAGGTTTTGATTTAGATTACCCTGATGCCGAGCGATGTTGAGCACTTTTTCATGTGTCTGTTGGCCATTTGGATGTCTTCTTTGGAAAAATGTCTGTTCATGTCTTCTGCCCATTTCTTGACTGGATCATTTGTTCTTTGGGTGATTGAGTTTAAGGAGTTCTTTATAGATTGTGGATACTAGCCCTTTACCTGAAATGTCATTTGCAAATATCTTCTCCCATTCTGTCGGTTGTCTTTTGGTTTTGTTGACTGTTTCTTTTGCTGTGCAAAAGCTTTTTATCTTGATGAGGTCCCAATAGTTCATTTTTGCCCTCGCTTCCCTTGCCTTTGGCGATGTTTCTAGGAAGAAGTTGCTGTGGCTGAGTTCGAAGGGGTTGCTGCCTGTGTTCTCCTTTAGGATGTTGATGGACTCCTGTCTCACATTGAGGTCTTTCAACCATTTGGAGTCTATTTTTGTGTGTGGTGTAAGGAAATGGTCCAGTTTCATTCTTCTGCATGTGGCTGTCTAATTTTCCCAACACCATTTGTTGAAGAGACTGTCTTTTTTCCATTAGACATTCTTTCCTGCTTTGTCGAAGATTAGTTGACCATAGAGTTGAGGGTCCATTTCTGGGCTCTCTATTCTGTTCCATTGATCTATGTGTCTGTTTTTATGCCAGTACCATACTGTCTTGATGATGACAGCTTTGTAATAAAGCTGGAAGTCCGGAATTGTGATGCCACCAGCTTTGCTTTTCTTTTTCTACATTCCTCTGGCTATGCGGGGTCTTTTCTGGTTCCATACAAATTTTAGGATTATTTGTTCCATTTCTTTGAAAAAAGTGGATGGTATTTTGATGGGGTTTGCATTGAATGTGTAGATTGCTCTAGGTAGCATTGACATCTTCACAATATTTGTTCTTCCAATCCATGAGCATGGAACGTTTTTCCATTTCTTTGTGTCTTCCTCAATTTCTTTCATGAGTATTTTATAGTTTTCTGAGTACAGATTCTTTGCCTCTTTGGTTAGATTTATTCCTAGGTATCTTATGGTTTTGGGTGCAATTGTAAATGGGATCGACTCCTTAATTTCTCTTTCTTCTGTCCATCTATTGAGAATCTTGATGGAGTAACATTTAAGCTGGTTGTCAAGGGTATGAGTTGGCTTTGGATATGAGGGAGAGGAGGGGTAAAGGACATTCCAAGAGGAGGGAACTGCATGACTCAAGTCAGAGGGGCAGGGTTTGGAGGAGCATGAATGAAGGGCCGTTAGGCAGACCCCTTTGGATGAAATAGGCACAACAATGTTGCCATTGGAAAATGCATTCTGTATTCCAAGTACTTAAAGAATGAGGTTTTGAAATCCAACCCGTTAGTAAATTGGGAACTCCTTGTTCTTTTGGTTATAGTGGTAGGCCTACTATAATTGAGGATATTTATGTTCCAAGAAGGGTGTAGTTGGCATATCCATGAAAAACCTTTCTAGAAAAACTACAGACTTGTTTGAAAAGATACAAGATTAGTGCAGAGTTGACCACTGACATATTTTATTTTATTTTATTTATTTATTTATTTTTAAAGATTTTATTTATTTATTTGAGAGAGAGAGAATGAGAGACAGAGAGCATGAGAGGGAGGAGGGTCAGAGGGAGAAGCAGACTCCCTGCCGAGCAGGGAGCCCAATGCGGGACTCGATCCCGGGACTCCAGGATCATGACCTGAGCCGAAGGCAGTCACTTAACCAGCTGAGCCACCCAGGTGCCCAGACCACTGACATATTTTATATCAAAATATTTGTCGACAGGAAGACAAAGCATTCTTTTCCTCTCTCTAAGGACTCTTTGCTTATTGTAGAAGCAATAATTTAAATTAGAGGTAAAATGCAATTTTAAAAGTCAGATTTTGAAAGGCATGCTATGAATTTTCCTGACCTAAGTGTTTATCATTTTGAGTAACTAAAAAGACCATCATGTTCTTGATTTAATGTAAATTGCCTGGACAACATTTCAAAGCTGTTGATAGACTGAAGTTCATTAACCATGTGAATTAAGAAAAAAAGAAGAAGGGCATGAAATTCTGTATGGAGAAACCAGATGTGCAGTTACCCAGAGGAAGACAGACCAGTGGATGCTCCAGGATATTTTGGGCCTTTTAAAATGCCTCCCTGACCTTTTCTTTTCATTTCTTATTCATTTAAATGTATACATTTCTCCTTTTCTTTGAAAATCTGGCCTAGGGTTGTGTGTAATTTCTTGTGTAGCAACAGTAGGGCATTTTTAAGGGACTCGAGTCAGTACCGATCATTCCCTTTGAGGCATAGTTCAATTCTTCACTAAGTAGCTCCAAGCATTGGTAGTGGTCATTCTGCTTCCTTGCTGGTTGATTCAAATTACTTCTATGTCGAAAAGAGGATTAACAGATCTTACCCTAATTGCCTGTTTTTGTGGGGTTGTTAAAAAAGACCTGGGCTCCAGAAACAGAGGGTGTAGCCAGACAGAAGGCAGGCTGGAGTTCAAAAGTCTTGTAATCTTTGGCTCCACAGGCCTATAAAATTGGAGTGTTGACTGAATGCAAACAGCCTGTAGTCTGGAGGCCGAGGACCAAGAAAGGACAAGAGGCCCATCAGTCATTTGAAAAGGCAGGGGTTTCATAATAATTCTGGACTGACCTGTTAATGGATGGCCTTGTTTGATTTCCCCTTCCCATGAATGCCAGATCTGGAGCTTTCTGCCACACAACAAAGCTTTTCTTAGCCCCCTGTGTTCCTGGAATTTGGGAATAAATGAGGCCTCTCACCAAGGCCTGGCATGAAAGGAGTAAATTGGAAATATTAAGGGATGATGGTGCAGTAATAATGCACGCTTGTTTCCTGGTGCCACTCTTGAGGTAATGGTTATAGGCTTGTAATTTGTGAGCAAGAAGATTGAGTTCAATATTAAAATGTTATTACAGACAAGTAGGAGCGCGGGGCTCTTTTGGGAAAGTGCGAGTGATCCGTCACCTCCTCACCTCTAAGTAGTAAGGGTTACCAGAGGTTATAAGATTTAACAAGTATGGAAGGTTTTGCTGGGTGAAAGGGTGTTTTTAAAAACTTAAGCTGGAAGCTCTTTCAAGTGACTTACTTGACAACAGATGATGTTTTCTCACTCTCCGTGGAGTTTGTAAGAATTCATTGGCGATCTCCACAGAGGAAAACTGTTAATTGGGGTAGCCTACATGTTACACCGGATTGGTTTCTGGAATAAAAGACAGATAAATTATTTTATTTAAGAAGACGTAGTGTAACATCACATTAAAGTGGTTATAAAAAGATGTTAGAAGAACAATGGAGACAGACTTTTTTCTTCAGTGAGGCATAAATAATAAAGGAACAACGGTTATGAGTCTGTTTTCTTTTCTTTCTAAGGTTCATTTTGGTCAGCAAGCCACTCTGCAATTATTTTAAGAGAGATCTGTTTCATACAACTTTGGAAAAAATATAAATGGAAATACATATTTTAAAATGTTCTTAATGAACCTGCTTCTTTCTCTCCTCCTCTTCAGAGGAAGAATCTCTTAGTTTTAGAAAATCTTTGTTTTATGGCATTTTCACATTTTGCTTAAGTATAGGAACATTCACCTTATTTTATCTGAGTATTTGGACTTTCATTGTCAGATTTCCTAACATCACACCTACGTCACTAACCCTTATTCGTTACTGCATTTACATTTCTCTTAAAAAAACACGACAGGGTTTGATTTGAGAGCTTATTTCTTATTTATGTGTTGAACTTGCTTGTGATCTTTTAAAACCAAGAAATGAAAATAACCTCAGGTACAAATTTATGAAAAGAGATACTTGTTATGGGAGCACTGAGTATTCCCATCTATTTGTTCTTATGAACAAGTACTTCTGAATCTACTGTATTTCCTTTTTTTTTTTAAAGATTTTATTTATTTATTTGAGACAGAGAGAATGAGAGAGAGAGAGCACATGAGGGGGGAGGGTCAGAGGGAGAAGCAGACTCCCCGCCGAGCAGGGAGCCCGATGCGGGACTCGATCCCGGGACTCCAGGATCATGACCTGAGCCGAAGGCAGTCGCTTAACCAACTGAGCCACCCAGGCGCCCTGAATCTACTGTATTTCTAGAAGGTGCTGGCTCTTCAATGATGTACAAAGTCCTAACTTTCTGATCTCTGGAAGAAGTTTGTCAACACCTGTTAAACAACTAAGCTTCAGAAAGTAGTTCCTGCCTTATGTATGTAGAAGGAATTTCTTAACTTATTTATGAACAGAATGATTGACTATCCTGCACAGAATTATGTCACTTCTGCATATTTTGGACCCATGTCTCCGGCAGCAGCTCCTTCTCAAACTGCAGTATATCAACCCCACAGGCTGTCAGAGGGAGAGGTTGGGCCAAATGTGTGGCTTGCGTGGCAGGGCTCCAGATTTCAGTCACACGACAATTTAGATGTGCAGAGAAACGTAGCTCCTTTATTTTGTCTATAGCCTGTCTCCTCCAGCAACTTCTACCTGCTGGGTTGAGGGAAAACTTGATTAAATTTAAAGTGTGTTTTAAAATTTGATCCAATCTGACAATTTAGAAAATCTCTCTTTCTCTTTTTAAAAGATTTTATCTATTTATTTGAGAGAAAGACAGAGAGAACACAAGCAGGGGGAGTGGTAGAGGGAGAGGGAGAAGCAGACTCCACGCTGAGCAGGGAGCCCAACATGCGACTCGATCCCAGGACCCTGAGATCATGACCTCAGCCGAAGTCAGCCTCTTAACCGACTGAGCCACCCAGGTGCCCTAGAAAATCTCTTTGGGTTATATACTCAGTGTCTCATATGAATAAAAATACTCAGTCCCGAGAGTTTCTATTTCTTCTTGCCCATCTCTAACATTGAGTTGCTGTGAATGGGGAGGTTAGTGTTGCTTAAGCTGAGGCAAAGGAGAGATTTGGGAATCTTTTATTGTGATGTTTTCTGGCCTCCAAGGTCACGGTCATTGATTGTTGAATTTTCTTCCGGCTATGGGCTGTTCTTTGGCTCAGGAAATGCTACCAGGGTGAAATCTGGCTGCTTTATGTCAACCAGCACGTCTCTAGCAGCCCCTCCATCTGGTCTGTTGTTCTGGGGGGTCCTCCTTCGCTGTAGAGTCCTTATGTTTTGCAATGGTGGGCTCCATGGTTGGCCGAGTGGATTTCACTCTGAATCCAGGCAACAGGGACATTTGGGTACTTTGGAATGCTGACTCTGAGGCTTCTTACCACATGGTACTGTGTGGCTTACTTTGAGTGGCTGTGCCTCAGATTGGATGCTTCGCTAAGTGGCAGAGTCTCCTCTGGTACCACATCTGTGAGCATATTGCCTCCTTTCCCAGTAGAAGCAAATATGGGTGTATATTTACTTGTTGTTTGTTTCCCCCCACCCCTTTCTCTTTTCACCAATCTTGTGTCCAGGATAAACTTTCCTTTACTTCCTTTATGACACAGCCTTTGTCTATAATACAGATGACTTAGCTATGATAGAAGGACAGACATCTCTTTTATACTAACATGGCTGACTCAATTCTTGATATACAAAGGAAAGAATAAAGGGATCTAGAAATTCTTTCCCCAGTGTAATAATATGTCTGGTAAGGCTGTTGTCTTGGCACTTTATCTTATTTGGCATCTCAGAAGCTAATTACTTCACCTTGAATTTGTTCTGCAAAAAATACTAGTCTTTACTTTGCATGAAGAGAATAACAGGCAGCTGTGACATCTCTTTGAGGACTGGGGAGTCTTGGACAGTTGAGCTGAGACATGTTGGACCTGCTCCTTCTTCCTGTAGCCCCCTTGCTTCAGCAATATATATATATATATATATATATATATATATATATATATATGTAGGCTTCATGCCCAGCATGGAGCCCAATGTGGGACTTGAACTCACAACCCTGAGTTCAAGACCTGAGCTGAGATCAAGAGTCAGACACTTAACCGACTGAGCCACCCAGGTGCCCCTGCTTCAGCAATATTCCTGATCTTTTGCTAATTAAAATGGAAACTGAATGTAACCTTATAATTTTCTATCTCTCCCAATAAAGTATAAACTCAAAGAGAGGAAAACTTTACATTTTTTTTCCACAATGTTATTCCAATGCCTAGAAAAAGATATATTTATATTAGGAATTCAATAAACATATATTGAATAAATGAATTTATAAATAAATGGAAAATGAATGAATCTATATCCAAATTTTGTAGTCAATTGACTTTTTGCTCTTCCTTCTAGGTTCCAGGTCTCTGCAGAATTTGACCTTGCATAGGGCTTATCAACAATTTTTGATTGTTACTAATATTACTATAGATAGCTAAGCAATCATATTCATTGACGTTAACTCTGAGTTGTGTCTTTATTTCAAAATGTTTTTGAGCCTGAAACATCACATCAATAAGAAAAAGGATAAAAACCATATGATCATTTTAATAGATGCAGAAAAACATATGACAAAGTACAACATCCATTCATGATAAAAACTCTCAACAAAGTAGGGTTAGAGGGAACATACCTCAACATCATAAAGGCCTTATATGAAAAACCCACAGCTAACATCATACTCAATTGTGAAAAAGGCAGCGCCCCCCCCCCGCCAAGTTCAGGAATAAGACAAAGATGTCCACTCTCATCACTTTTATTCAACATAGTACTAGAAGGCCTAGCCACGGCAATCACACAACAAAAAGAAATAAAAGGAAATTGGTAAGGAAAAAGTAAAACTTCTGCTATATGCAAATGACATGATACTATATAAAGAAAACCCTAAAGACCCCACCAAAAAACTGTTAGAACTGATAAATGAATTCAGTAAAGTTTCAGTATATAAAATCAATGTACAGAAATCTGTTGCATTCCTATACACTAGTAATGAAGTGGCAGAAAGTGAACTTAAGAAAATGATTCCATTTACAACTGCACCAAAAACAATAAAATATCTAGAAATAAACTTAACCAAAGAGGTGAAAGACCTGTACTCTGAAAACTATAAAACACTGATGAAAAAAATTCAAGACAATGCAAAGAAATAGAAAGACAGCCCATGCTCATGAATTGGAAGAACAAATATTATTAAAATGTCTATACTAGCCAAAGCAATCTATACATTTAATTCAATCCCTATCAAAATACTAACAGCTTTTTTCACTGAACAAGAACAAACAATCCTAAAATTTGTCTGGAACCACAGAAGATTCTGAATAGCCAAAGCAATCTTGAAACAAAACAAGACAAAACAAAACAAAACAAAACAAAACAAAACTAGAGGTATCATGGTTCCAGCCTTCAAGTTATACTACAAAGCTGTAGTAATCAAAACAGTATGTACTGGCATAAAAATAGAAATACATCAGTGGAACATAATAGAGAACCCAGAAATAAACCTACTATTATATGGTCAATTAATCTCTGACAGCAGAGGAAAGAATATACAAGTGGGGAAAGGACAGTCTTTTCAACAAATGGCGTTGGGAAAACTGGGCAGCCATATGCAAAAGAATGCAACTGGACCAATTTCTTTCACCACACACAAAAATAAACTCAAAATGGATTAAAGACCTAAATGTGAGACTTGAATCCATAACAATCCTAGCAGAGAGCACAGGCAGTAATCTCTCTGACATTGGCTATAGCAACATTTTTCTAGACATGTCTCCTGAGGCAAGGGAAATAACGACAAAAATAAACTGTTGGGACTACATCAAAATAAAATGCTTCTGCGCAGGGAAGTAAATAACCAAGAAAACTAAAAGGCAACCTGAAAATGTCATTGGTTTGTGAAGAGCCTGTTTTCTGGGGTTGGAAAGGTGGTATCCTGATTGTAAAATCAATGGAAGATAAACTTGTGCAACATTCACCAAGGGCTACATACTTTTCATTACATTATGTGTTTACTCTAAAGGAACACAAAAGCCAGGATTGTGAACCCTAGTTTGCTTGATTTTGTCTTAATTCAGTCCTGTTGTTGAGCCACTTCACATCTATTTTCTTTGGATCTTTTTTCTTTCTTTTTTTCTTAATGTGAAAGTACACAGAAGAAAATCCTATCTGTCAAGTTTTATTTTATCCTTTGCTGAAGCCTGTATGGTTTTCAGATTTCCTTTCAGTTAATAAGGATGATAATTTTAACTTCAAACTCTTGATGATTATTTTTATTTCTCAGGAAAATCCTTTCTTTCCACCCTTCTCTCCTGCTCACCAGCAGAAAGAATACAGCACCTTATAAGTCTCTTTTCCCTCCTATGGCATCTTTATAATGCTAGTGTTCTTCACTTCAGCTCAGCTTCCAAATTTAATTCATTTGTTAAGCCTATTTTTACCTAGAGACATGAAATCAGAATGTGTTGCTAAACTATCAGAGAAAGTGCTTTTCTTTGTGCCTTCCATCTAAGGCAATGTGTGCTTTCCTAATGGTATTATTTATAGCTGTGGGCTGTGGAATCAGAGCACAGACAGGCTGCCTACATCCCATGTCACACTTTTTTTTCTGGTTGGAGTAGTTAGTCATTAGTACTGAATTGTTTGGTCACGAGCAGGGAGAGAGTGAAAATGTAAAATTCAGTATGTTTCATTTCCATGGTTCTGGTGGGAAAATCTGTGGGGGAAATTCCTGAGTCAGGTAAGCCCCAGGTACTTCCCTGACCAAAGGGTTATAGGTAAATGGTGGTACCTGGCATTTCTTACTTCATCCCTTCTGCCCTGGAAGTTTGTGCTTGTGAATATATTAGGATAGGTTCATCTGTGCTGCAGTAACAAATAACACCTCTCCCACCCCCAAATTTCAGTGACTTACAGGTGGATTTATCTCCTACACCACATCCTTTCCAGATTGGCTATTGTTCCACTCCCTCTCTGTCCTCTGAGGAAACAACCTCTATCTGGGACATGCGGTCATTGTAGCAGAGGATTTATGTTACATGGAGAACCATTTGCCAAATCTGAAAGCTTCATCGTGGAGGTGATACACATTATGTCTGTCTGCATTTCATTGGCTAAAGCAAGTCACACGGTCACTTTTGAGGTCATAAGAGCAGTGATATATATTCTTCTCTCAGGGAGAGACACTGCAGGGTTGGGTACTGGCATATTTGGTAAACAAGCTACTACAGTGAGGAATCGTTGACTTTCATTTGACAATACGTCAAAAGAAATTTCCAGACAAGGACTGAATCTTGTAACTGAATTTGGCAAGGAACTAGTATCTTCTTTTTTATTTTCATTTTTTTCTGGGGGGCTAGAAATAAGGTAGAAGTTCTCACTGTTTAGAACAATAGGATTTTGGAGGCCACTTTCTAAGGTATATATTATATTCATATTCATTATGCTTGTTGTTTGATCTACTCAGTTAAAAAATTAACTTTAGGGTGTTTTGAGTTCTTGTGACTATCATTTGTCCTTGACTATGTATCCAGGCTCATCTCTCACCATACTCTTGTCTCCAAGTCTAGGCTCTGGCTGCAATTACCTATTTGATATTCTAGAACTTTCCTTGGAATGACTTATAGTCTTGCCTTGTCTGGCTCACTCCTCCCATCTTTTAGGGCTCAAAGTCAATATCAGTGTTCCCAGTTTTGGTTAGGTGCGTCTGTGTTCTAATAGGAGGCTGTCCATATTTATCTGTACCATAACATTTATCCCTTGGAAATATTATTTCATTTGTTTATCACTTTTTCTCACTACATATAATTCATCATTGCTCTGGGAGGCTCACAACTGCAACCTCATTTCTTACAACGCTCCTGCTTTGACTAGGTTATTCCAGCCAACTGGCCCTCTTTCTGTTCTATGAATAAGCCCATTTGACCACACCTTAGTGCTTTTCCATTATCCATTCCTGCTGCCTCTCTCATCTTCAGAACACTGGCCCTTTCTCCTTCAGGTCTCAGCTTAAATATCACTTCCTTAGAGATGCTTTTCCTGACTACTCAATCTAAAGTAGCCACCCAGATTCTGACTATCATATCACACCATACTCTTGCCACTCTCTGGTACTTTTCTTACTTATTCATTTGTTTATCATCAGCCTCTCCATTAGAATATAAGCCCCAAGAAAGCAGAATTTTTCTGTCCTGTTTAGTTCTGTTCTTACCAAGGACAGTGTTAGTTATTAGTATTCCTAGTCAGTTGATTTTTGGATGAAGTAAAAAAATTGTGATAGTTTTTCAAAATTAAGGTTAAAGCTTTCATTGCAGTTAAATACTCAATAAATATTAATTTTTAAAGAAATTAATAAAATTCTAAATGTTCTTCAAAATTCAGGTAAAATTTCCTCTTCCATTGATAATTTCCACCCATACTACTAATCTTCTCTTGCACTTATTATTTTATAATCCAGCTACAATCTCTTCCCATATTATTCTCTATTGATCTGTATAACACAGATCAATAATCTGATGACAATATCTTTTACTTTAGTTTCCCCTGTGACACTTAGCAAAAGTTTGGAAAAATATATTTTGGAGTATATTTTATTCCATTGGTGGATTGTAAAGGAAGACTGGTATTATTGTCATAGATTACTCATATCTAAAACGAATTTACCAAAATTCGAAGATTTCCACAAAGATCACAAATCACTTAGACCAAATTTTCATGGCCTTCAATGATTTAAGCCTGGAGAATTAATTTCTATGACTCTATGGAAATTGCTTAGGATGGACTATTAAGAAGATTTCATATAATTTGTTTAATCACTGAAGAAAATTTTCCATAACTGATTTCAAGCATAATTTCTAACTCCTGCAAATGGAAGTTGCATCAGATTATTATTTTAATCTCTCTCTTTTTTTATTTTATTTTTTATTTATTTATTTTTTTTAAAGGTTTTATTTATTTATTTGACAGAGAGAGACACAGTGAGAGGGAACACAAGCAGGGGGAGCGGGAGAGGGAGAAGCAGGCTTCCCGCGGAGCAGGGAGCCTGATGCGGGGCTCGATCCCAGGACCCTGGGATCATGACCTGGGCCGGAGGTAGACACTTAAGGACTGAGCCACCCAGGTGCCCCTATTATTTTAATCTCTTTCCACATCACTTACAAGGTGTATGACCTTGGATAAGTTAGTTGACTTCTCTGTGTCTCAGTTCCTTCATCTCTAAGTGGGGAATAATAATAGTATTGACGTCTCACTGTTGAGAGACTATCTTGATATATAAGTACAAGAACATTGTCAGAAAAAAAAGAAGGTGCTCTATAAATGTTAGCTATCATTATTTTTAATAATCTGAATTAAAAATCCATGGTGAAGGGACGCCGGGGTCGCTCAGTCAGTTAAGCATCTGCCTTTGGCTCAGGTCATGATCCCAGGGTCCTGGGATCGAGTTCCACATCAGGCTCCTTGCTCAGCAGGGAGCTTGCTTCTGCCTCTGCCTGTCCCCCCACCTTGCTTGTTCTCTCTCTCTCTAAAAAATAAATAAATAAAGTTAAAAAAAAATCCATGGTGAATCTTAAAGAAATATTTAAGATTTAAGTTTTTAGCTAGAAAACAAAAACAAGCAAACAAACCCTACAAAGTAATAGGTTGGTTCACTTCTGCGAAAGCAGAGGCATCTTTGTCCTTGCAGAATTTACCCAGAATCCTATAGTTTTAGAATTTACCTTCAGAGATTCTAGAAAACAGCATATAAGGCCTAAGCCGGTGGAGTTCAACTGGGTTCTGTGGGACTCCATCTGAGGTCACTGTTGGATGTTGGAGTGGGGAGGAGCAGGGAACCTGAGTGTGTGGGACCCACCACCTCCACAGCCCTGCTTCATTCATTGCCCATTATAGCTCCAGAGCAGTCACTTTTCCTGTTTAAAAATTAGGATTTTACCTAAGATTTTAAGAGTCTATACCTTCAGGAAAGGGGTGGGAGTTTTGAATATGATTGGTCTAAGTTGTAATCTGGAGCAGTAAAGCTAAATATGTGGGGGCTGGGGACAAAGAGGAGCAGAAACCAAGAACTTTCCTGGGTCTCAGGGTGGCCGAGAAAAGTAAATGTAACAGGGGGATACCATCCTTGTTTTCATTTGTTCTCCCTCATTGTACTTTTCTTCCTTACCCCTTCATTCACTTCCATGCCCTTGACCCTTACTTGAAGAACAACAACCAGCATTTGACTTGTTATCTTGATTTTAGCTTTATCTTTGATCTCCTGGAAATTACTATATTTTATTTTGAGAGATGCAATATTAGGTATTCAACAGAACCTCTGTGCATCCCAGACTAATGTAAAATACCCAGTCATTTTGATGAACAACTTCAGGCTAACTGTTTAGCACGTAGAGGATACAGTATTAAACATTACATATTTCTACATGGTCATGTAGAAAGATCCTTAGCTGATGTGGCAAACTCATTGTTTCCCTGATGCAGATCAGTGTATAGGGAGGTTGAAAGTAAGAAATATAGGAATGTTCTGCAGGAGTCGTTCAGGAATTTATCTGTTAAGGGAAAGCATTAGTATGATTAAGCTTGAAGAGATAGTGTTATTATATTTTAGTCTTATCCTACCCCACCATTTTGATCCCACTGTTTTGACTCTTCAGATGTGTTAATCTATCTTTGTTTCCCTTTTCCTCATTCTCTCTTGCCTTCTCCATTCACGTATTCTCTCTGCCATTCACCCATCCTCTCTCTTTGACCTCTTTCGTTCTCTCTATTAATTTGCTTGCAATTTTCATATTGAATAACCAAGACATAAATGCAACATTTGCATTAAACATTACTGGTGCAAATAATCTCCATGGAGAAAACTGACAATGTCTTAAATTGTACATGGCAAATTTTGTTATTGGCTAAAAATTAATGAAAGAATAAGATCTTGACAAAGTTTAGATCAGTTAAATCTCACCCAGGAACATTGAACTTGGTAAAAATAATGACCACAAAGGAAACTCACAAGGATAGAAAGGAATCCATAAAAGTTGATATTGACAAAATCCTTACTTATGAATGAAATATAATTTTTAAATTCAAATGGGAAATAACAAATGCCAATGAAATAATTTCAGTTGAAGAAAATTGAAAAAAATATTGTAAATGGTTACTGTATTATTTTGATCAAGGAAATATTTTGGCTTAGTGATAGTTGCTCTGGGAACTAATTTCTTGATGAAAATTTTATCAATACAGGCCTAATCTGATCAACATGTTTGTATTATAAACATCCTCAGGGTCAAAATTTTCTCAGAGACAAAAATAGCTGGGTCAGAATGGTGGGGTTGAAATGTCCTGTAAATATTATTTTGTAATTTGATTTGTATGTAACAATTTATCTTGTAGAACTTTCCATATGATTAAATATTTTTTCCTATAACATTTCAGTGGCTGCATATTCCTTTAACTAGTCTTTTATTTCTATATATTTAGATTGTTTTGAGCTTCTTGCTATTACAACTCTGTGAACAATATCTTTATAAATGGATGGCAAACTTTTCACAGGAGGAATGTTTCTTGGATCTTTCTATTTCTGTATGGGTTTCAGAAATAGATATTGTCTGAAAAACTGCTGTGAAGAAAAAGACTCTGTCTTTTTTTTTTTTAACATCATTCAAGTTTTGATTATCTGGCATTAAGACTATTTATTAAATAAGAGCCTTTTGGATTAAATTAAAGCTTTTCTTTAACTTCCAGTGTTGCCTAAAACTGACAAAATATGAGACAGCATCTGATCTTGGCTTTTAAAATAAGAGAACCTAAAATACCTCAACACAAATAGCTCGAAAACAGCATGGTAGGATTGAAATGTCATATAGGAGCTGCTAGGATTTGATCGGTGGGAATTTATTTGACTTGTGCTTATTCCAATGCTATTTATAGTCAAAGGTAAATATAATTTTAGGTCTCCTTTAGAAACCACAAGCAGAACCAAATGTAATTTGTGTAAGAGGCTAGGAGAAATGAATTGGGGATAAACTAATTTCATACTCATTGCTTAGCATAGTGAACACAAGTCATGAATAGTTGTTGAGTGAATAAATATGTTAGTGAAAAATGAGTATTAATTTCATACTTCGTAACAAGCAAGATGTCTACGAATTCTACCACTTAGCACCTAGCACTGCAAATTCAGGTATTTAACATGAATTCTTTCTGGATGAATAAGAAACAAATACACTCTTCTGCTGCCTTGGACATCACTGGCTGTTTTAAAATGTCTGAGACCAGTTGATCATACCGTAGCACTGGTTATGTGGAATAGCCAATAGTGTGGACAGGGCATATTGTGACATTGTGGGTCACTTGTGATAAAGGCTATCAATAATGCTATAAGGAAATTAGTTTACCCAGTAGAAATAACCACAGTGTGTAAAGCATCTAGTAGGTTCCAGACACTCTCCTGTTTTGCAGATGAAGAAACAGAGGCTAAGAAAGCTAAAAACAAACAAAAGGAACAAAAACTCTTTCAAGGTTGAACAGATAAGAGGTTTAGCTGAGATATGTACCCATTTCCTTATAATCCCAAAGCCTGTGAACTCCATTACATCCACTGCCTCTCAAGTTCATAATCCAATAATGCTTCTTAAAATCACTTATGATCCCAGTACCCAGAGGGAGTAGCAGGAATCTTCTGCAATTTTAGGAATCCCATCCGTACTTTCAAAAATATTTGAGATTATACTTTCAGTTCTGTAATGTACTATTTTTTTTCCTTTTTCTCTTCTCAATGTATTTGAACATTTCCTCATGATATTAAATATCCTTCACCATATGCTTTGGTGGCAATTTCCCCCAACCCCAGGACCCCAGGTAAATTATAAGGTCTTTGAGGACAGAGACTTAAAAAAATACCTCTACCACGGTATTTAGGATAATATTGGACATAAAACAGATAATAATAATAATTATACAGTATTTATTTTGTGCCAGGCATTGGCACAAAATCAAACATAATGTGGATTAATTAATTTAGCTTTTAAAAAAAGATCTCTGAGGCAATACTGTTATTCTCCCATTTTCCATATGAGGAAATTGTCTAGGTCACTCACAATTAGTAAGTGGCGAGGCGGGTTCAAACCCCGGGCAAAGGCTGGCTCTGGAATCCATGCTTCTAACCACTATGCTCATCTACCTAAAATAGATACACAGTGAATACTCGTCAACGCTAGGAAATGGAGAGTAAAGGTAATTATGGGTATGCTTTGACATTTCTTATGTGTAAAAAGCCCACAATTCATCCCCATTACCATACTGCCTGAATTCTAGACTCCTTTGTTAGGCTTCTTAATGAAAAACAAAGCCATATGTATTCCTCTTAATTTCCCTTTGGACTTCTGGTCTAGGGAGCCTGAAGGTGTGACCACACCATCTTTATTTCCATTTTTTCCCCCTAGTCTTGATTCTATCCCAATTCTGTCCCCCACTGTGAGCCTAGTTCAGGTCCTGCATCCTCCAAGAAGCATTCCTTGTGCCTGCCAGGCTTTGATGCTTATCTCTTTGAACACTCCTGGTCCTACCTTAAACAAGGATCCTTCAAATATTTAACAAGTCTTATTGATCTTTATATTTCTTCGTGTCTCAGAAAAAATGCTCAATTCATGGTAGGCAGGAAGCCGATATTCCTTTGTTGAATGAGCAAACGCCCAAATGAATAAATGAGACTTACACTGTTTTGCAACAGATTGCGTCTATAGTCCTCTCCAAAGAGTTGATGAGGTCTTGGTAAAGAAGGATCAGCTTTGACCACTTCTCCATCTCCCACAGTGCTTGGTACAATCTGAATAAGCACGAGAACCTTAGCCAAAACTTGTAGCTGTTGTGGCTCAGCTTGGAGTAGGTACAGTAATTTTAATAATTTAACTATAGATTCTTTTGGATTTTCTATTCACATAATCATATTGTCTGAGAACAACGCCAGCTATGTTTTTTCCTTTTTATTCTTGAAGCTTCTATTTTTTTTTTTGCTTTATTTTATTGGCTAGAATATTTAATTCAGTGTTGAATGAAAGTGGTAATAGGAGGCATCATTGTCTTGGGTCTTGCTTCAAAAGGAAAGCTTTTATACTGCATCAATTAAGTGGGAATTCTTGAATCCTTGGTTTTGTGTTTTTAGACATTATCCTTCAAAATATTGCTTATGTCCCAACTGTCTGTATCTTTTTTTATGAATCCTATTATATGTTAGAACTTCTCACAGCCTCAGCTGTATCTCTACATTTTTATGTCTCATTTAATTCTGAATATTTCATTTGATCTAAGCCACATTTCACAATTTTCTCTTCCTCTCATTTTATCTGTTGTTAAGCTCATCTACTGCATTCTTAAGTTCAACTGCTGTGTTTCTCTATGAAGTTTATAGAGCTTCTATGTGACTCTTGGTTAATAGCTTCCAGTTCCCTGCCAAAAATCTCAGTCATGGCGTTTATCTTCTTCATGTAAGTATTGTTATTTTAATATCTGTGTCTGGTAAGTCTAATACCTTGGTGTCATTGTTACTTGATGTCTATTATCTCTTTTTTTCTGCTCTTTTAAGTTTATGTTATTTATTTCTCTTGTGCCTGGTTATTTTTGGTTGTATTTTGTTGTATTTGTGTGCAACTGTTTACAAAAATAGTTTGAGGTTTTAGATAATGCTACCTTCTTCTCTTTTGATTGTGTTTGTAATATGGTAAGTTTTAGGTGTGGGGTGATGTACAGGAGTGCTGCACTTCTTTAAAGGCCTATCTGTTCTGGATTCATCCATAAGATGTGTCTTTCAGGGTCTTAATAGAAAGCAAGGAAGGTTCACCTGGGCTCTCCTTCTTGGTGGACCCTGGCCCCAAACTTTGTCTCCCAAGCTCTGGCAGATTGGCAAAAGCTCTCGGGCTCAGTTTCTCAGCTTCTCAGTCACTTTATCTGGAATCGGCACAAAAAAATGGCCCCAATGCAGAATTATACTGAGTTTCTGCCTTCTTTTGTGTCCTTCTTCACTGCTGAGTTCGTTCCTCAGTGCCTTTAAGTAGAATCATTTGTAGCATAGAACTTGGCTTCATAAAGTAGTCTCTCATTACTGAAATCAGAATGCCCCTGTGTTCCTGACTTTTGACTTTAGGGTTCCTGGGCTCTGTTTTCTATACTGCTGGAAGGAATGAAAAATTTTTGAAATTTACTCATATTCTTGGTTTTTTGTTTGTTTGTTTTTTGTTTTGTTTTGTTTTAGCACTGCAAAATAAGTTGCTTGGATATTTAAAATCCTAACTATTTAAAGTGGACAAAATGATGGCGGTTTGTTGGAGAGATCGACTGGACATGTTCATGCATACCAAAATATAGCTGGAAAAACTAGTTATGAGTGGTGAAAACAGGCTATTAAAAAGAAAAGAATCCTGTCAAATTTGACTTTCCTGTATCATGGAAAAGTTTTATTCCTTTTCACTGCAAAATAGGTGCACTAATGTTGGTTTTTCTACTTAAAAAAAGAAGGCTGTAATATCATCATATTTGTACTCCTTAGCAACTCTAAAATAACAAACCATAGCATATTAATGGAGGAAAAAAACCAAATTGATGAAGGGACAAGTTTGGGCTTCACATTTCCTTTGGGTTTTTTAAAAAATAACAGCCAGTGGAGAAAAAATATTTATAACATTTCCTTGACAGTCCCTTTTAAGGTTTTAATCAGAAATAACTATTACAGGATTTATGCCAAATAGAAAGATATCTTGCTAATTGAGAGAGATGTTAAAAACAAAAATAAATACTAAATAGTGAAAATAAAATAATTGACTGCTTCCTTAAGACAAGTAATGCATTTATGTTTTCAGTTATAATCAACAAATACAGATGAGGTGTGATTAAATACCACTCATAATACAGCATCCAGAATGATTTTTTTAAAAAACAATGCAGGGGCGCCTGGGTGGCTCAGTTGGTTAAGCGACTGCCTTCGGCTCAGGTCATGATCCTGGAGTCCCTGGATCGAGTCCCGCATCGGGCTCCCTGCTCAGCGAGGAGCCTGCTTCTCCCTCTAACCCTCCCCCCTCTCATGTACTCTCTCTCTCTCAAATAAAAAAATAAAAATAAATAAAAATAAAAAATAAAAAAAAAGCAATTCTAATCAGTCTTACAACGGTCACCAATTGTACCTAGAAACAAACAAAAAAATCATTGTCTGACTTATAAGAACCCACATAACCTCCATGATCTGACCTTCATTTTTCCTCTTTCTTCCTTCGTTGGACTCAAGCACCACTTGGCTTTCTTTGTATTTCTTGAACACACCAAGATTGTTTCCACCATAAGTTTTTGCACCTATTGATCCCTTTACCTGGAAGCTCTTGTCTTCACCTTTTCTCTTAACTGGCCTCATTTTTGTCATCCCCCTTACAATGTAAACTCCTCAGTGAGAACTTGTCATAAATAATTTAAATTAACTTCCCCTCATTTTGGCTGCTTCCAATTCAGTCCCGTTCAATCAGCTCGTTTCATTTTCTTCATAGCATGTATCATTACCTGCAACTCTCCTGTCTATTTATTACTATTATTTAAAGATTTTATTTTATTATTTTTTTAACTTGCTTAAACTGTCCTTTAGAAAATAAAGATCTCTTTTCCAGAGCCTAAAACAGTGCCTGTCCCACAATAGGTCTTGAAAATAATTCTTGATGGGCTTTTGACTGTGATATTTGAAAGGTTTTTGCAAAGTATGCTGCTTAGTTTAATAGAGAATTCCATTGCTTACATCAGCAAATTTTATGTCAGAGAAACTTTGTTAGAGTGAGATTCCCCATGGAGAGGTAATTTCGGCCTAAGGGGTGTTAAATGTCTAACTTAAAATGAAGATCAATCCTTGAACAGTGTTCAAACTTGCTTAGAAAATACATATGTACACACACACATACCATATACCCTATACATATGGTATATAGAAAATATTTATTTATATCTTCATATTCACATGGAGAGTGAAATCATTCATATTCTCTGAAGAAGAAATGTTGAAGTTAAACATTAAAAATATTATCCGAACAATATTTGTCTCCTGTCAAACAGTTGGTGATATATTTCTGGTTAATTTTAAATAGCAATGTTTCTACTTAGAAAAATACATCCCCTAACCCTCACTGCCCCCACCCCCGCAATGGTGCACACCATTGGGATGATAGAGGGGAAAAATGCTGGTACTAAGACTATAATGGAATTTCCAGTTACCATGTCTACCTTTAATTAAAGACTACATGTATGGGAGCTCCTAAGTCTAGCTAAAAATATGTAACAATGGTCATCTGGCATAGTATTTGGACAAATAATTAAATCCAGCTGTGATTACATTATTGTAATAAAAATCTATCACTATCAAGAGAAGATTTAGTCTTCACTTGTGGCAGGCAAGATTCTAAGATGGCCTCCAAGATTCCCAGCCCTTGGAGTACATTCCCTGTGTAATCCCCAAATCTTGCAGGCAGGTGGGTTTGTGACTATGATGGATTTTACTTCTGTGATTAGGTTACATTATATATGTCAAAAGTGAACATTAGTTTCTTTAAATTACTCACAATGAAGATTATCTTGGGTGGGTCTGACCTAATCAGTTGGGCAGTATGAATGTAGGAGCCCATAACAAGAACACAACCCACTTCCACACCAAACACTTCAGGGACAGGGGTAGCACACATATTTAATCATTTTAATGTTGTGATATTAGTGAAATAAACCCTCCCAGAGAAATGAGCAGCTTAAAATTTAGTAATTCCTTCCTTATTTTGCTTTTAAAAATTTATAGTTTTGAATGTAACACAAATTCTATTTTTGAATATAATATTACCTCAGAACAGAGTTCCCTCAGGTTCTTTATGGTAATTGTAGTCTGCCAGGACCCCTCACACACAGTAAGGTCTTAGTAAGCCTTATGCGATGAGATCGATACGACAGGGCTCCATAGAGCTGGGGCATGCAAAATGGTAGACTAGCCAGAATCAATTAGGCTGAAGATAATTATGAATGTTTTTGAATGGTAAATGTGTTGATGGCAAGATTTTTGAAACTGTTCTGCTGATACAGTCACATGTTTGTGTAAGAACCAGCAGCAGGTGGGTATGGTGCTAACCATTAGGATGTGTTATGTTTAAAAGGAACATTAATTCTCTCGTTTCTGGTTTGAGGGCAAACTACATCCACACTGCGCGCTGAGATTTCATCCCAGCCTCTGCAACACTCCCATTCTTTAAGTACTTTGTTGCCTTTTCGCCCCTTTCCCAAGACAGGGGCTGACTCCATAGCACCCTTCAGTTGTTCATCTTTAAGAAGGGGCTCATTTCCCTTTGTTTTGTGTGTTTTCTTTGCCGGTTCCTAATTATTTTACTGCATTAGTCTAAGCTGTTAGCCAAGTAGCCCCAAGAACAGATTTAATGAGAGTGACAGATTTTGACTTTCATATAAAATTATAAACTTGTGTCCATGGAAACGGAAGGGAACGCAAAACCTGAGATCCCCTTCCTTTTTTGTAGGGCACAATGCGTGTGGCACAATGAAAAGTAGCCACAGCGGAAATAGCTGAGAACAATTACATGTTGCAGCAAATCCACCATCCCAGGCGTCAGGAAGGCACGACCTGGGGATTTTGTCTATTACAAAAGGGAGGCGCTCGAAGAGGGCTCAGCCACCCTACATCTCAGTACGTGAGTCCAATCTACCATAGCCTGAAAGCATGAAAACGTTTGGTTTAAAGAGATAGGCGTGTGGATAGGATTACTGTCACAGCTTTGAAATGATGAAGATGTGTTGGTCTGTGAATATTGTCCTGTGTATTTATCTTACCTGTATACTGCTGTGATGGCCGTGGGAATGTGCCACTGGCATGTCCTTCAAGAGCACCTGCCACGGGGAGCGTAGCGAAGGAGAGCCGCCTCCACCCTCCCTGAGAATCTGCCACTGTGCCACCCCAGTGTCTGCCCCAGCCAGTAGCTGCGTGGCAGTGGGATCTAGGACCTTTCTAAAGATGGGTTTTGGCTCAGCAACTCCCCACTCATTTGGCTGAAACTTTCACAGAACTGCTTGCAGCCGGAGACTCTTTTTCCCCAATGCACATTCCTTCTCCCTTGCTTTCAGAAGTGTCCAATGGGCATCTTACAGTGGAAGCCTCTCCCTGGCTCCTTCCGCTCCCCGCTCTTTAGATTTCCCCAGCATCCAGCCCCGGACAAATCTCTTGCCCGTCTAATCACATCTTGCTGTCTGCTTCTCAGAGGACCCCACCGGGCACAACTGCTGTTTTCCAGAAAAGAATGGAACACGTTTTACACAGATCCCTGCAATATGATGAGAGATTTAAAATAGGCATAGCCAATTAGGAAATGGGAAAATAAAGTTAAGAAAGCAGAATGAAGCCCAGTGGGGGTTAATCTACACGATGAGTATTATATATGGGTCATATATTTAGTTCTAAGAATAAAGTAGATCTGCCAATGGGAATTGGAAACATGAATAAGATGATTGTTGTTTTATGGTTTAGAATAACTCAGAACTGAGAGGACCCAGAAGATAGTGGAAAAAGAAAAATTTCTTACCATCAAAGCCATTTGGACCTTGTTTTGATTATCTGGGTTAGTGACTTATAGGAGTAGTATGGATATAGCCAGCTCATGGGAATTTTGAGAAATCCATTCCATCTGGTTTTGGAGACACAAGCATGGAGCGTGCAAAACTGTAATATATTTTAGCAGGCTTTCTTTTAAAATATTTTTCTTAAATTAATGTCAGTATTAGTTGGTATATATCCTAAACTGTAGAACGTGTGATAGTAGGTGGGGAGAGCTTTATTCTGGGATTAAAATTTCTTTCGGCTCTTTCCCAGTGTAAGCCTCATGATATGCATCGTTCAAGAATGTGTTGTGTGCCAGGACGCCCACTGTGTCCTCATGGCTCTTAATAGAAGTCAAAGTGGTCTGTGTCATCTCAGTCCCATGCTAGACTGCAAGCCATATCTGAATAATAGCAAAGTACGTTCAACAGTCATAAAAATAAACTACAAATTAATTCCCCTCATACCCGGTACTGCATTCTACTCTGATGACTAATTTTTTTAATATTATTTTTTGTGGAAAAGTAACTTTCTGTCAGAAAAGGATCTGGCGTTCATTGAACATAAGTTAAAATTGCAGTGTTGTTGAAAAAGGTCAAACATGACACACTGGGATATATAAATAGTAAGTGTGGACTCTGCATGGATAGAATAACACCCTAGTGCTGCCTGATGGGGGGTCAGAATAACAGTGGATAAACACAGGCATCTGGAGTTAATTAAGTTAGCAATCATCATCATATATCCGTTCTCACTTTTATCTATCAACCATTATCCTCTCAACCTTTTTGTAGGGGAACATAATTCAGGAAGTTTTGGCCAGAAGGTCGACTCAATCTATATGTATGATTGCTATCCCTCTAATATTTATTAAATACAGTATAGCTATGATGATTGCCTTCTTCTCTCCACTTAAAAATTATTAGCTCATTACCATATATCATCTTTACTTTTTAGTACCAGGCATAGTTTCAAGCTTGACTTGGGAAGTCAACTGATATTATCTAATGATTTTTATTAGTTAGATTCAATGCTAGTCAGATCATTCCGAGAATAGATCAGATTCTGAACTGTGTAATTTAGGGAGAATTTAGAAGTTATTCAGGAGGTAAATGAAGTTTATTCAAGGGCTAGACCTTGAAGATCTGCACAAAAGGATACAAAGAGCATTTTCTTACAGTGGAGAAATCAGAATCCAAGCTAATATGGCTTTAAAAAAAAATCAAGGTTTAATTTACATACAGTAATAGGTACAGTGTTAAGGTCTATGAATTTTAGAGAATTAACACAGGCAACCAACATTTGGTTTAAGATATACTGCACAACCAATAACCCAGAAACTTCTTTCATGCACTGTTGCTAAGTTATCCCCCAAAATAACTGCTACTCTGACTTTTTATCTTCATGGGTTATTTTTGCCAGTTTTTGAAACTTCTCTCTTCATAATATTGTTTTTGTTTGTTTGTTTGTTTGAATCTAATACTATGGTTGTGAGATTCGCCCATGTTATGTGAAACAATAACATCTTCTAATATTTGTATAATATTCCACTGTAGAATTTATCCATTCTGTTGATGAAGGACAACTGGGTGATTGCCAGGTTTCAGCTATTATGAACAAGGTTGCTATGAACATTCTTTTACATGTCTTTTGGTGCAGATATATGTTCATTACTGTTGAGTGTTTATGAATACAATTCTTGGTCAGGGAGTATGCATATGCTCAGCTTTAACAGAGAGCTACATAGTTTCCTAAAGTAGTTGTACCAACATGCACGATAAACAGAAGTATATGGCATCTCCTTTGCTCCATGTGTTTGTAAACATGCGATATTTTCACTTTTCACCCTGTGCTCAGCTCCAACACATACCTTTCTTTCTTTCTTTTTTTTTTTTTTTAAAGATTTTTATTTATTTATTTAACAGAGATAGAGAGAGAGCACAAGAAGGCAGAGCGGCAGACAGAGGTAGAGGGAGAAGCAGGCTCTCCGCCGAGCAGGGAGCCCGATGTGGGGCTTGATCCCAGGACCCTGGGATCATGACCTGAGCCGAAGGCAGCCGCTTAACCAACTGAGCCACCCGGGCGCCCCCGAACACATACCTTTCTACCATCTGCCATGTTCATGAGACATGGCATTCTGAGATCAGTGAAGATTTGAGAGATAGAAAAGATGGAGATGGAGAAAAAATATGAAAAAAGGTTAGGAAGAGAAGATAAAGAACGAGGCAAAGGAAAGAAGGGAAGGATTATCTGAGTGAGCTGAGGGAATCTTGATGCATTCTGATCCCCCCTTACCCCGTGGAGAAAAAAACAAAGTGAAATTCCATTCCTCTGGGAGGAAATCTCCTCCACCTGATTTGAGGCTCTGATTGCTTGAGTTATGAAGATATGATGATGGGTGAAAGGTAAGTAAAATAAAAACAGGAAGCAAATATAGAAAAAAAATCAATAGAGCTTTTGTAAGACCTAAACGTCATTTGAAAAGTCTAGAAAGCAAGTAGTAAGCATTACATCCTTTGTATATACTCTTGCATATCTTCACTGTCTGGTATTTCCATCTAACACATAAATGTATCCTCATGACATATTTTTGATATGAAAAAGAATTGGAAATGGAAGAGGAAAAAAGGCCATGTCAGATTTCTCCCTCCTCTTTGCTTTGTTCTTTCCCTTCATACTTTCTTCAACCTTTGCTTAACACACATTTTCCCCGGGGCATGAAGTAAGGGGGACAGAAGTGGTTCATCACCCCACACAATCCCAAAGGCTTGAGATAGGTCCCTGATTTGAGGGGACACAAGCCATTCCTGAGGAGGTAAGTACTGGCTTATAATGGAGGAGAAGGAATACTAGATATCTTCAGGGCAAATGATTTTTTGTTGTTAATTCTGTCCACCTAATGTTTTAGCTTTGAAGAAAAAAAATCCTCTAGTTTAATGGCTTTATGAAGGCTACTCCCTAAGGGGTTAAAACCTTCCACATACTTAAAATGTATTGTTTATCTGGGTAATTTCTGTTTAGCAAAGTTAACCTAATACAAGCTAGTTGGGAGCGAGACATTATTGAATGCATAGGAACTGTGTCTCTTTGGGTTTGCTTGCTAATCCTCCCTCTTTCCCCCCAGCCATCTGGAAGAAGGGAACAGGCTTGAAGTTAAATTTGGAGATTTATGAGGCATGGGACGCATAGTTGCTCTATTCATTTGAATTGAAAATTTGATCCAATTCTGGAAACTTCCCAATAAGCATCAACCTTCTGGGTTAAGCTATAAATCTGGAAATGACTCCATAACATTATTTGCTTTGATTTAACAGGGCAAAGCGTTGTCTCACACCTAGCAAAAATGCAATGGAGCAGTAACACTTGAATTGCTGTACTTGTCAGCTAAGGATACTGAAGAGCTTTAAAAAGATAATTCCATGTCCAAATTAGCATTAAGTGGAACTGGTCCAGTAACCTGGAATTTTTTTCCAGGCAACTTCACTCTTCATTGGTGCTGTCCTCATTACGTTAGCAAGGCATTGCCTCTTCACTGTCCTAGATCAGCTGAGGTCATGGTTTATGGACTGAAAATAAGGAGAAAGAGAGGCATACTGCCATGAAGCAATGACTACATCATTACAGAGAATGCCAAAACACACACCTTCTGCTGTTACCAGGACTCAGTTGATCTCCTGTTAATATGTGTTTTTCTATCTACATGTAGTAAAGCCTAGAGAACATTAATGATAGTTTCAGTAAGAGCTGGATTTTCACCAAGAGCATTTTTATTTTGCTAAAGCAATAATGCTATTAGCTAAAATAGGTATTTATACTTCTTTTCGGCCTCCATGGAGAATTCCTCTGGGGCTACAGTTGTATCAGATATTCACTTCCCAGGTAAAAACCTGCCCAAGTAATTAAGAAAATGGAGCTGATCTATGAAAAATGGACCCACAGGCCAGTGTGAGTTTAAATATTGGCTGGCCAAATGATCTTTCCTTCCTGTGTTTTTTAAGGTGATGCAGACAACATGGTACAATTGTAATTGAGCTGAATAATTTTTTTTTTTTTTTGAATTAGGTAACAAGCTGATGTTTCTCCTATTTTGGCTTTGCTCTTGCCATTTTAAACCAGGTACAATATACCTTCCTTAATAGAACACTTCAGAGTGGAGGTTTATTGGGATTATGTGATTTTAACCTACACACTGTATGACGTTCGGTTCTCCACCATCCAGTGTCTACTAGCTCAGAGGGACAGTAGAGATTGTCTACTTGAATCTCCCCTTTGTACAAGTGGGGTAGTGTGTGGTTAAAGAAATTAACTGGGGTTGAACCACGCCACCCTTCTGATCTCTTTTGACCATCAGATTCTATAAATTTATGAAATGAGTTGAACTAGAGATGAAAAAACATTGGTAGATATTAGGCCCGTGTTATAAAAGGATATTGTTTGTTAAGAGGAGTGGTTCTGGGAAATCCTTTTATTTCTGATTTCTTGTATCTTTTACTACTATGAATTAAGGTCACATTACTGAGTGTGAAAAATACGGATGTGTGAATGAGACTCAGAGCTTCTCACAATGTATTACTTCACAACGACCTATCTGCACGGCCATCTGGCCATCTACTTACTTATTCATGAAATATGTACCATGTGCTAGACAGTGTGCTGGTTGCTAGGCCTGCAGAGTAAACAATACAGAAATGGTTCTTGCCCTTGAGTGTGACACTTTTGGCCACAGAGAGACACAGATCCTTATGCACAGAGATGATGCCCCATCAATTCTAAGGGACACATTGTTTCCTCTATGTTTTAATACAGTCTGATATCAGGAAACATCCTAAAATTGAGAGAGTGTCAGAGCTTACTTAGCACCTTTCTCCCCCCTTTGCGATATGTAATATAGGGGCATGTCTAACAATGGCTGGCATTCTAAATTTGATGAGATGTTGTACGCATACATTATGCCAAATACAATGAAGAAAAAGTGCTATTGCAGAGACTAACCGGAACCTACTTTGGATCGATTGGTGTAGGAAGACGTCGGGACAAGATGATGTTTACACTTGAGGAAAGAGAAGGTCCCAGATCCGGTTGGGTGAGCAGAAGGGATAGGAGTATCCTAGGAAGAGAGAATAGACTGTGCATGCCTCGCTGGGACAGAGCGGGGCCTTATTTGAGGAACAGACGGAATGCCAAATGCCAATGCTGCTGGACTATAGCAAGCAATAGGGGCTTTCAAAAAGCCTGATTCTAAAAAAAAAAAAAGCCTGATTCCTTTTAGCTCTTTGCAAACGTTTATTCTGGAAAGACTGTTTTCAGATCAACAGTGTAGAAGACATTTCTTTTGTGTTTCAGGCACTGTATGATGGAGTAAAGGCCCCCCAGGTTCTGACACTGCTTGGGAATATCAGTCCAAACTTGACATTTTTATTTGAATGATTTTTAACCTAAGTGTGGGAGCACGTGCAATTGTAATTGAGCTGAATAATTTTTTTTTTCTTGGAATTAGGTAACAAGCTGATGTTTCTCCTATTTTGGCTTTGCTCTTGCCATTTTAAACCAGGTACAATATACCTTCCTTAATAGAAACACTTTAGAGTGGAGATTTATTGGGATTATGTGATTTTTTTTTGTTTTTTGTTTTTTGTTTTTTTTAAAGATTTTATTTATTTATTTGAGAGAGAGAATGAGATAGAGAGAGCATGAGAGGGGGGAGGGTCAGAGGGAGAAGCAGACTCCCTGCTGAGCAGGGAGTCTGATGCGAGACTCGATCCCGGGACTCCAGGATCATGACCTGAGCCGAAGGCAGTCGCTTAACCAACTGAGCCACCCAGGCGCCCGGGATTATGTGATTTTAACAGAAAAATAATTTTGCTTGAAAATGCATACATATAAGATAAAGTGTTACTAAAACATGGTGGTTGTTTGTTGCAGCAGCTGAAATTCACAGACCCTGGAGTATGAGTGTAACTTTTCTGCATAAAAACAAAATAAAAAGTAACAAATAAAATGAAATATTTTTAAATGTAAATATAACCCCCCCAAAGTCTAGAATACAGTTTGCTCCTTTAAGTAGGGAAACATATTTCCTGAAGGCTAATTTATAGTTAAATTTGTTAGCAATTATTAGATGCTAACAACTCCAGGTTGAATGGCTACATATAGTCAGAGAGAAATCCATGCTAATATAGTTTTATTGTAAGAACATTTTAAAAATACTTCTCCATTATAAATTACATGCCTTCTTCCTCTATGTGTAATCTAACAATGATTAGTGCATTTCAGGTGTATTTAAGTAAGTGTGTAAAACCAAAAGAAAATACTTTTCAATGGCCAGATTTAAGGAGCACTTCCCCCAAAGAACCACAAAGCATGGCATTACTCTGGCATCGTTTAAAAATTGATTCTGATGTTTTTACACTTCCGAGCACTACCATGGCCACTACCATCAACAAAACCTCCACTACAATAAGTGCAAAATCTCTTTTACATTTAACTTTCATCATTTTTGTCATCATTGCCTTCCAGGCATCTGTTTTGTGTTCCTTTTTGTTGTTGTTGTTCAAGGTAATTTTATATAGGCTTTTCTGGCTGGTGGATCCACTTTAAAATCCAGGTGTGTATTTGCATGAAAGCATTTAGAGAACATAAAGACAATCCTGTGACGTGTAGGAGCGATTGAGATCTTTAATGAAAACAGTGAGGTTTCTTAAAAGAGCTGTGCTGCCAAATTAGATAGAGGTGAGGTCACGTCTAACTCCATGTGTTCTGTGCTGAGGCTGTTGAGAAGAAATTGTCCCCATCAAGATCCAACAATATTTAGAAGTTGGATGTAAACCCCGCTGTTTGCCAGGAAGTGCACTAGTTTAAATGAAAACTCGCCATACTGCTGGGATTTAATTGACCACACGTGGTGGAGAATGCAGGGGAAGAACTCGGCGGAATACATTTAGTTCCTCTAAGTGAAAAGTCATCCAACTTAAACAGGAAGGAACAAAATTTGAATGCTAAAGAATGGAACAAAATTGCTCTAATTTCCAGGGTGGAAAGACTCAGATGACTTTGTTTTTTCTTTACATTTTCACATAGAAATGGAAAAAGCAGCAAAGCATAGCTCAAAAGACTGCATTTAGAGTAAGACAGGCAAAACTTTAAAAACAGAGCTATGACAATGAAAGGGGAAAACTTGGTCTCTGAAATTACATACTTCATAATTCATGCTTAATTCAAACAGCAGTGTGGAATGTCTTTGCTTCTTGTGCAGTGACCACTTAAATCCTTTGTGAACCACATCATATTCGCTCTTGGATTTAGAATCAAATTGTTTGTTTATTTAACTAATACGTGTGCTTTTCACTGAGTGCTCTTAGCACTGCAAAATGGCGTTAATAGACGGCGAAACAAAAAAATTGTAAAAAGAGCTCCCAATGAGAATTGAAAAAAAAACCAACAAAAAACGAAAAACAAAACAAAAAAAACCCCCAAACAAAACATAAAACCAAAAGGTATTAAATTGAAAGAGGTAGTTACCTCTACAGAAGTAAGCTGCTGCTATGATGGAGATTTTATAGATTTAAGGACACATATTCATACATATATGTAACATTTTTCCCTTTGGTAGGTAGAAGGTGAAGCAGAATACCACTGTAAGAGTAATATAATTGGCTTCTAGTCTTGTATCTGCCTAGCTTGTGACCTTGGGCAAATCATCTGAACTTTCTAGATCTCTGTTTTTTTCATTTAAAAAAGTGGAAAGGAATAATAGTATTTCCCCTGACACTTCCTACAAAAGTCAGATAAGAAGATGTGTATCAGCATATGGTAAATGTACTGGTAATATACTAATATCACTTAGGAAATAATTTATCACGGGGAGCCTGGGTAGCTCAGTGGGTTAAGCATTTGACTCTTGATTCGGCTCAGGTCATGATCTCAGGGTCGTGAGATGGAGTTCCGTGTGGGGCTCCGCGCTCAGTGTGGAGTCTGCTTGAGATTTTCCCTCTCCCTCTTCCTCTCCCTCTGCTCCTTCCCCTGTGCGCTCTCTCTCTCAAATAAATGAGTAAAATCTTAAAAAAAAAGAAATAATTTATCACTATTATTACTGTTATTGTGCTAGAAATGTACAGTGATAGGCAGAAATGTGTTGGTCTACAACGCCGTCTTCTCTTGCCGAAACAATTCTTTGTTCCTTTCGAGGCCTCAGTGAACTACTGAAACTTAATTGTTCATGTTGGCCTTTTCTAAAAGGTAATGACCCAGTCATTTAAGTTAGACAGTCAAGACTCAGTTTTGAGAATGAATTTTGGACTATTGTACTTGACATATTTAAGACTGTCAAGAGTTTTTGTTCTTCCAAATGTTTAATCAGGTCAGGAGTTGAAACAGAGAGATATTTTCTTGGTACAGTCTTCCCTTCTTTTCCCTTTGGGAAACATCACTTGGCCTTAACTGCTTTAAAGTGGAAGTTGGCAGGGCTTGCAGGTTTGGGAGCAAACAGAAAAAAGTCCCTCCCTGAATCAGACAGTATGGAATGAAAGCCCTGGTGAACTGACCACCACCCCCTCTCCCCCATCTCAAAGGCCAGATGGGCTCCAGACAAACCCTGAGAGTGTGGGCACTCAGGGGGGCAGTGGAGGTCAGCTGTGGTTCTAGGAAATTCCCTCCCTGAAAGACATGTGGGAAACCTGTTTGGGTATTCAGAGTGATACCAGAATGGTCAGAAATGGGACTAATATGGCGGACTTCGGCTGGGTCTGTAGAGACAGAAGCATTGTGCTTCCTGAGGAGCCAAACCCTCGGGGTCACTGATCTGTGGGATTCAGCATACAGGGTATGGTTGTTTGTAGCTTTGGTCCCCATAACCTTTGTTGAACATCTTAGGTTTGTGAGAAAGATCTTTCCCAACAATTTAATCTCGTTGGGAGATAACTGTCAGGGAACTGAACATGACAGGGAATGCAAAAGAATTTTTGTTTACTCTAAGGCCAAAGATGCAAGCTAGAGAGGATGTGGTGAGAGTCTACTTCCTGTGTATTCAAAGAGTGCTAATAGTTTGCATAATAGAAAATTCAGTAGACTCACATGTGGCAAATTATACAGCCTTGTTTGCAAATAACAAAAGGTAAAAGGCCTATTTGAAAACCTAGTAAGCTCACAAAAGTGAGCAACAATAAGAAAACGCTAAAATGCAATTCTTTCTGGTGAGGCTTGTGTCCTGGCTGTACTCTATGGTGCAAAGAATGTTGCATTTGGTGAAAACTGAAATCTACCTGAGACTGTGGCCCCTCTGAAGCTCAATTATCTTCTCTTCTGTAAAGCATGAATGATAGCTATCAATCTTACAAGGTTTATAAGAGGCTCAAATAAGTGAATAAGATATCTTTTAGTGGTAATTCATTGCATAAATACAAGTTTTTCTCCCGGTTTTTATTGACAGATTAATAAGAAAGATGACACATTTCCATTACTTTGTATCTTTTTCAGAAGCAAGTGGGATATAATTTATGAATATAGTAAATGTGTTTAGCCATTTCACGTGTAGGCATTGACATTGAACTGGCTAAATAAATTGTTTCAGAAACAGTGAGGGAATTATTTATTATTAAAATCACAATTGTGTGGACTCTATCTGTACATTCACATTAAGCTCACCTTCAATCATGGTCCACTCATTTTGTGGGTGATTTCGCCTATGTTAGCATAATTTTATCCACAAAGCAATCTTAAGAGGCAGATATTTTTCGTGTTTTCAACATGGGGAAGTGAAGGGTGCCCAAGTTCATTCAGTTAGCTGATATTTACATAAATTTAACTGAAAAAAGCTGAAAACAAGACAGTGTATGAATACTTGAAATAACATCACATATGAATGTATCTAAAGACCTTAAAAAGAGTGGGAGATAATTTAAAGAAATATAAATGGTTCACAAATAATACTTAAACATTTTTTCATCATGTCTTTTTAAAATTCTAAGAAAATTTCCCTCAAGGGAAATTTTGTTGGTGTGGTTTAAGGACAAAATAAAACAAAACAAAATAAAACACCATTACGCCAGGGAAAATTAGTTTAAAAATCATTTCAACTCTGAAAGATATTAGTATAATTTAATGATAAAACCAATCTTGCCACAAAAACAGAGACACTTTGACTTAAACCAACACTTAGGCGGGCAAGGGGAGTGAGGATTATAAGCTCGCTGAAAACTCAAAAAAAAAAATGGTACTGGTGATTAATAAGTCACTTATCATCTCCTAACAAAGACAGGAACACGATCCTGGAACATTTTCCTGTGTCAATTAACAGTTAATATGTTATCTGCTCAGTGACATTAAGATGTGGTTCCTAAAGCCCTTTACAAAGACATTGGGCTTTGATGAGTGACAGACAACAAGCCCAGACAGACTGCGAAAGGAAATTTAATTATATTGCTTCTAAATTGTGCATCCTCTGGGTTGAACTTAGAGATTCAAATACCAAAGACTAACACTAGACCCCAGATTTTCTTTAGGGAACGCTGAATGATTTCACAATTTTGTGTCTGCTAGGGAGAGATACACTTCAAGGCAATCAGGTGGCAGAACCCCCAGGAGAATGAATGCCCTTGAATGAGGAGTGCAAAACCTGGCATTTGTTGCTTGAGAGGCATTTCAGAGAGAGCGGCGGGTCACTCTGGGCCTCAGTAATTCTACACACTGTAGGACAAGGTAGAGACGGCTTTCGTCTGAGAAGTGATTCGAGAAACAGCTGTTCTCTTTATTTACTCAAGCAGGTTGGTCTCCAAGTTGGGGGTTCACGCATCACAGAGGTTGGCTAAAGACATCATCTGGGGGCTGGGAAGAAAACACTAGAACTCTTATTTACTTTTATCTAAAAATGTAAAAAAGGGGTTCAGCTTCTTAGCGCCTACAGAATGGTTGTTACTGGTAATCCCCGTACCCTTCCTGGGTCTGTATGTTGGACGGCCTTGGATCTTGAGCAGTGTAGAAGTTTTACCAAGTGGGGAAGGGAATGCCACAAAAGGGTGATGGGGGGGGCTATTATTCTCACTCCTTTGTCTCCTTCCAGAATATTTTGAGGTAGGATCTAGTAAGCGGCTCTTCAGATTATATGATCTTGTTTTAACTTAATGGATGCCCACTAACTAGGTGGCTTGAAAATGCCCCTTGCGAAGAAACGGCAGATTAAAAAATACTACTAATGTAGGCACAGTGAACAATGACAGTGTTGGCAGAGGTGGATTTTTGCCTTCTCCTGAGAGGAGCTACCATGACAAGGGAAAATGATCATTTCAGATCTATTAAGAATTAAGGTAACTTTTTTCCATTGATCATGAATATTATTCAAAATGTGGACTCGTAGCCACTATTTTTCAGCTTTATTGAGTTATAATTGACAAAATCATGATATTAAAAATGTACAAGATGATGATTTGATATATTTATCCAGTGTGAAAGGACTCCCCTAGCAAGTTAACTGACATATCCAGCCCCTTGCATATTTACCATTTTTGTGTGTGTGGTGTGAGAATGCTTAAGTTCTATCTACTCTCTTAGCAAATGTCAATTATACAATACAGTGTTATTATCAGCTATGGTCACCATGTTCTACATTAGATCATCAGACCTTTTTTTTTAAAGATTTTATTTATTTATTTTTGTGAGGGGGGGGAGGGGCAGAGGGAGAAGCAGACTCCCTGCTGAGCAGGGAACCTGATGTAGGACTCTATCTGAGGACCCTGAGATCATAACCTGAGCTGAAGGCAGAGGCTTAACCTACTGAGCCACCCAGGCGCCCAGACTTTATTCATCTTATAACTGCACTCTTTGACCAACCTCTCCCCATTTCTCCCGCCCCCAGTCCTTGGCAATCACTTTTCTACTCTGTTTCTTTGAGTTCACTTTTTTTTAATTCCATATGAAAATGATACCATAAAATATTTGGCTTTCTCTTTCTAGCTTGTTTCACTCAACAACATAATGCCTTCTAGTTTCATCCGTGTCAGAAATTACCAGATTTCCTTCTTTTTTTTTTTTTAAAGATTTTATTTATTTATTTGAGAGAGAGAATGAGAGAGAGAGAGCACATGAGAGGGGGGAGGGTCAGAAGGAGAAGCAGACTCCCTGCCGAGCAGGGAGCCCAATGCGGGACTCGATCCCGGGACTCCAGGATCATGAGCTGAACCAAAGGCAGTTGCTTAACCAACTGAGCCACCCAGGCGCCCAACCAGATTTCCTTCTTTTTAAAGGCTGAATAGTACTACATTATGTGTATAGATCCCACATTTTCCTTATCCAGCCATCTGTCGACAGATACTTAGGTTTTTCCATGTCTTGGCTGTTGTGAACAATACTGCTATGAACACAGGAGTACAGAGAGCTCGTTGACATCATGATTTCATTTCCTTTGGATATACATGCAGAAGTGGGATTACTAGTTCACACGAGAGTTCTATTTTTACTTTCTCGAGAAACCTTTATGCTGTTTTCCACAGTGACTGCACCCATTTGCATTCCCACCAACAGTGCACAAGGGTTTGCTTTTCTCCACATCCTTGCCAACACTTGGTATCTCTTGTCTTTTGTTAGTGACGGTCCTCCCCCCAAGTGTATATGTATAATGGGTATTTGTGCCTTCGTAGGGTACCATTCTTAGCTGTGTGAACCATCTTAGTGTTTCAGGGCTGCCATAACAAAGGCTCACAGACGGAGTGGCTTAAACAACAGAAATGTATTTCCTCACAGTTCTGGAAGTTAGAAATTCAGATCGAGGTATCTGTGAGGTTGATTTCTTTGGAGGCCTCTTTCCTTGGCTTGTAGATGGCTGTTTTCTCCCTCTGTCTTCACATGGTCTTTTCCTGTGTGCGTGCATGTCTTTGTCCAAACTTCCTCTTCTTATAAGAATACCAGTCATAATAGGGGCGCCTGGGTGGCTCAGTCATTAAGTGTCTGCCTTCGGCTCAGGTCATGATCCCAGGGTCCTGGGATTGAGCCCTGCATTGGGCTCCCTGCTCCGCGGGACGCCTGCTTCTCCCTCCCCTACTCCCCTGCTCTTGTTCCCTCTCTCACTGTGTCTCTCTCTGTCAAATAAATAAATAAAATCTTAAAAAAAAAAAAAAGAATACCAGTCATAATAGATTAGGACCCAGCCTAAAGACCTAATTTTAACTTCATCACCCTTTTAAACACCTCTTCTCCAAATATGGTTACATTCTGGAGGTGGGGGGGGGGGGGGGGGGGGGGGGGGGGGGGTAGAATTTTAACGTATGAATTTGGGGGCATAATTCAGCCCATAACAATAGCCATTAGAGTCAACTATTAAAAATAAACAACGTATAAACAGATTTTCAAATCACTGATCACATTTTTAAACCAAGATTTTATTTTATTTTTAAACATTTTATTTATTTTTTTGACAGAGACACAGTGAGAGCAGGAACACAAGCAGGGGGAGTTGGGAGAGGAAGAAGCAGGCTTCCTGCAGAGCAGGGAGCCCAATGTGGGGCTTGAGACCAGGACCCTGGGACCATGACCTGAGCCAAAGGCAGACGCTTAACGACTGAGCCACCCAGGCACCCCTAAACCAAGATTTTAAAAAGAAGCATATTTTTCAAAGTTTTGTACCAATAATAAATACAAACTATTTAACAATATCCTGTATTCCAACTTCACCTTATCTTTAGAAACTTTTAGTTTGGGTTTATGTTCTATGATACAATAATTTATTACATTAATTTATTAATTTGACAAACACAGTGAAGTCCCCGTTATGTGCAGGTACTCTGTCCTAGGCACCTGGGCCCCATCAGAGGAGAAACCAGATCCTTGCCCTTTTGGAGCTTGTATTCTAGTGGACGAGAGACTGACGCTGTCAAGAGCATCATAATAAGATTGAAGGACTTACCTCCAGCTGCTGGGAGCATTGCAAGCTGTCTGCCCTCAGCTGTCAGCCCTCTTTGGGAATTGCCCTTGGCTGAAGAGAGCTACCTCACCCAAGGTCATGGATTCTTCCTAGTGCAGCCTGCATCTGAAGACCATAGAGATAAAAAGGCCCAGATGCTTAGACTCAAGGCCATTCCATCTGAGGGCTCCCTGCGGGGTCGGCTGAGGACTTGGTTCAGCCTGATTCACAGTTCAGCGTCTCCTGCTGCCCAGTCCTGCTTCGATTTCCCCCGCTGTCTCAGTCTGTTTCCTGCAGAACGCCACATGAAACAATGTTGTATTGTACTATGTTATGTTAATTACATTACCCTATATTATATTCTGTTGCATTGTTATGTTAATCACCTTAACTTACATTGCATTATAGGTTATATGATATTGTATTTTTTTTTCAGCATTTTAAACTTTTTATTATGAAATTTTCAGACATACACAAAAACAGAAAGACTAGAACCCATTACCAAGCTTCAACACCAACTCTTGGCCATGTACACTTCCTCTATCCCCCAATCTATTTTTTTTAACAAGAGTAAAGCAAATCCCAAGTACTATATTCATTTCACCATATGATATTGTATTATTTATGGTTTGTCTCCCTCTTTAGAATGCAACCTCCGTGGGAGCAAGTTCATTATCTCTGTTGTTCACTGCTCTGTCCACAGCTCCCAGAATGGTGACTGAAAGTATTAGTCCCCCAATAAATATTCGTTAAATCAGTGAATAAACTTGCAAAGTGGGAATAAAAACAGTACTGACTTCATAAGCTTATACTGTGACAACCCATGTGGAGGCTTAGCACAGAGTCTGTCATATTATAAGTGGTTAATAAAAGTTGGTAATTATTATGATGTTCCTTTTGAAGATGATTTATCACTCTCATTTTTTTCAAAGCCTGTGATTCAACTCTATTTGTCCATATATTAATCAATCAAACCTTTATTGCCAAGTACGGCATTAGGAACTGGGGCTACAGAGAGGGTAAGAAACATCCCTGCCTTGGGCACCTGGGTGGCTCAGTTGGTTAGGCGACTGCCTTCGGCTCAGGTCATGATCCTGGAGTCCCGGGATTGAGTCCCGCATCGGGCTCCCTGCTCAGCGAGGGGCCTGCTTCTCCCTCTGACCCTCCCCCCTCTCATGTACTCTCATTCTCGCTCTCTCAAATAAATAAATAAATCTTAAAAAAAAAAAAAAAAAAGAAACATCCCTGCCTTTAAAGAGAATCCAGTTTACCGGCCCAGGCCCAGGTCACATCTCATTAGTGATTTCGTATTTACCCACTTATAAAGGAGCTTGTTTGTTACATTCTTTCCTTTCTCAAGCACTCTGAGATGTGAGCATTAGTACCTGTTTTCCAAGTGATATTTTCTTTTATAATTATGGGGGCAACTGAAATCTGTTCCCATTATTCACTGGCAACTAGCTAGAAATTGGACAAAAAGATTGTCTGAACAGATATGATCGAATTCTCTTAATTTGCTGGCTGTTTCTTATTATTATTTAAAAATCAATGAGGGCAATTGGAAAGGATTTTATTTGCTCACATTTGGGGTGAAATTTTTTTTTGGCTAAAAGGTTCCCAGAACTTTCCCATTTACTCATCCTTGAAGACCGTCCAGTTATTCCCTTCTCCAGAAAGCCTTCCCAGGTTGCATTAGCTATCTCACCCCCCTGCCCCCACTATACCAGTGGTAGGTTAAGCCTTTGTAGCACTTGGCATATTTTGTTGGAATTCTGCTTATGAATCTGCCTTCTTCACTAGCCCAGGAACTCCTCTAGGATGAGAAACCTTGCCTTATTTATTATTGTGTCTCTTGTACCTATCATGTTGCCTGGAAATGAACCACAACTGGAATAATAGGTAACTCTTGTGGAGGCCGGCACTCCTGTAAGTGCTCTACAAATCGTTTTACAATCTTCGGAGGTGGGTATTATGATCATCTCCATTTTATGAAGGAAGTGAGGTCCAGAGATCTTAAATAACTTGGCAGGATCACCCAGCTAGTAATGATCCACATGGAATTTGAACATAGAAAACAGGGTTGTGGAGCCCAAATGCTTACCCTACCGGTGAATGCTCTTTGAATTGAACTATGCGTAAAACTATTCTACATAAGGAAAGAACCATGACAGGAAACTTTAACCACAATTTAAGCTTAATACTTTCTTAAGTTCAGAAACTTTCATACGTACGTATCGGTTCTCAGAAGTACAGCTTTTTTGTATTTTCTCTTTTTAGAGTAGAAGGCTCCCTGGTTTAACAAAGTCTTGACTTCTATATTGCTATCGTCTTCTGAGAAAGGTCACGTATGATAAGCTTTGGCCCTGCTCCATAGCCTGGGACAAGATCTATACTCAGGAGGAATAATAATGCGAATCAACCTTTAGTGGGCATTCACTGTGTAACTGTGTGAATGCGGCCAAACACACCGAGCTTGTCAGAGGTGAGACAGGGATTTGAAAGTGCAGCACTCACTGCTCTTAGCCATGAGATCATCCTGCTTCAGAGGGGACCTTGCTTTGGGGGCCCTCTACCCACAGGCTATAGCTCCGTAGCCAGAGAGCTGGGCCATGCTCCTTCATGTTGTGGCCATCCTTCTTTCTCTGTCCAGCATTCCGATTCTTCTGGGTCTGGGTTTGTAGGTCTTAGTCCCTGTGGTTGAGTATCTAGTGCATATTCCTGCTGGTTACTGTTTTCTAGGACTCTCAGCAATGGCAGGTTTTTAGATATCTGCCTCTCTCCGTACTCCCATTGCCTATGGAACCCTGATGCACGCATATAGATGCGCTGATTGTTTTAGGTCGGGGAGGGACCCCAAATGTCACCAATTACAACTACTTGGCAGATACTTGGAAACAACTCAACATTCCTGCCAAGTGGTGATGTCAATGTTCTTGAAGAAATCGGTTCCATCTTTTGATTATTCTACTAGAACATTCTATGTTGAGCTGTCCTCACAACTTCCACTCCCAGTTTTGATTATCCAAAACCGAATCCATTTTCTCAGTAACAGATTTTATAATATTTAAAAACAAGGCTATGTTGGGGCGCCTGGGTGGCTCAGTCATTAAGCGTCTGCCTTTGGCTCAGGTCATGATCCCAGGGTCCTGGGATCAAGCCCCGCATCGGGCTCCCTGCTCGGCGGGAAGCCTGCTTCTCCCTCTCCCATTCTCCCTGCTTGTGTTTCTTCTCTCGCTGTGTCTCTCTCTGTCAAATAAATAAATAAAATCTTTAAAAAATAAAAATAAAAAAATAAAAACAAGGCTATGTTCTCATGAGTGTTCTTAATATCCATCCCCACATCATTTTTCTTATTAGATATTGTTTCAAGTCCCTTCCCTCTGCGAATACAGGAAAGGGAAGAGAAGATTGTTTGGAGTCAGACACACCCAGCTTTGAATCCTGCCTCCTCTACTTAACTGGCTTTATGTGTTTCAGTTTTGGTTTCTTCATTCGTCACATGCTGATAATGACACAGTTTAAAGGGGGGTTGTAAAGATTAAAGAGGTGAACTACAACACTTGACCCAGAGCAGACACTCAAATAAATGGTATTTGCCGTTATTTTTGTTATCATCCTGCTTTTACAAGTGGGGTTTGAAGAGCCAACACTGATACTCAGGTGGGATCTAACCATCACCAAACGCAGTGAGACTGTCATCCTCCAACACCAATGGTAAGGATGATACTAATAAAAACTGTGGCTTTCCCTTATTGCTTCTCCCATGCCACACTTGGTACTGATGTTGATCCTGAGATCCTTTCAACCACCCTGGAAGGTAGGTCGTATTCTCCTTTTACAACCCAGAGACAGGTGACATGACCAAGGTGACACAACCGGAAAATGAAAGGGTTGGAACACACAGTTTTGTCTGGCACCAGAGAATTTGCTGCCTATAATGTTTGACCTTTACTAATTGATCCTGTGGTTGGCCGTCAAACACATGGCGCTTCCTCTTCATGGAAGCCTCTCTTTCTCCCCTGCCATTGCACATTGTGAAGCAAGATATCATCCATCTTCTACTCAACAGGCATTTTTATTTTTTTGTTGTCCAGATGCATGTGTATTAGTTTCTGATCGCTGTCACAACAAAATACTATAGGCTAGGTGGTTCAAACAATAGAAATTTATTTTCTCACAGTTCTGGAGGCCGGAGGTCCAAGATCAAGGTGTCGGTATATTTGGTATCTTCTGAGGCTTCTCTTCTTGGCTCTCAGATGGCCTGGCCACCTACTTGCTATATCCTCACGTGGTCACCCCTTGGTCTCTGGGTTGTCTGTGTTCTAATCTCCTCTTCTTCCAGGGGTACCAGTCAAGACTGGATTAGGGCCCACTCTAATGGCCTCATTTTAACTTAATCCCCTCTCTAAAGGCCCCATCTTCATATATGTCATATTCTGAAGTACTGGGAATTAGGGCTGCAACTTATGAATCTTGAGGGGACACGATAGAGCTCCTAACAGCCAGCTCCAGCTCACACATTTATATCACTAAAATTCCCCTTTTGTTAGATTTGATTTATTGTTCATTCATTGAGAATTTTTTTCAATCCTGATTTTGTTCACTGGCATTCATACCCTCCTTTTAAACTGGTGCCATCTATAAACTCAATATACTTTTTGCTCTACATATCCCCATTGATGAATACAAACGTTGGAGAAAACAAACGTGATCATGAAGCTGGACGGATGGAGTAAATGACTTCACCCAATTTGATGCCCTCTCACTGCCTATCTGACCCCTGTGGGTTTCTCTGGTCTCCATTTTCCTGGATATCCATGGTTTGGTCTGTGTGGCCATTCCCTGCACACTGGTTTCAACTTAATAGATGAAATGCAGGTACGGTGTTTAGGTCTATTCTGAGAGCTTCACTCAATTTGGTAGTTTCAATAATAGAGAAAACATCAGACAAGGAGTACACAAGATGAATTCTAGTCCCTATTTTAATTATAATTACCTGTGTAATAATAATCTCTTGAATGCTCAAATTCTCACCTGAAAAAAGTGGGATAATACCTGCCCTACTTCAGGCTTTACAGAGTTGGTATCAGTTGGTGTTCCTATGAAATGTCTTTGTGGAGACTCCATAGAGGCAAAATGTTAGCGCTGTATGACAGATTGTTGGCAGGCATTTGAAGATTCACATCTGTTAGCCTATTCTCAGGCCAGCTGGTCCCAGCACCAGCCAGAAGATGCTGAAAGCAACCACTCCTTGAGGTTGACCATTCTCTCACCATTTCTTTGTGTTGGGGCTTTTTGCAGGAGAAATATAGTACAAATTTATTTTGAAAAATTAAAGTGAATTAAAATAGAGCTGCTTGAAAAATTCAGAGTGGACCTAAAATTATAAATCATTGACCTAGGACATGCAGAGCAAGTTTAATGTCCTGAACCCAACAAAATTAGGAAGATAATTCTACTTTACAGTCATCCTGTGATGAGTTTCTAAGCCAAATAGAGGAAACATTTTGGAATATACATCTGCATTAGCTGGATAATCAATATGTAGAACAGGTACATTCTTTTTTTTTTTTTTTTTAAAGATTTTATTTATTTATTTGACAGAGAGAGAGCGAGAGAGGGAACACAAGCAGGGGGAGTGGGAGAGGGAGAAGAAGGCCTCCCGTGGAGCAGGGAGCCCGATGTGGGACTCGATCCCAGGACCCTGGGATCATGACCTGAGCCGAAGGCAGACGCTTAACGACTGAGCCACCCAGGCACCCGAACAGGTACATTCTTAAAACTTCCTGGAAAATGAATTTCTGAAGGGTTAATCTTATTTTACTACTGATTTCTACTGTAATATGTAACATATAGTCTCTCTGAGACTATATGTTACATCATCAGATTGTAAATAAGCTTCCTGAGTCATCTGACCATTCGGGATAGAACCTAGTCTCCCTAAATTGTGTGGGGCCATAGGTAGACACCCATAAACCTTAAAGGGAGTTAAGGTAGGGGAAGAAGATGAAGAGGGGACTTGCATCTATTGAACATCTACATGTCAGATTTATAGGCTCTTTAAACTCTCATTTAATCTTGACAACAATTCTGAGGTAACACAAATACAGCAGCTGGGGGGAGAGTATATATAACCGTTGGAAATGTCAACGTACTCAAAATCAGCTTCCTAAATTGTGAACCACTTCTGTTGATTCTATTTGTAGCATGTAGCATTGAAAAAAAAACTTAAATTAAGATTAAAAGGAAAAAGCTCGCTTGCTGTTCAGGAGGAGGGCTTCTGTCTCGCTGGGTAGCAGGCCATGTCAACCACCTGGTGATTGATGCTTTTCTGTGTAAGGCTGTCATTACCATCCCGCTGCTTCAGATGAGGAAACTGAAGCCCAGAACAGCTAAATACTTTTCCAGGCCACAAAACTGGTCCGTATGTATTGGAGTTGGCATTCAAAGCCACATTGGCTTTTCGAGTGTGCACTTTTGCACCATGCCTTGAAAATGTTGGACTAGCAGACCTCGACTCTCCTTTCTGCTCTCAGGCGCTGATAGATGACTTACTCACTTCCCTAGATTTCGGGTTTCACATTCCTTCACCACAGTATGGGGGTAATTTTAGCATGGATCAGCTAAATAATCTTTTCCAGTCTTTGGAAAACACAGAGGGCGATACAAACGTAAAGTAGTATTTTTCAAAAAAACTCTGAAACATGATTATATATTAAGTTCTTTTCCTCATGTAGAAGCCTTAGAATCTAAGAGTGCTGTCCGGTAGAACATTCTGTAATGTTGGTGTTCCAAATCTGTGCTGCACAGTGCAATAGCCACTCAGTACATGTGGCTAGTGAGCAGTTGATATGTAGCTCCTATTACTAAAGATCTCAATTTTCAATTTTGTGGACTTTTAGGGACGCCTCAGTGGCTCAGTGGGTTAAGCGTCTGCCTTTGGCTCAGGTCAAGATCTCGGGGCCCTGGGATCAAGCCCTGTGTTGGGCTCCCTACTCAGTGGGGTCTGCTTCTCCCTCTCCCTCTGCGCCACTCATGTTCTCTCTCTCTCTCAAATAAATAAATAAAATCTTAAAAAAAAATTTTATTGACTTTTACATAATTTAACTTTAAATTTAATCGCTATATATTATTAGTGGTTGCTCTTAATGCACGGTGCATAAGGTTGGATGATTTCACACACAGATGTGGATTCTGAACTAGTTCATTTTTATGTACTCTCTGCCTGATCAATAATCCTGGATGCTGTAGGTGGTCAACTAAAAGGGGTGTTTTATACTTCCCTTAGTCCTTGGATCCCCAAGTCATGAGTATTAGGTTTGTCAATTTAGTTTTAAGCAAACTCAGGCTATTTTAAAATATCCTGACTCCGGGTGGACTTAATCATTGAAATAGTATTTGTTCAATGAATGTCCATAATGCCGTTAGTATATGTTGTTCCCCTCTTCGTGTCTGAGCCTTTCTTATCTGTATACGGCCGAGGGAATCATTCACTACAGGCTTGCATTGAGGTTTAACGGCATCCAGGGAGTGAAAGCCTCCAGCACAGCGTGTAGTAGGGCCATTTAATGTTTTCCCTTCCCTTCCCCTTGGGAAGAATCGCTGCTTGTAAAGGAGAGAGCGTGGTAACTAGCGATCTGTCTACTCGTTCATCACAGCGGGGGCTCCTTGCCAGCCCATTCATTCATCCTTTGGGATGATCTTTAGCTGTGTGATTTAGCTCGCATTTGTTGTTGTGATTTTTTAAAAATATGAAACCAGAGGGAGTATTCTCTTCCCTCCACAATGCTATCTTCCCCCATCCAAAAATGACTCATTGCAAAATATTTAATTGGGAAAATCTTAATTTCTATAAATATGAAGAGTCCAACTGGTCTGAAATAACCATATGATTTTTTTTTTTGTTTGTGCATTTTATAGTTAACTGGAAGAGGTGGGTACTCTTTCTCCTCACCACCTCAGTATGTGGGAAGCTGTGAATCAGCACAAGTATAAATCTTCACACCCAGCCCCCTCCAAAAAAAACTTATATTAGGACAGTGACTACAGACATCCTTAGCTTTGTGACTCAGTAGGACATTTTTCTTCAGCACTATAGTCTTAATCATCTACTTTCTGGAAATAGAGAGAGAGAGAGAGAGAGAGAGAGAGAAAACTGTACTAACAGAAGTTCTAACAAACTTAAAAAGGACTCCTTTGACCTTCTATCCAAACAGACTGTCCTTATCAATTTGTGGAAATTCCTGTTCCATTGATACAGAATGTCATGCTTTGATTGCATCTGGCGGAGTAAAGAACTGTACATTTGCTTTCTTCTAATTGATGAGATTTGGGGGAAGAGAACAATTTTCCCCAGAGATCCTGAAGCCCCTTGCGGCGATTTTGCCTTTGATCTTATCTCTCTGCTTTTCCTTTTTACTCAAAGTTAATCTTCAATTCAGGTCCTCCCTCTCTCTTCCTCAGAAAGATTCCATAATGATTTTCAAAGTAAGAGCATAAACTATATTTCCAAAGGTAATCATTTTGAGATCAACTTTAAAACATTGTAAAAGGAAATTAAAAAGATTTCTCTTATATTCCTTTTACCCTAACAAAACAAGTTTTATTTTAGTTCAGGCATTGTTGCCCCTAATGGGCATAGCAACACATTTGTCACTCTGTTTTAAAGTCATTTTTTTAGCAAAGACAAAAAGAGAGGTTACAGCAACAAGCCACAACAGTACTGTTCAAATGGAAGAGAATTTTCAAAAATAGATTAAAATTAGATTAGAATGCAGTTTGGAATCTAAATGTTGCCACCATACAAGATTGTTTTAACACATAAACCTGTTAGAGATAGTGGAGGATTATTGTGAACCATAGTATAATGAAAACCACTAGAATAGGTATCAGGAGGAGTGGGTTCTTGTCTGAGTTCTGCCCGTCAAATACTTGTGTGATCTTGAGGATACTTTAGACTTCCTGGATCTCTTTTCTCAACCATGAAATAATACATTGGAGTTTCCAAATCTTATGACTCAAAGGATTCTATTTTGTATAATTCTGTGTACTCAGGCTTTTGTATATAGAAATAAAAGTGCGAGGGCTCCCTAGTCAGTAGGTCATGCTCTGGGGATTGAGCTGGAGGATCCGTAGCGGATGTGTTCCCATCTAGCTATGCGTTCTCTGATGTGATTCTCCTCAGAGCCAAGGGCAGATATTTCTCTTTCCTGCTTGTGATGAGGCATCCTGTCTGTGAGCATGTTAACTTTGGTCTTCTTGGCATTAGACTTGAACCAATTAAATGAATGATGTAGCAAGTGCAGTTGTCACAGAGTTTACACCCAATAACGGCCCCAAAGGGTTACACATGGCTGCTCCTTGACCCAGTAAAAGGCAGTTACAGAAATTAACCAGGAGATTGGAAGCTGCCAAAAGTCATTTCTCAATGAGTCATTTGTCACTGTTAACAAGAGAGTTAGGGACAAGTGGAAAATGTTATTTTTAAGATAACTACATTTCAATGGATGAGCAAAAAGTTGTCAATCAGCTCTTGTGAATAGCAGTTGGGTCACTTCGGAGCCAAGAATTCCTGCTTCTTTAGGAGGGTTTATGAATTCCTTTATTCAAACATCTTTCTAGTTACCAGTTTCCCAAAGCACATATAGATACACCACCCTCTCCTATTGATGTGTAGATGGAAAATGGGGGATGAAGGGTACAATCAGACTGGGGAAACCTAGCCTGGATTTCAGCCTTTTTCCAAAATTTTTTTTCCTCATTGTAGAGCAAAGCTGTTGTTAGATAATCTCTCAAGATCATGTCTGCTCTAAATATCAGTGACTTATGAACTCAATGGCCATAAGTAAGTGGTAAAATCACAGAACCTTCCTGTTGATCCTGAAATCAGGGGAAAGGGCATTTGTTTGTAATACCTGTGAGTCAACAAATTATACCTCCAAACTATGTAATTATGATATACTTGTTCTAGGCATTGTGATGAATGATAAACTCCTAAGTCCTACATATTAAATTAGTCTTAATTAGCAATTTAATTTAAACACTTCTATTAGATAATTGCTTACTTTCAAGTCCTTATCTATGGAATGGTGATTGACTTGTTTTCTATTGGATATGAAACTTACATGTAAGCTTTCTGTAATTGTGAGATAAAGAGTTTATAGGCATGTAAATATTCTAAGAAAGAAAGAAACAAAGGGGAGAAAGTATCTCACAAAAACCTCCACTCTTTCTATACAAATAAGGATATCCTTCCTGGTGTAATACTCTAGAAACCTTGCTTATTTTCTTCAAAAGGTATTTGACTGAAGATTCAGAGGAAGCCATGGTGCTGTAACTGTTACTTGTAATGTACATTTTCCTGGGGAATGGATCAGAGAAATCCATTATTTTTAAAAAGGCAGTTTATTTGCTGGGTGTTATGTGTTTGTACAATTGTGAAGCATTTTTCAGAATTTAGATAATGAGTCCAACAGTTGAAATGATTACAGACAGCCTTGTCATATCTGTAGTCGAACGAACGCCAAGATCCTCGGGGGATGGCAGAACCACCAAACACCAGCCTGTCAGTTCAGCAAGCGCTTGGCGCTCTCTCCATGGTGCCTGGTTATCCAGAAAGACTGAGGCTCTTGGGAGCAACTGAAAGATAAGCCGTAGTAAGGGAGTTATCAGGTTAATAAACAAGGGATTCAGAGACAGGCCCTGAGATGAAAGGTTGAAAGGCAGGGTTTAAATAGCCACTTTATTTGTTATTGCTCGTAGGTCTGTCAGAGAAGAACATTCTTGTGCAATACTTCAGATCACAGTTTATCGTAAGGACTGTGCACCGATGGACAATGCCTTCTACTGATTAGCACTTCTTTTTAGTCTGAATGAGCAGATCATGGATGTAGACGATTTAAGCCGTAAGTTATCATGGGTCAGAGATTGTGATTTTCCTAAGTCCTTCACTAGTTCTTCCTCCTGGACCTCGAAACCTTCCTCAGGCAATGGTTTTGTTTGCTAGCTCGGTTTCTATGTGGGGAAGGCTACAGCCTTCTTAAATCTTGAGGGTACTTGCTAGGAGCTGACAATCTCTGCGTGACTTCTGACCCTTCTGACAGGAACTATCATGGCTATGCACCGTATTACTTAAGTGAGCCAACATCCGACCTTTTTCACCGCAAACATGAAGACAATTCATGAAGCCACGAATTGCTGTTTTCTTTTGCCAGGACACCTACCTGTGTATATCCAATTCAGAAGCCAGAGATCACAACAGTCCTAGTTCCACACAGTGAATTTCTGGTTAATAAAAACAAAACCAAAACAAAAACAAAACGACAACCGCAAAACTTCATCTGATTTATAAAATCAAGAATTTGATTTGTATGAACTCCAGAATTTCAAGAATCAAACCTTTGACAAAAGGTAGATGTAAGTAATATTTTGGATGTTGTCTATTCCAGAGTTGCTAAGAGTTTAATTGATGGGCAAGTATTTTTTGAGCATCTGTTCTTTCTGTGTGATCTGGAAGATGCAGGTGGAATCACAGAATTACGGATGATGAGTCAGATAAAAATATGGCAGGTGTGTCAGAGGCTGTTAGAGGTCACCAAATATTAACTGCTCCTTTTTCTCCCCCCGCCTCCCTTGCAGGTAGGTTGGAGCCATATGAAGAGTCCTGGCCGATGAATGGTGAGCAGAAGTGCTTTTTGTGTGTCACTTTTGTGCTGACATCTAGGAGCTGGTATGCTTCCTCCGTTTTTTTTTTTTCCCCTAAGAGTTCCAGATGGCATAGCGCTAAGATAGAGGATGGTGATAAGAGAGAGAAATAAATTCTTACTGGATTAAGTCACTGAGATCTGGGGTTTGCTATTGTAGCAGCTAGCATTAATTGCCTTGATTAATATAATAGGTGATACTCTTTTTTTTTTTAAAGATTTATTTATTTGAGAGAGAGAATGAGATAGAGAGAGCATGAGAGGGGGAGGGTCAGAGGGAGAAGCAGACTCCCTGCCAAGCAGGGAGCCCGATGCGGGACTCGATCCAGGGACTCCAGGATCATGACCTGAGCGGAAGGCAGTCGCTTAACCAACTGAGCCACCCAGGTGCCCATAATAGGTGATACTCTTAATGTTAGAAAGTTATTGGACAAACTGGGGCCATTATCTAGACCAAGAAATCACAAATCTGACTCTGAATCAGAATCAACTGGGGGAGCTTTAAAAAATTCACATTTCTGGACCCACATAAGATTTACTAACAACCTTGGGGTAGGGCATGTCAATAAAAATTTTTATCAAGCTTCCTCAAATGATTCTAGATCCTTCCCTTCAATTCTGAATTCTTTTTTTTATTTTTAAAATTTTAAAATTTATTTTATTATTTTGGTTTTTTAAAATATTTTATTTATTTATCAGAGAGAGTGAGAGCACACAAGCATGGGGAGTGGCAGGCAGAGGGAGAAGCAGGCTTCCCACTGAGCAAGGAGCGCGACTCGATCCCAGGATGCTGGGATCATGACCTGAGCCTAAGGCAGGCAATTAACTGACTGAGCCACCCAGGCATCCCTGATTTCTTACTTCTTAATACCTAAATCTCTTTGATTATTTTCTGGAGTGACGAGATGGAAGATTAAAAATGGAGAGAATCAAAGTTTTAGAGCTAAAACCCATCAGCTGTAGACTATAGACTCCAAGGGCCAAATCTAGCCCGCACTCTGTTTTTGTAAATAGAGTTTTATTAAAATGCAGCCACATTCATTTGTTTACACATGGTCTATGGCCGCTTGCAGTACAAAATCAGAGTGTAGTAGCTGTAACAGTGGAAAGCCTAGCCTGGAAAACCTAAAATAATTGTTACCCGGCCCTTACAGAAAAAGTGTGCAGACTGCTGATTTACATAATTGTTTCTGTGCTTGAACAAGGCATGAGCTCTTGATTTGGCCCTGCTCACAATTGGAAGACTCAATTCTCAGCACTCTTGAGTAAGTGTAAGAAGGGCCCGTCATGGAAAGTTATTTAACTTTTGGATCAGCTGCACAGTATCGAATCTCCATGCTCCAAGGAACACTTCAAAGCCATACAAATTCCCTTAGGGAGAACCATCAGAAATACAACCATAGGAAGACAATTATTTTAATAGAATCTAGAAAGAGCTGGATGATATTTAAAGGGGAAAAAATGATAATTTCCAAATATGTCTGGATTCTTGTAGTTTTTTTTTTTTACTACAAATAAAATATGAAACAGGGTTAATATTTAATGGTAATCAAGTCACACTCCTGTACACATTTTCTTTAAAGTTTATCTTCCATTCATGATCAATTTACATCAAGGGCTTTGTACAACCCAAAAGTTAAAAAATAATTTGTATTTAAATATGTATGTACATTTAAATATGTGTACTTAAATATATACACTTTATATTTATATATAAATATAAACTTTAATGCTGTCTGGTCCTGGGAATTGAAATTTAAAGTGCCATTCTGGGGGGATAGCTCTTTTAACCAGCTCCAAATGCAAATTTAAGCCAAACATCTCTTCAGCTCAATGCAATGACTGGAATATTCTTCTATTTCATCTCCCCAGTAAAATACTGCCAGTCAGAAACCTAGTGAATTACAGCAGAGAAGCTGAATATTCTTGCTTTTTAGTGGGCAAAAGGGAAATTCTGTCTCTTGGCTACATGATCTCTGTTACTGCTCGGGGAAGAAAAAAGGAATGAGCCTCGTGTTTGAGTCACAAAGAGCCTCAGCTGGTTATTTTTGAGGCATGCAGATGGGATTCTGATAAATTCCACTGCAGAGCACATGCTGAAGTCACACGGAATATCCTCGCTGAAAACTTGTAGCAGCTTCAATGCAGTGGTTATTTGTCCCTTACAAGGAAAAAGTTAGGTTTAATCTCCCTTCCCTAACTACTTTCATTTATATACCTTCTTGGAGCTAGGAAGACAGAAAAATCAAAGCAAAATATACAATTTGATTATAATCCCTAATGGAAGTAATGGGTAACATGTGTACCTAATTTTGGTTACTCTTCTATTCACTTGTCGCTGGTTAATTGAGAGTGGCAGTCCCAATTAAACAGCCCCTAGTAGCATGTAATGGCTAATTGTGAGCAGGTTAGAAGCCTTCTTTGTCTTTGAAAAGGTCTCTTAACTCTCCAGGGCATGTCTGTTTTGGATTGAAGTCATAACATGGTATCGGATGATTTAAATTCAAGAAGGTCCTTTAATACGAAGGTTCAGATAAATGAATTTACACCCCATGTCATGTGTGTAGCAGGTGACTGAGACCATGTGCTCTTTACCCACTTATCAGAAAATTATAATGTATAAGGGATTTAAAAATGAGGCTTCAGGAGCCTTGCTGCTAGGGGCAAAAATAATGTGGTGAATGTAATGGGTGAGAATGAGAAGTTTGTTCATTGGGGTCATTGCAGTGACTTCTGATTGAATTCAGGTCACTTCTTCTAAAAAGATTTATACTTGTCTTCCCTCTACCTATAACTCCAGAACTTTATAGCCATACACTCACTGATTTATGCAGCGACTATTTCCAAATTGCTGGGCTAAACAATATGTCTCAAAATGCTTTGGCTAAGGGCGCCTGGGTGGCTCAGTTGGTTAAGCGACTGCCTTCGGCTCAGGTCATGATCCTGGAGTCCCTGGATCGAGTCCAGCATCGGGCTCCCTGCTCGGCAGGGAACCTGCTTCTCCCTCTGGCCCTCCCCCCTCTCATGTGCTCTCTGTCTCTCATTCTCTCTGTCTCAGATAAATAAATAAAATCTTTAAAAAAAAAATGCTTTGGCTAAGGGGTCTGTGATTATGAAAGTATATTAGGGGTGAGAGCACCTGTTCTTTGCTGTAAGAATCACTGTGCTATCCCCATGATGGTTTCTGAGCACTGCATAGGCTAGCAGGCTCACTAAGAGATGGAATATATTGGCTGGAGTTTTAGCAACACAATTCTCATTAATAGCAATAGGAATTGTGTGGGCGAGACCCATGGTCCTCCTGGGCGAGCACGTGTGCACCAATGAACAGTTTTCACACCAGATACCATTTCTCTTTCCTATATCTCAGAACTAAATTAAAAATGTATGAAAGTCATCATTTCACTTTAAAATCATTTATGGATAAAGATGGACCTTGATGATCAGGAAAATGAGCAAAACCCATGTCAGGATGCAGGTCTGAATTTCTCAGCATCTTTCCTTTGGACTCACCATAAGGACAGCCTTCAGGGAGGTGAGTCACGCTGGTCTGCTTCTAAACCATTCATCCAGCCTCGGTACCTCTCTTTCATTTTTCACCGACCTTCCTACTTTCTCTCCTTTGCTTTTCTCAGACTCATTTGCTATACACAGATGCAGAATATGAGTGACACATTTCCTCAAAGGTCAGAGGAATTGGAATTAAGAATTGGATGATAGTTTTCTGCCTTTATTCTTATTCTTTTATTATCTTTTTCAGGTCTACAGAGAAAGAGAAACATGATCAGTCTATCAGTTGGGCTCTAGGTTCTTCTGTGAATAATAGGAACCCCCAAATATCATGGCTTCAATAAGACATAGGTCTGTTCTTCTCTGATATAAAAGTCTAGCTATAGAGGCTGAAATTGGGGCTTCTTAGTCATCTGGGACACAGGTTGCTTCCAGCCAGCCATCTCACCACGGTTGGTGAACTGGATACATGACCTTCATCCTCATGGATGGAGCACGAGGCCTTACATTCAAGTTCCAATCAATAGGACAGAGAAATGAGGAAAGATGTTTCTTACCTTTAAGGACACATCTCAGAAGTTATATACATCATCTCTGCTTACAGCTCATCGGTCACAATTTAATCACCTAGCCATACCTAGTTGCATGTACCCAGCTAAAATTTTGGACTTCTCATAATGTAGAAGTGGAGAACAAACTTAGAGATATTCAACAATTTCTACTATGGTCTGTCCAGGTGGAAACCTAAATAGCCATGTGCATCTCCTCCTCACGCTCAGAATACACTCACTCCCTCCCTCGAGGGATTCGGTACAAAATCCCATGCAGTGATTGCAATAAACTCAAGGTTCAGGATCTCTGGGTGATGATTGGTCCCTTCTGTGATGTGTTTCTTTTAGGTCCATAACTTTCTGGGCCCATCTCACCCAATTGTCTTAAGCGGAGCAGTCACATAATAACTGTAGCAGAAACTCCTATTTGGAAAAGGAGGAAATGCAAAGCCATCCCAGTCATGAGGCTGCAGTAGTTACCAAATTCCGGTGGACCAGACTGGGGAAGGAGTGAGGAGGGTGAAGTCTTGTGCTTCGCATCTGGCGGCTCTTGGTTCTGACTCTCTGGGAGGACCTCTCTTCTTCTGTTTTCCTCCCCAACCACATCTGAAGCAGACCTTGGACAGTTTGCCCTCATTCTCGGCCTCCTTCCTGCTAGTGGGGGATCTGGGTTCCAGGGGTTGCTCTAGGGCTTGAATGATCACAAGGTTTGTCAGGCCAGGCCTGTGGTTTCTTTGGCAATACAATTCCCTCGCAAAATTACTAAGTGTCTGGTCTATTTGTTTCTGGTTAGTAGTCTTTTGAGTAAGCAAAGCCCAGGAACTCATTTACACATCATTTTTAAATCTAAGGACTTTATCTTTTACTTATTGATTGCTGTGTTTTGCTTACCTGAATTGGTTTCTTAGGGCTTCCATAGTGAAGTCCCACAGATGGGGTGGCTTAAACAACAGAAATTTGTTTTCTCACAATTCTGGAGGCTAGAAGTCCAAGATCAAGGTATCAGCAGGGTTAATTCCTTCTGAGGCCTCTCTTGTTGGCTTGTAGATGGCTGTCTGCTCCCTGAGTCCTCACGTGGTCTTCCCTCTGTGTCTGCTTGTACCCTCATCTTTTTTTCTTATGAGGACATCAGTCACATTGGATTAGGGCTCACACTAATGACTTTATTTTCATTTAATTACTTCTTTAGATACCCTATCTCCAAATTCAGTTGCATTCTCAGGTACCAGAGATTAGGACCTCAACATGTAAATTTTCGGGAATACAAGTCAGTCTATAACACTATCACCTCGAACAGGGGCTTGGATAGGAAGGCAACACCTTGAATATGATCTTTGTTGCTAGGCTGGCTCCCATTGTCTGGCAGAAAACTCTCATATGATAGACACTGCAAATAGGATTTATCTCCTTCTAAGCCTACAATTTGCTTTTAAAAGGGTTCCGTTTGGATACAGAAGCGGTTATCTTTTTTCATTCCTTAAAGGCTCCAAATTTAATAGGCTTTTCCAGTAACTTAGATTGCAAACCATAGGCAAAACTGAATTCACTCCCATTTCTGTAACTGGTTAGTTCTAGGTTGGAGCTAATCTCTTGTGATTATATTTTAAAGGGGATAAGAACCAACATTTCGAATTTTCAGCCATGTGGCCTAGGGCTACAGTTGGGTTGGCTGGGTAGGTTGAGTTGTGTTGCTGGTCTCCAGTGTCTCCGTGCTTAACACTTGGTATCACAATTTTAAGCTAATGCAAATCATTAGATATGTGTGGCTGTGACTAATAGAGATTCGACACAATAGTGGCTTAAACGAGAGGTTTTTTCTCTCTCTTTCCCATCAAGATGTAGGCAGTTCAGAACTGTTATGGCGGTTTATACCACAGATATCTGCAAACCAGCTTGCTTCAACGTCCCACCTCACCATCTCTTGGGTATAGTTTTTCCTGACATGGTCCTACTGGTACTCCCACCATTGTATCCATATTCCAAACAGAAAGATGGATAATGGGGAAGAAGGGACAGACCCTCTTCTTTTAATTACACATCTCAGAAGCTGTACCTACGAGTTCTGCTTATATTCCATTGACCAGAACCCTCCTCATATGTCCCTTCCTACCTGGGAAGGAGTCTGGGATTTGAAACTCTTATCATTGGGGAAGAAGAGGGAATAGATATGGGAGGACAACTAGAGTCTTTCCTAAAACTAAAGCAATTTGCTTCCTCCTTAATTCTACTGCCTGGAACTTTTGCACGCTTCCCTTAACTATACAGCACTAGCCATTGATGTTCACAGTGAAGACCCTAAGGAAGATTGAAATTTTGAATTAGTTCTGAACTTTTAAAAACTCAAATTGTGTTCATATTTTGTGGTATTTTCATTACAACAAAATTGATACTTAATGTATGGTAACAAGTAACAAGAATAACTATTAGCTCTTATGAGCTTGCAATATATCAGGTACCATGCTAAGCATTTCATGTACATTTTCCCATTTAGTCTTTACAAGGACAGTAAAAATGGGTTTTCCCAGCACTGTTTTACACACAAAGGAACTAAAGCTTAAAGGGATTAAGTAACTTGCTCAAGGTCATGTGGTTCCTAAGTGGTGGAGCCGGTGTTTGTATTTATATGACTGATATATCTACTATCTAAGTATAGTAAGAGTGGTAGTTCTCAGTTAGAGGCAATTTTGCCCCCAAGGGGTATTTAGCAATGTCTAGAGACATTTTTGGTTGTTATAACTGGGAGGCTCTCACCAGCATCAAGTAGGTAGAGGCCAGGATGCTGCTAAACAGCCCTCAATGCACAGGATGACTCCCCAGATAAAGAATTATCTGGCCCAAAGTGTCATTGGTGTCAGGTTGAGAAACTCTGAAATTAAGTCTCACTATGTAACAGTTTTGGTGGATGCCTTGGTTCCTACTATATGATAGCAGATAATTTGTGTCCATTTAGATTGCTACTCTCTGGAAATAGGAAATTTCCATTCCTGTGCAAAGGACTAAATTTTTCTTAGTCAATAGGGATCAGTTCTTCATTTTGGAATTTGGTTGCTTTACATTTTGTGGGGAAAAGATTGAGTTTTTTGAGGTTGTGGAAATGGGGAAGTTTACAGAGAAAGAATACAAAACAATATTGAACATTATTTTATACTTTGTACTTCTGAAATTTTTAGTAGAAAAGGAGACCTTCATCCCAATTCATAAAGAAGTGATATAAATTATTAATCGCTTTCTTTGAGAAGAAAAATGGCTGTGTATAAGAGACATATTTAGGACATGAGCCAACAATTGATGCCGCTCTTGAGCTGTTTGGTTATATGGATTTTAAATGCATAAACACTCATAAGGCAGACTTTCCTTTAAGGAGGCAATTACTAAGTACTTAAAGTGAACAGACCTTGTCCTAGACAACCCAAGTAGAGATGACTATGACTTTTTTACCCGTAAGGAGATTATGATTTATTGCAGAGAAACAGCAAGCAAACCAATGGTTCTAGTCAGTGGAAATTAAGAGATGTGATGGGGATTCGGTAACAACAGAATGGGGTACATTAGAGATAGACATGAGCTACTGTGGGCTCACAGAGGAGAAAACTTCTGTCATTGAGCAGGAGGTGGAGAAGAGAGTGAAGGCTTCTCAAAGAAGGGGAGATTTGAGTCAATTCTTAAAGTTGGTCAGGATTTGCAAGGCAGGCAATAAGGGAATAGGGAGCGAGGAAAGGGAGGGAGAGGGCGCCTGGGTGGCTCAGTTGGTTAAGCGACTGCCTTCGGCTCAGGTCATGATCCTGGAGTCCCGGGATCGAGTCCCGCATCGGGCTCCCTGCTCGGCAGGGAGTCTGCTTCTCCCTCTGACCCTCCTCCCTCTCATGCTCTTTGTCTCTCATTCTCTCTCTCTCAAATAAATAAATAAAATCTTTAAAAAAAAAAAAAATTAAAAAAAAAGAAAGGGAGGGAGAAGTCCTGGCCAGCTGCTGTAGTATTTGCCCTGAAATCCAGCACACACTCTAAGGCAGGTCTTCTCCCCCCGCAGAGAAGGTAGTACCTTTCCCTTTGCACAGAATTCCCTTCTGAATCTGGCCTCTGGAACTGCATCTGCCTACAGGGGAGATCTATTGAGAATTAGCACTAGTGTTGCCTTATAGCTCTGAAGAGGCCCTGGGACCAACACTTCAGGTATCAGATGCAGCCCTCGCAGAGCCAGGGAGGAATGAAGTAATGGTGGCGGAGTTTGTGGAGTTGCCTAAGCACAGTCACCTGTGGTTTAGGAAGAACCCTGGGGGCAGTGTGGAGGATGGATGGACTGGTGCTGGAGGAGATGAGACTGGAGTCAAGGGTTCACTGTAATGTCATTCCAGGGCAAGTTTAAGGTAGCATAAGTGTAATCAAGACCAATGCCATAATTAGCTTTAATCCTTTGAAACTAACGTTAATGGGGAGCTCACCTGCTATAAACATTTTACTGGCAGCAGGATATGAATCATAAATAATCCAAGTTTGGAGGGAACAGCCACCTTATCCAAATACCCTTTTGGCACAAAGAATAAAGTGACACATGCATCTCTAACAGCTAGAGAGCTCTTTAAAGGACAGTTGAGTTCTTCTTTTAATTTTTTTTCTTTTTAATTTTAGTTTTACAAGATGTCTTCAGAATCTGGATTTCCCCCTAATTGCTGGGGGGAATTTATCATTCACAAAATCTGTGTGTTAAGTAGAAAAAAAAATAATATGATTCTGTGACATTTGTGATGTTGGAATTTTTTTAAAATTCAGTAACTAGCAGTTTCATAAACTCATGGACTAGTCAAATTAGAAAAGACCTTAGAAATGTCTTTCAACTTCCTGATTTTACAAATGAGAAATTTGAAGTCCAAAGACATTATGGGATTTGCCCAAGTTCACAGTTAGCTACTGGCTGGTCTGGGACCCAAATTGAATTTTCTGGCTCCTTAGTCCAGGATTTTCTCCATCAGAAAATGATTTTTTTTCCCTAAAATTTTTCAAAACTGAGAGTGATTGTTTAGTTTAATTTTATAGCAACTTCCCTAGTTCCTCCATTGAGCAGTTCAAGGGATATACTTCTTCTTAGTTATATTGATTTTAAACAAGTGATTAGGACTGATCTTCGGTTTGCTTGTGTTTTAGAGGTTTTCTTTTTATTCTTGAAGGATCTAAAAGTTCCTGTGTATTCTCTTGTTCTTGTTGGAAAAAAATTGGGGAAAAACTTCCCCTTTGCAAAGCATGGAGGTTCTTCCCAAATGAACAGGCAGAGAAGAGAACCAACTATTAACAAAAACATTCATGTGATTAGGACACACGGTTTTAAAAAAGTTAATGAACAAGTAGTTAATGATAAAATGTTCTGGATTTTCTGCAGGAGTAAAATAAATATGAGGCTCAGACAATGGATTAAAGTGGCACATTAAAGTCTCTCAAGCAGTTTGGAAGAGTTTTCCATAAGATTTTGCAAAACGGCATCTGGTAAACCCATACTTGACTGCAAATAGGAATTACTATTCTTTGGCCCAAGAGATATTTTCTCACAGTCAAATGTGTGTGGGGGGGGGTGTTGTCACTTCATCTGACCTGGTATTTCATAAACCATAAACTCTGTGTCAAAGTGGGGCTCTTTCTTCTTTTGGAGTTCTCTAGGCTAGCCCAGGCTTGTTCAGGGGGCCCTCCCCATAACTTTTGAATTTTTAAAAGATTGAGGCTAAGTACTGTCATTGTTCCAACACAGCTCTTTTCTCCAACTCTTTTCTGGGTCAGCATATTCAGATTTTCCCAGATGTAGTTTGGCCTCAGGAAGACTTGATGACTCAAGTTTCTGTTATATAAACAAAAAGGTTTATACTTACTGCCTCAATTTATGTTGCTAGGGTCTTTACTCATTGCATTTTATTTATCACTAGTATGTCGAGTTTCAGGTTAAAAGGTAGATTGTACTTTCAAAAATTCAGATGGTCTTCTAATAAAGAGTTAAATTATCCAGACGACTTTCCCTCCTTAATTTTATGGAACACACATTGCTAATGGCCCTGCTCCCATATTCATCATCCCTCTCTTCCTGAGCTTTTACTGGGCACATGGTTTCCCAACATGAAGCTGCATTTTCCAGTCTCCCTTGTAGCTGGTGTGGCCATGTGACTAAATTTTGGTTAATGGGTTGTTATCTGAAGTATGTGTGACTTATAGTCTAGTTGTGCAACTAGAAAGGTATGTGGTGTGTTCCCTGATCGGCCCTTCTCTCTGCATGGAAGTTGCATAGGACCCAGAGGTGGAAGCTGTGTCTTGAGGGTGGCAAAGCTGTCCTTTAAGCCCTACACCACTTGCCTCTGAACTACTACATGGGAAAGAAATAATTTCTGTCTTATCTATCTATCTATCCATCTATCTATTATTTTTCATCATGATAAGTGTACTCTTTAATCCTCATCCCTTATTTCCCCAACCCCCACCCATCTGGTAACCTTCTGGTAACCTTCCCTTCTGGTAACCAAAAGTTTGTTCTCTATAGTTAAGAGTCTGTTTCTTCATTTGTCTCTTCTCTCTTTTTTTGGTCTTATTTAAGTTATTATAGTTGGGTTGTTTTTGTTTTTTGTTTTTGTTATGTCAGCTAAGCCTTGTCCTGATTTGTGTACCTTGCTAGAGTGTTTAAAACCATTCCAAACTATTCATACCTGAAGGTAGAGGAAGGAGGCAGTGGAGACATTTGTAGCAACTATAAGGAATTCCTGTGACTGAGAATGAGGTGTCCTTCAAGAGTATGTTGAGACAGCAGAACAATTCTCAGCACAGCAGCTGAATGGGAACATTTATAAGAACATCACAGACTGAACATAGGTTTGTTTACCTCTGTCTAGTTCTGTCTTTGAGTTATTTGTTACCTAATACTAAACCAGGCCATGATGTGGCTTTGTTTGTATCGAGGGGCACGTCTCTTCCAGTTGTAAGGGTTTCAGCTGACAATGGTGTGATGACTTCAGCTTCTGACAACTGGAGTATATTCAAAAGCACAATTTGGGGGAAAAGAAAATCAAAATGGCATACAGTATGCCAGATACTGAGGTTAGTCATCTCATAAACATCTCATTGAATTCCCACTAAAGCCCCTTAATGTTGATGTTTTGTTTTGTTGTGTTTTGCTTTAGGAGAGAGAGAGAGCATGAGGGAGCACAAGCCGAGGGAGGGGCAGAGAGAGAGGGAGAGAGAGAATCTCAAGTAGGCTCCATGCCCAGGATGGAGCCCAACATGGGGCTTGATCTCACAACCCTGAGATCATGACCTCAGCTGAAATTAAGAGTTGGACTTCCAACCGACTGAGCTAACGGTGCCCCTATTGATGTTTTCAATCGCCATTTACGGATAATGAAACATACTATGCAAGGGTTTAAGAAGCTTGTTTGAAGTTACACAGTAAGTAAAAAAGCTGAAGCTTGAACTCAGGGCCAAGGAATTCCAAGGTTTATGCTTTTTCTAATAGTAATAGCAGTCTATGGAAGGAAATAAATCTCCTGATGAGGGACATTAAAAAATAAATTTGCTTAAAAAAATAAATTTGCTTGATACCCAAGGTAGTCATCAAGAAAATGGCATCCCTTTTGTCTCCAGCCCTGCCTGCCCCGGCTTATGTGCTCTACAGCTGGTGTTGCCTTCCTATGCTTTACTTTCATATAGCCTCATCTTGATGTGCAGAAACAGGACTCATTGGGACCTTGAAATATCATTCTTCAATAACACTGCCTTTAGACAGAATTATAGCAAAATGATCCCTGGTTTTTAAAATCCTTCATAACCTCTCATAGAAAATGATTCAACTTTTTCACAATTTTCACTAAATAAAAAATCTTCCTTCTATACAACATGAGTCCTTTATGCTGTAATTTGGATGCATACCATGACCATCTCACCAAGTAAGAAAGAAGAGCAGAAATACTTCTTATTGTTTAACAGTCCTTTCTATCTTAGAAATTTATTTGTTACACTACTCTTTTTCTTGCTCTTTGGACCAATAATCCAGGTTCCTTTAACTTCATCTGCTTCATCTTGGATCTCTGTGGGGTCTTTTGGACACAACTCTTTAAGTTTTGCATTTTTCCCTGAAGAACCCCAGACTGGGGCTGTAGCAATGGATAGTTACTTTGTGGGTGCATAGCACTATGCTAAGTGTCATTGTAGCTCACCGTTTTATTTCATCTTCACCACTATTCTGTGAGCAATGTACTATTACAAGCTCTGTTCCACAATGGAGGAAACAGGTGCTTAGAGAAATTAAGTCCTTTATATGCTAAAATATAAGATCCCCTCAGAAAGGAGGGGATCACCTTTAGTTCAGTCCTTATAAAGTCTCTTGGATTCTGGGCACTTCTTCAACTTGTTTAAAGCCACAGAAGCCTGAGATAACCTCAGAAAATTCTGGTATCTAAAGCTGATAGAAGTCACCTGCAGAATGCCTAAAAAAGGAGGCAAAAGATATGACAGAGGTTAATTCATTATTCTTGTGATGGGTGGAGGGGAGTGGTGACTTCACAATTGTAAGTGTTGGATGTCATAACAGGCTTTAAAAAGAGGCCTTTTAAAAGCAATATATCAGTTATTATATTACATTAAATGAATACAGCAGCACAAATGTTCACCTACAGGATGAATGAACAAAGCAGTTGTTTTCATGTTATGTGAATGGGTGGTTGTGGTTTGGGCAACAGTATCTGGACGGCACCAAACAACCCATCCGGAAATAAAGATGATGTACCGAGAAGAAAATGTCAGGTGACGCGGATGTCAATGCTGCCTATCTATCAAGAATTTGAACAAGACAGTTTTGTGAGACATGAGAGTGAAAAAAGAATATTTCTTTTTTAAAAAAAGATCGATTTATTTATTTTTGAGAGAGAGAGCAAGCATGTGGAGGGAGGAGAGGCAGAGGGAGAGGGTGAGAGAAACTTTGGTAGACTCCTCTTTGAGTGCAGAGTCCAATGTGGGGCTCGAGCTCATGACCCTCTGATCACAACCTGAGCCCAAACCAAGAACTGGACGCTTAACGGACTGTGCCACGCAGGTGCAACACCCCCCGCCAAACATTTCTAAGTTGATGTTTCCATGATTTTATGTATATCTATGACTAAATTAATAAATGAAGTGTAAGTAGACATTGGTTATTTTAACTGTATTCCTAAAAATTACATAACTCTAGTACATAGGAAAAGTTTTCAACCTTCTTTTGAAAATGGAGGCTTTCCTTATATTCAGGAGCCTATAGGAATTATCCAAGTTTATGGAACCAAAAGTGGGAAAGCTGGGATGTGACCCATCTGTCTGATTCATGGGCTCAGAGTGGTTACATGGTATGGTGGATTTTTAGAATCCTGGTTCTGAAGACTGCTTTCTGTGTTTGTGCTGCTGCGTTGCCTTCCTTAAGTGCAGTTTAGCAAAGTTGGCAGAATGAATGCATGAGAAGGCTCTAAAGAAGTCAAAACCCCACAGGTATATCAGTGTTTACTAGGTACAGTAGAATGAGGGTTTCAGTGTGTGCTCACTAATAAACGTCAAGATTATTATCCCTCTTTCGTCCTGTTCAGTAGCTCATTTTTTTTATGTTTAAAGGGAAAATGCTTTTTTTCTAGAATAATTTTTTATAGCCTCAATCTACAAGAGGGGAAGATGGATCTGTACTGGGCAATTCTACCTCCAGGAATATTTCTGACCTGTTATGATGTAGACATTACATAAAGAGTCTTAGATCATATAACCTCTCTGTCCTGGTTTCTTCATTTGGAGAACAAGGACATTGATGCTTTATATTCATTTCGCCTCCATTCTGAGTCTCATCTCTCCTTCCCCCCTTCCCTCCCCCAAATAACCTGGGAAGATATTTGGAATAATGCTTATACAATATCCATCTTGCCTTAGGATGAGTAATTATACATGATGGAAAACACATGAAAGTATCTTATGAGGCTGTTTGTTTCCTCCCCTGTCATCCACATACCCCTACCATCCACTCCCACATCTTTTGTTAAAAGCTAAAAGCAACTGCCAGAAATCATGTGATACAACTTCTTGGTCTAATGCACCAAATATTTTATTCCATTTATTGACAACAGGCTGTTGAGGTCTGCCTTTATTTCTTTCTATAGGAAACTGACTTTTTCTCTTCCCCCTGGTTGAACTCTACATAAAGGAAGTCAGTTTATTAGACCAGTGGCAGTTACTTGGATGTTGGGACATATGGTCCACAAACTGCTTCATTCTGTTTTAAATCAGTTCCTCCTGATGGGCTCCATTCTCTCTGCCATTTATACCACAGGTGAAGTAATGAAGATGCTTATTGTGGCTTCCTGTTAATATTCCAAGGCCTGAGGCTCTGAACAGCAGGATGTCTGTTCTCCAGCTGTTTCTCCAACAGGAAGAAGGGATAAAGTAAACAAAGCATACACAGTAGTTCATTGAAACCACAGGTAATCCACAGCTGCAGTAGAAACAATTCACTGTTACCAGACTGGTCCACCACCATAGATTCCCATCAGCAAAAGCAGCTTCCAAATACTTTTAGGGTAGGTGATAGTTTCTTTCGAGTCCTTCATATCCAGAGGGCAGCTAACCTGTAAATCCGGATTTTGACCAAGGAGTCCTAACGTTCCTGCCTTTTTAATGATTTTTAAGTGTAATTTTGTGGGATGGAAAGGGGGCAATCATGGTATAAACACACACAGATTTCTACCATATACTACTTTGATCTTAAATTTGAATTTAAAATATATTTGATTTCACAAGACCTTCAAAAATGGGATCTGTGTAACACTCTTGCTAATATCTTACTGCTTGATACAAGCAAACATAATTTCCCCCAGATACCCGAATGCAATCCAGCCAATTGAAATGCAGAATTCTTGTTATATGACTTGTGTTTTCAGTGATATAGAAAATGTGGAGAGGGGCACCTGGGTGGCTCAGTCTGTTAAGTGTCTGCCTTCAGCTCAGGTCGTGATTCCAGGGTCCTGAGATCGAGCCCCATGTGGGACTCCCTGCTCGGCAGGGAGTCTGCTTCTCTCTCTCCTTCTGTCCCTTCCTCAGTCCCCCCACTTGTTCTCTCTCTCTCACTCATTCAAATAAATAAATAAAATCTTAAAAAAACAAAAATGTGGATAATAAGAAAGCTTCATGTGAAATATTTATGGAAGAAGGACTCAGAGCCTGATTCCTGAGCCTATTTCTATATAGATGTGTAAGTTTGGAATCCAAAGCGAACTTCTCTAAGGAAAGATCAACTTACCTCTTAGTCATCTATAAGATCTAAATCCTGAACTTCTGAAATGCTGCCAATGAATTCCCAAAGACTTTTTCGAAAGAAAAAAGGTGTGTATTTATTCATCTCACTGAAAGCAATACTCCGTACAGGGCCAAGTATGATTCAGAATGAAATTTAAATTGGATTAAACAAACCATGCAAAGTCACAGGCTTGAATGGACATAGACATTTTTAATGAACACTGATGGTAATGAAATGGATTCACCAAACCAGTCACTCTTACCTGCCTCATGGTGACCATGGAAAGACTCACGCACCATTTTATTATAATCACTTGCTATGTTTAAAACTTATTTTCAACTTTATGGTATTATTTTTCTTATTATTTTATTTTCCTATAGGGAAAAATGAAAGTCTGTTTATGGTATTATTTTTCTTATTATTTTATTTTCCTATAGGGAAAAATGAAAGTCTGTGGGTAGCATTGTCTAAGAAGTTTGATGAATGCCTAGTTTGACTCAAAGATAAAAGGGTGCTTAAAACTCTATTTACATATCATGGGCTTCAATTCTGTGACTATGTTGAGACATTTTTTTTTGGTCAGCCGTGACGAAGACTTACTCTGGCACTCTCAATTTACTAAGAAAACAAACAGTATGCTCTTTAGGTTAAGAAACTAACGACTGGGTTAAAGGTGACCACAGTATCCCTGCTAATGTTATGATATAGTAAAAAAAAACAGCACTGAGCTTGGAGTTGGCAGTCACAGGGATGAATACTGTCTTGACCTCCACATTTCATCAACAAATATGGATCAGGAGTTGGTCTCTAAGAGGTTATCGATCACTGACTCTGTACCCAACAGTGTATCATATAGGGATGAAAGATGCACAGTCTTGCTAAGAACACAAACTAAAGACTGGACTGCAGTGGGATGGGTGTGAGAGAGAGGTGTTCAGCATGCATTTTTCCTCTTCTACTATATTCTAATTTCTTTGGGGAGAATTATCTTTCCTCCATTGTGTGAGTATTAGTGGGAAGATAATTTCTCATGCAGCCACAGGCTGGTCGGGCCAGTCATGGAAACTAAGGTTGGACAATCAGAACCTCTTCTGAGACTTTGACACTGGGATGGAGAGTATATTTTCTCTGACTCTTGGCTATGAGGCAAAGTGCTGTCTGCTTCTCGCCTTTAATTCCTTTGGATCTTGGGCATTTCCAAGCTTGTTCCTCTAACTGCTGTTGAGCCCCTGATATACCTCCAGAAAGTTCTTTTTTATTATAGAGTTTCTTTGGGTCAGTTTTTAATGCTTGCAGCCAGAAATCTTGAAACAGTATCATAATCTAGAGTGGGGGGCGACAGGAATAGCAGCTTTGACAAAACATTAACACCTGAACTGTGTCTTGAAGGACAGAAAGAGGTTTCCTAGGTAAGGAAGTGGGATGAGGAAATAGCACATGCAAAGACTTGGAGGTTAGAGCAGCTGAGGCAGGTAGCACTCAGAGGAAATGCAAGGAGCTTCTGTGGTTGCTGTGTGCTGTGTATGTGTGCACATGTGGGCATGAGACAGACTGAATGCTCAGAGCTGAGGCCTGATAATCCTGTCAGGGATGTGAGACAATCAGCTCTTTCCTCTATTGGAATAAACTATGCCTTAGTCACTGTGATGGGACCTCACACGGGCTGGCCTGGAGAAGGGGCTTAGTAAATGCTTAGTGAAAGAAATGTGACAGCTAAGGTCAGTTCCTCTGAGATACGTTCTCCAGAATTTTAGAGTTGGAAGGACTCTGTCAGACCAAGTGTGCTCTGGGTCCCAAAAATCTATGCGCCATATGGATACTGTCCCTTAAACCTGTATTCAGTTCGCCCTTGAACAACGTGGGTTTGAACTGCCCAGGTCCAGTACAGTACTGTAAATGGATTTTCTCTTCCTTATGATTTCCTTCATAACATTTTCTTTTCTCTAGCTTATTTTATTGTAAGAATACAATATATAATACATATAACCTGCAAAGTATGTGTTAATCGACTGTATATGTTATCAGTAAGGCTGCCAGTCAACAGTGGGCTATTAGTCGTTAAGTTTTTGTCAGAGTCAAAAGTTATGTGTGGATTTGCAAGTACATGGGAGTGTCAGTGCCCCAACTGCTGTTCTAGGGTCAACTATAATTCCATCCCTGCATTTAGGTAGTATTGCACGTGGAGCATTCCAGACTGTTGGAAACATTTCTTACGTTTCTATACACCTGGGGAAAGAAAGACTAAGGTGTCATTTCTGTTGGATCCTTCAGTGTTGAGCACATTTTCTTCCAGTAAGTTCCTCCCTATCTAACCCAAGTCTTCTGTGCTGTAGCTCAGCTCATTTCCTGTTGCTTTCCCCTCTGAGGGTATGGACACCACGGGCTCGCCACCCTCCTTGGTAATAACAACCTTTTACATGCATGACGTCGATTACTAAATTGCTTTTAGCTTTCCCTTCCAGTTCTCTTAGTCTGTTTTCTAGCCTTTAATCATCTCTGTGGGTCTCTTCTCAACTTTGTCCAAGTGCACAAAGTGCCTCTTGACGCATTTTCAGTTTCAAAACAAACACCAAAGTTTCCGGGCTTGTTCAAACTGGCAAAATGAGATGACTTTCTAAGAAAAAATATTAAAAAAAAAAAAAAAAGAAAGAAAGAAAGAAAGAAAAGATATTTCAGTTGTTCCTGGAATATGAAATGATACTCCAACCAATTAATGTAGGAAGCATTCTTTCAATATTGGTCTTTTCAAGCTGATGTCACTTTAGGACAGATTCTTGTTCCCTAAAAGAATCAGACAAGGTCGACACAATAAATGTTCATAGAGCACCTACTATGTGCTGGGCATTTTGCGTGACACTATGGAGCCAAAAATAAATGAGACATGGCTCTTACCAAAGAGCTCATAGGCTAGGAGTTGAGGCAAAAACAAATAAAACCCATTCCGTGGGACAGATACAATAGCACAAATAAGAGAATGAGGAAGAGTAGAAGCAGAAAGGAGGAAGATGGCATCTCTAGCTGATGAGCTCAGGCTTGAGTAGATTCTTGAAAGAAGACTCAGAGCTTTCCAGGCTGGAAAGTAGGTGAGGAAGGGTGTTCCTTTTCCAGACAGAGACCTTCAGGTAAGAGGCATGAAGACAGGAAGCAGCAAGGTGTGTTTGATAGTGAGCTTAGGACACAGTAAGCTGGTGGCAGGAGATGAGGATGCTGAGGATGGGCTCACAGAGGGCTTCATTCACTGGTCATAGGAGTTTGACTTCTATGTGGCAACAGGAGCCATTAAGTACTTGTAAGTAATGTAATGATTTAGGAAGAGCTGCTGTCCAGAACAATCTCTCTGCTAAAAAGAGCATATTAGAGAGGAAGGGGGTTGAAGCAGGGTTGGCCTGAGGCAGGTCCAGGAGTGAAGATGTGTTTGCAATAAACAGATGAGAAAGGATGTGGGCCCTGGCAGGTTGTAGCTAGGAGGAGATGAAATGACTGAATGAAACTCGGCAATTTTGAGGAATTTCCATTAAAGCTGGGAATGAGCAAAATAAGGGGGATGCTATAGGACATGGGGGGTAAGCTAATTGTCCATCAAGTCCTCCATTTCAGTTTTAGGTTCCAGAGGCCAGCTCCACTAGCCTTCAGGCCAAAGGAGTTGGAAAGCTAAGATGTTGTCTTCCAGAGCCAGTGGGGAGAATATTCCAGAATTATTGTCAGTCTTGGTGTCATAGAATCAGACAAGAAGCTCAGAAGAAAAGCAGACCATTCAGCAAGTGACTACGTCATCCACAATGCCCCACAGGGAGGCAGGGGTGGGGTGGGCAGGGGAATGTAACATTTAGAGGCACAGGGACCTCCAGGGGACCGTTCACTAAGAGTCTTGAGGTTCAGAGGATAAGGGACTCTGAGACTCTGAGGGTAAGCCAATGAACTTTCTGCTGGAGGTAAGCTCCTGAAATTAATTTGCAAGTTTTCATTGTCAGTGCGTTTGGGATTGCTTGGGATTGACACTTGATTACTTTCTTAGAAATTTGTCATTATGAGAGAGACGAATGAGACATATTCTAGAGAATGAGTGAAGCTGAATTCCTAGGAATGCTCGCTTAATCTCTGTGGTTACCCTCTTTGATTCTCTTCTCTAATAATAGTAATAACACCAACAGCAATCACTAGGAGACTGGCACTTTACATATATTACCATTCATCCTCCCAACAATGCTGTAAGGTAGGTATCCTTTTCAAGATAAGGAATCTGCAGCCCAGAAGGCTCCTACTAGGCCCACAGCTGCCCTGCTAGTCAGTGGTGGAGCCAGCACTCAGAAGCCAGGCCTGCCTGATGTTGAAGGGTTGCTCTTGGCACTCCCTCTTTCCTCTCAGACACCGCAGCAGGGAGCCAAGAGGCCAGCTCTACAGGCACAGCTTAAGGCTTTGTCAGAGTTAGCAAAATGGAGCCTAGGGATCCTGGCCAGCTACTGAGCAGTGTTTTTCTGACTCCGGGCTGGCAAGTGATTCCTCTCAGGATTCTGACAGGAGCGGAGGGAGGCAACATCAGGGCCTGAATCATACTGCTGGCTGGCCTTGACTTCAGAGGCCAGCGTTCCTGTGATTGTTCTCTCAGGTTTTAAATTATGCTCCTGCCAAATTGCAGACCTGGTGTCTAAGCCAGATAGAAAGGTGCATATTGGGCAATTGGAGCCGATCAGGCAGCTGTAAAGAAGTCTGTTTGGTCAAGGGCCCTCAAGGGCATGTGGATCAGGCTTTCTTCTTTGTGTGCTCTCTCTGGATGGGCACCTGGTACCCAGGTCCTGTCAATCATTCATGACTGATGTCCCTGTTAGGGGATGATGAGACTGCAGACCTTAGGCGTTTCTAATTGGCATAACTGTTTAAAAAATTGGATTATGTGGGATTTTTTCTTGGCTCATAGGATAATCTTGGATTATAGTCATGCAATAGATAGTTTTTGGGTGATCACTATATTTTAAGCACAGTTCTAGTTACTCAGGATAGATCACTGATTAAAATAGACAAAAATGATTGCCCTTGTTGAATTTGAGGTCTAACAGATAAATGCTACTCTTCAAGGGACATGTTCTTAAAACCAATTCAGCTCATTTTCTGAGTATCAAATAAGCAAAATACTAGGCTTTAAAGGTGAATAAAAAGTTAGACAGTTTGCAGTCTTCTACTTACAATAAAACAAAGATGCTTGTGAGCATAATATAAAGTGGAATTGGATAAATTCCATAATATAGATATTAAGGAAGTGAGGTGGGGATTCAAAAGCAGAACATATATATATGTATGTATATATATATGTATATATATATATATATTTTATTTTATTTTATTTTTTGAGAAAGAGAGAGAGAGAGAGAGAGACGGGGCAGGGGCAGAGAAAGAGGGAGAGAAAGAATCTTAAGCAGGCTCCATGCCCAGTACAGAGCCTGATGTGGGGCTTGATCTCATGACCCTGAGATCATGACCTGAACTGAAATCAAGAGTCAGACACTTAACCGACTGAGCCACAGGTGCCCTAGCCGAACATATATTTTGATATCAGAATTAGACCTAATGGAAGGGACAGTATTTGAACTGTCTTTTAAAGGACAGGTAGAATTTTGACTGGTGGAGATTCATGGGAAAATCATATCAGATGGAAAGATAAACATAGTAAAAACATGGGTGTATTTGGGGAAGATTGAGAGGGCCAGCTTGGAAGATGAAACCTGGGAAAGTAGCTTGGGTGATATTGCAGAGGGCACATGAGTAGCTGAATCTTGTTTTTGTAGAAAAAGAGAGGTCATTTGAGGTTTATGAGTATAGAAAAGACATGATCAGAACACTTTTTTGCAGAAAGAGTCATTGATCCTTTGAGCAATTATGTGCTAGGCACTTTAACTTCTATTATTTTATATACTCCTGAAATGAATGGGCATTTTATGGAGCAAGTTGAGGATTAGAGGGTTTGGGAAAATCGTGCAAGATCATACAACCAGAAAGAGATGAAACAGAGCTTTAAATACAAATCTATCTGGTTGCGAAATGGTCTTTCCCCAGTAACAGTGTTTGCAATAATCTAGGTGAGAAGAGACAAGAGCTTGAACTACCATGGAGGCAGAATAAAAGGAGTGAAATGTTGAGGAGGATGGATGGGAATGATACATTGAAAGTGGGTCTTAGAGAACCTCTCAATGGAATTTATGAATGGATGGGAGGGAAAGATAAAAAGAGGAAGGGGTCAATGATGATTGAGGGCTTTACCTAGTAGAACAGTGGCACCATTAATAGAAGCTGGGAAGTTGGGTGGAAAAACTGGTTTTGTAGAGGAAAAGAATGAATTTGGTTTTGAGCATGTTTGCTTTGTGGTATTGGGGAAATATCCAAACATCCGGCTAGAAGATTACAATGAAGGTCTGAGCTCATGACCAAATAATTGGGAGCAATCCATATAGAAGTGATCATTTAATTGGATAATATCACTGGGGAAAGAGATAATTGGACGAAGTAAAGGGCCAAACCAAGATTAGGAACTGGATTTCAGAGCAAAAAGAGCCAACAAAGGATTAAATTCTTAATTTTGAAAATACGACCCACAGTAAGGGAAATAAGTAAAAAGAAAACAAGTGTTTGACACCTGATATCTAAGAGCCTTTAAAATGTGGATTCTTAAGTGCTCCACAGTGACTGCCAGGTTCTCTTATATGTTTGTTTGGATAACTTTTGTGTCATTTGCATAAGTAACCTAGAATGGCTTCTTGGCATTATAGTTGTGTTGTTTTGAGTTGATGCCTCAGCCCCTCCTATCTATGAGGCTCGGGGTATTCCTGAATGTGTACTAATGACTCAAACATAAGCACTCTTATTTGAATGTTTGAGCAATATCTCCTTAAGCCCTGCCTTTAGTGGTTGTTGTCCTATAAGAGAATGTCCATATGGCTGTTTCCCCACCTCCATTCCCTTCTTTTCCATTTAATCCCTGTAGGAGAACATAATGATGATGGGGGTCTTGAGTGGGAAGATACTTGGAATAAGCCACAGTCAAGACTTTAACCTCACTGTACCATGAAAGCTTGGGTCTATGTCTTTCTTTTGGTAAAGAACTGGAAAACCAGTACAATCCACTTTTGAAAGTTTATGGAGAAAGACAAATTCAGGCAAGTGATTCATAGATTACAAATATCATGAAAAACAGGAAATGAGGAAGTAAGGCTATAATGAATCCTTATAAATGGTAAGTAAATTATCCCCTGACATGTGAAAAAATTTGGCTGTGAAGAAGCATGGTGTCCCTTCTGAAGTGTCAACATTCTTGAATTTATGAAGTGCTGGTTCATGTTTCATTGCTTGAAGTCTGCTTTTAGATTTCCTCCACATTCTTACGTCCTTTCCTCAACTAACTTATTCATGGGCTTTGTTTTATTCACTGCTGAATTACCAGAGTCCAGAGTGGAGCCTAGCATGTAGTAGGCATTCAATATATATTTGTTGAGTCCATCAGTTCATAAATCTAAGTCTTTGCCCATTCATTCATTCACTCATTCTCTCATCAGATATCTATTGAGTATTTATTATATACCAGATTCTGTGCTAGCTCCTGGAGATAAAAAGGTGAATCAGAAGTTGTCCTTTTCCTAATGGAGCTCATGGCCTAGTGACATGATAGTGACAGAAACAGAGTTACAATTCCACTGGAGAAGCTCAATAATAGACCTATGCTCACTTGACTCAGGCTGTAGTGTGGAGGATGGAAAGGAAGAGGGGCAGGGAGAGGTCAGAGGAGGCTTCCTGAAAAAGGAAGCCTCCCTTCCTGTACTTCAGAGATCTCCTGGTATTGATTATTTTTTTTGCTCTCTCTTATCTTAAACTTCTTCCTCTCTACTGTGTCTTTCCCACCAACCTTTAAACTTATTCTAGCCTCCACTTCAAGAAAAACAACTCTCCTCAGCCCAGCATCCCTCTAGTTTCTTCTCTTGACTGCTTTTGTCCTATCCCTTCTCTCTTGCCTTTCATTCTCAAGTCCATGGAAATTTGGACTCTCATCTTCACCTTTCCCCCAACTTGCTCTCAATAAGGGCCACAAATGGCATCTTGGTTGCTAAATCCCATGGAGACTTTCTAGAACTTGTCTTATTTGTCTTCTTGGTTGCATTTGCCAGTATTGACCCCTTCTTAATGATCCTCCTCCTCCTCCCTTGGCTTCTCTGACTCTCCCACTCTGCTGCTGCTTCTTCTGCTCCCCTGACTGCCCCTTCTTACTCTGCTGCAGATGCTTCTACAGATCATCACATAGAGGTTGGTAAATGTTGGAATTCCACAGGGACCTTTTCTAACTCCGTATTCTCTCTCTGAGAAAATTGATCTGCTCTTATGATTTGAATACTGTTTTTATCCTGATGATTCCCACATAATTTTCTCCAGCTAAGATCAATCCTCTGAGCACCTGACCTTCATCCCTACATTTATTCATTTATTTAACAAATATTTACTGGTGCCTACTATGTGCCAAACACTATTTGAGAGGAGAGGGAGAGAAATTCAGAAGTGAATAAACCAAGTCCTTGCCTTTCTGGTATTTATATTCTACTTAAAAGACAATCTCTCTCTCTCTCTCTCTCTCTCTCTCACACACACACACACACACACACACACACACACACACACACTTTCTGTTAAAAAGTACTATAGAGAAAAGTAAAGCAGACAAGGGAGTGCTGGAGTGTGGATGGGAGATTTTGCTTTTTTATTAAGGGTGGTCAACAAGTCCTCTCTAATTAGATGATATTTACATAGAGACCCGAAAGAGTAGAGGGAGAGGTGAGCCATACAGATATCTGAGAGGAAGAACTCAACTGACAGAGAAAAGAGCAAGAGAAAATGGTCATTCTTATCATTCTCCATCATCCTCGCCTAGATTGAGTAAGAAATCCCAGAGGATGGGAATCTTCTACCTTGGGACCAGCGATGGATAACTGGAGGAACAGTGCCATTTCTATATTTTTCTTTCTCAACCTTCTACTCAACAAACCGGGCTTCTTTTCTTGCTTAATGTAGCTGAATCATACAGGTGGGCTAGGAAGAATTGAAATAGTCTCTGTAAATTACTGGCTATCCCAGAAGCCATTTGGCAACAATTATCTTCCCCCACAAAACCACTCCTCCACCCATATTCTCCCATGGAGACCAGAGAGAGTGGTTAGGAGGCTGCTACATTCTTTCCTGGCTCTGCCTTAAAATATGATATATGGTTTTTCATCCCAACTCCTAATATTAAATTTTTATGGTAGTCAGAATTCTAAGATGACCTCCATGATTTCTGTTCCTGGTATTCCTTTGTAATAATGTCATGTTACATGGCCAAAAAGGATTTTTGCAGATGGTATTAAGGTTGTTTATCAGTTTACTTTAGAATAAGGAGATTATCTGGGTTGGACTAATCTGATCGCATAACCTCTTTAAGGGTAGAATTTCCTGTGGCTAGTTGCAGAAATCAGAGAGAATCGAAGCCTTAGAGGGATTCAACGTGAAGGGCGTTCTCTGTTGCTGACTTTGAAGAAGGAGGGATTGTCAAGGGAAGAAACTGAGAGTGATTTCTAAGAGATAAAAGAGGCCCCTTGCTGACAGCCAGCAAGGAAATATCATCTCAGAACTACAACTAAAAGGAAATGGATTCTGCCCACAACCATGTGAACACTAAGGCAGACTATTCCTTAGAGTTTCTAGGCAAGAACTCAACCCAGCCCACACCTTGACTTCAGCCTTGTGATAGTTGGAGAAGAGAACCCAACTGTGCTTTGGCTGGGCTTCTGAATGCATAGTTGTGATATAATAAATGGGTGTTTCTTTAAGTAGTTAAATTTGTGGAAATTTGTTAGGTAGCAACAGAAAACCAATACAAATTTCAGTAAGATACTCTTGTACTACCATCAGTTGTTCACAGGAGAGTTTTAGCCATATCTCCTTTTGCCTTGGGAATAATTCTTTTTAGACTGAACGTAATAGAAGAATAGCTAACACTAGGGCCTCACAGAGTGCTGAACCTGGTACCAAATGCTTGCCATCTCATTTAACGCCTACAGCCTCTTCATGTAAGAGGCACTTTTGACTCTCTCCATTTTACAGATGACGGAACGGAAGCTCAGAGAAGCTACGTAACCCATCCAAAGCCACTCAACGAGCAGTTGGCAGAGTGAGAACTTGATCTCAAGGCTGCCTTATTCCACCTTATAAACCAACTTATCAAAAGGTTTAGCCACCCTATTTGTACTCTAACATTTTGTTGCCATGTTCTCTGAGATGGATTTATAATCTACATAGCTCTAGATTATAAACTCTAGGACTGGACAACGGGAAAAATGTTCAGGTATAATTTGTGCACTGTTTGTGTTCGAGATGGATTAGGGAATCACCTTGAGCACAATATCAATGGACTCTCTTCTGTGTTTTGTAATTAGACAAAGAGAAGGAAAAAGAAAATGAAAAGTAGTTGGAGGGAAATGGCTAGAACTAATAAAAAAAAATGGGCTTGATGTGGGTTTAAAGGCGTTTTGGTCACAGATGTATCCAATTTAGCAATCCCCTGTTCCATGTCCATTCAAGCATGGGCAGGTGTCCTTTCTGCATGTGGTGTGCAAAGCTTAAGGCTGTCTGCCTTGTGCCAAGAAAAAAAAAAGCAATTAAATATTTTAATATTTCCTGCCTATAAACTGCTCCCTGTTTTATTACTTCAAATGCACTGGATTTAAAAGGAGGTGTGAAAGGCTCCTCAGCCATTAATAAAAGGCTGCAGCTGCTTGAGGAGAGTGATGCTACGCATTTTTCAAAGGCATGATTTTGGTCTGAGTACCTCAGTCCACAGACTGTTGATTTATGACGGTCCCGAAACTGATACAGAAGCATGAGGCAAACACAGTGCTTCTGGAATATATGTGGGCAGAATACAGACAGTGAGTTCTTTGCCTGGGGGAAAATATAAAGGAATAAAGGGAAGAAATATGAAAGCAGCAGTTCAGAAGTTAGGGTGCAAAGTAGAGTCAGCACAAAAGAAAGGAATCTTTCCCCTAGAGTCAGTGGTGAATTTCATGTGGTTGGTTTGTGAGATTTCTGTTCTTGGAGGGACAGAATAAACAGTAGGGACTTGATGTATTTGGGTCTTCGAGGGCTTCAGATAGAGACATGCTCTAAAGTTAAAAGGTAAAAACCAAGACGTGGGTCTATATTTTCTTACACTCAATGAAAAAGAACCGAAGTGTAGTTCTCCTCCCAAAGGTCTTTATTTAAAAAAAAAGAAATGTTCTCTTTTCCTTTTCAGGGATGGTACATCACAGAAGTCAAAGCGGGGATGTTGGAAATTCAGTTCAACCCAGCAAACCTTTGTTGAGGGCTACTACAAGCAAATTGCTGCTTGGTGCTCAGAAGGTGCAAAGAAAGCCAATGCCCTCGTCCTTTGTCTTAGGTAGACAATTTGATCTTCTGTATGGACATGTTGAAATCTTTTTGAACATGCTGGGAAGATGTTTCCTACACTTCACTCACTCCCATGCCACTTTTCCAGATCCTGCCGTGAACCACCTTTTATTTTTTTGTTTGTTTATTTATTTATTCATTTATGTTAGCCCACAGGTTACTTAAATACATTTAGCCTCATCTTAAGCAATAGTATCTGTGAAATCAAGGTCTGGTGTGCTAGTTAAACCTTTCCAAATGCACCTTCAAATACATAAAGCTTAAAAATATCCTATCCGAAACCACCGGGTTCATAAACATTTAGAAATTTAGAACATTCTTGCATGAACTCTATGTTGCGTAGCATCACAATAGGGGTATGGGTGGCATTGTATAATCAAACATTTCCACAGCGGGGCATATGAATATTTGCACTAGGTGGGATGTGGAATAAATAAAGGTGTTAAATAGCTTCATATCCATTCAGGTCAGTTGGAAAACTAGTTTTTATAGCTTTTTGGTTTTCATAACTGTAGATAAGGAATTGTGGTAAGTATCATTTTAAAAAGTCTTTGTACTGCAGAAAACAGAATCATCGGTAATCTCCAAGATGTGACTTTAACCTTTCTTTCAGATATATAGCTGGGCTAAACTTAAAAAAAAATTAATGTTGTTATTGAAGTATAAATATAAATACATTGAGGAAGAACTTAAAGAACACTGATCTTAAGCACACAGCCCAATGACTTTTCATATACATATATGAAATATATAATATATAATAAGATATATATTATTACATATATATATAATATACATATAACCACAAAACCACCACCCATCTGAATACAAGATATTTCTGGCACCCAGAAGCTTCCTTCTGTCCTTTCTCAGTCAGTACTCTTCACAGACCCCACACCATGAAAACCACTGTTTTGAGTTCTATGCCTGGGTTCATATAAACGGAATCCTACAGTATATACTCTTTTGTCCTTAGTTTCTTCCACTTAGCAAAATTTCTGTGAGCTTCTTCCATGTTACCGTTTTATCAATAGTTTGTTCCTCTTCACTGATGTATACTATTCCTGTGTTAACTTTTATGACTTCTTAGAATGTTACATGCAAATATTTTAAATTGATACTTTCTTGGGATTGAAGTGTTCTCTTTCTCTTTCTCTTCAAAAGACAATCACATACAGAAAACTTTTATCAGGAAATTTGAAAGCAGCTGGCCTTTTTCATGCTCACCAAGATGGCACCCCTCTCAGCTGACTTCGAAGACACGACACATGTTGTGCACTGTATATAAATGGAGGTTGCATTCATTTCCCATCCTGCTTTCACCACTTTTGATGAGTGGATGCAAGCTGCTAGCTTCATCATATAAAAAAAGAGACCAGGAGATTCTGAAGAATCATTTTGACTTAATTTTTGGATAGCGTAATACTTTAGAAAAGGAAATTAAAGGCCTGTATTGTTATACGGCTAGATTATGACAAGACATGAAAGGCTCCTTAAAATAAATTTTATACTAAATTTGGGATGGTGCTTTATGTTCAGGCCAGCTGTTTGTGAAATGGAGTGAGCAGGAGTGAGTTGGGAGCAATCACAGGGAGTTTTTTTGCTTCCTTTTGCATTCCTTCACAGCCTGGCTTCATTGAAAACATTTGGGTTAGTGTGAATTACTGGAACACGAGAAGCACTCCTTCTCAAAATACAAAAACACATTCCAGAAGTGAATAGAAAAGAATTGTCAGACTTCTGCCACTTTAGACTGATATGGAGAATGGAGGGCTGACGACCCAAGACAAATTGGAAACTCGTTTGCTTGGGTTCTCCTAAAGAGTTACACCGTGTTCTTAACCAAAACACTGAGCACTGGCTGCAGAAATGCTCACTTGTCTTACAAAAAGTGTATGTCAGAGGAGTTAAAAACATTTAGAGATCTTGTGTACATATTTCCTCCACATTATCTGATGAGAGGAGGCAACACAGCAAATTAACCTGCAGATTTTCAGATCAGAGAGACTTGATTTAAAATTCTCTCTGCCATTGACTAGTTGTCCAATCTTAGTTAAGTACATTAACACCTCTGATTCTCAATCTTGTTTTTTTTTAACTCTCTCTCTCTCTCTCTTTTTTTTTTTTTTACAAGCAGTATTGTTATAAGGGAACCACCTCAGAAGGGACCATGTTAGTGAATTATAAAGTAAGAGCTAAAGATGATTAAAGAGCCTTGCATTTCATAATACAAGAAAGCCCAACAGTTAGTAAACTGGCTGATGTAGTACGTTTCTACATCTTTATTTAGGTGCTCAAGGTATGCTGTGAATCATGAACTTTCTTGGAATTTTTTGTTGTTGTTCAATAACAAGGCCTATCTTACTTAGTGAGAATGATTTTTCCCAAGAATCCAGCAAAATACCAGCAGAACTAGCCATATGATTATGTTTCCTGGTCATTACGCTTTTGGTGGAGTATGGAGATAGTTTGTAGAGAGGTAGTTCTGAAAGGCTGAGCATGTTTTTCTCGCAAAGGGAGAAAGGGATGGGGGCAAAGAAATCCAAGTAAGTATTCATTACCTGTCATTGAAAACCAACCAGCTCTTCGTGGATTAACTACTTGTCAGAAAAAACTAGCCGAACACTTGAAACCATCCACAAAGCTCACTGGCCAGTTAGGACAATGATGCTGAAAAGTATTGCTATGTTTAATTTATTTGATTATACCTTGTTTTGTAGACTGCCTGACGATTAGTGCAGGTTCAAATTCAGGACCAGAATTTATTTTCTCCCCAGCAAATTCTTTTTCTCTGCTCCCTTACACAAAACTAAGAACATTTATCAAAAGATGTATGTACCAAGACTTCAAAAGGCATCATTAGGTTAGAAGCAAAATGAGTTCCATCTTGGTCTTTGTCAAGAATTGATGGATTCTATTGGCTAGAGTCTGGGAAAGGCAGGCAATAAAATGACAATCTGATTTTTTTTTTTTTAAAGATCTTATTTATTTATTTGACAGAGAGAGACACAGCGAGAGAGGGAACACAAGCAGGGGGAGTGGGAGAGGGAGAAGCAGGCTTCCCACTGAGCAGAGAGCCCGATGCGGGGCTCGATCCCAGGACCCTGGGATCATGACCTGAGCTGAAGGCAGATGCTTAACGACTGAGCCATCCAGGCACCCCGACAATCTGATTTTAAAGAAAGTACTTGGAGAGGAAGGAGATACAGTCCCCTCCCCTCTACATATTTTCTATTTGTCCTGATACCTAAGACAAAAATCTTTTTTTTTTCTACAAAGGAGATTAAAAATCCAGATTTTCATAAAAAATTCTGAGAAATCTGAGATTTAACAAATTTTTTTTCTGGCGTGGGTAATAATGACTCCCAAAATATTTGGTGACTAATCTTTATTCTGATTCTTATTTCTCCACTGGCAAATCACTTTATGATAAATTCTATAAATATTTATGAAAAAATCAAAATATTCAGACACCCGTGCTTGGTGCCTCATCACTGTGATCAAGCTGTACTCAAGTCCTTGACTGATGAATCCTCCTTTTCTGAATTTTGCTTCCTTAAAACATTTTGCACCTTAGCCAAAAAATGATGTTAAAAAACTGGGATCAAGGTAAAGGGATCACCTCATGGCTCAGTTTCAAAACTACATGACGGAAGTCTCTTTTAAAATGTTGAAATGGGAGAGTTATTTTGTTTTTACTAAAGACATATCTCTTTTCCCTTTAAAGACCTATAACATTATCGTTTTTGCCGGTAAAAGCACGGTAAAAGCACGAGTCAGGTTCTGGGTTTTTCATGACCAAGTTAAGTAACTTAGAGCCTTGGTGCTCACAATGAAAGTAAGATTCCCTTTCACGGAAGGGTTGGCCCATTTGAAGTTGATGATTCTAGTCTGGCTGATCCAACAGGTTTTTGTTTCTTAAAGCTCTGAGCACTGTGAGTCAGAGGGAGAGGAAGAGAGAGGGAGGACATGAGCTCACTACAGACAGGCTGGTATTAAGAGTAGAAGGGAGGGATTGTGTTTTGGACCCAAACCAGAGAAAGGAGTGGCTGTTATTGCAGCCTGAAAATATGAGCCCTGGGGGGTTGGGGGGTGGGGTGGTGGCTGAGCTGTTTGTAGAGTTGGCCTCAGGGCCTCAAGGCTGATCTTCCACAGGGAGCGAAGTCACTGGTTACCAGCCTAAAAAGTGAGCTGGGTTTGGAATCTTTTCGCTCTTTGCCTTCCTCCGCCTGGAAACTTGACTTGAGAAGAGAGAGTCTCGCCTCTGCTCTTGACTCACCTACACCGCACTTCCTTTCATCTGAATGCTCTCCGAAGTGAGATCACCCCGGTGAACTCATCTGGATCCAAGAGCCAGGAAAGCAGAGAAGAGCTTCGGCATGTGACCGGCCCGTGGTGCCCGCAGCGCTGGCCGCCAGACGTCATGTCGCCTTCGTGATGGTGCCGGAGGAGTGTGTACTCGCTTTTCCCTTCCACGTCTCGCTCCAGTTTCAGCTGGCCAGTGGTTGACTCTCCTAGAACTAATAAACGGTTTTTTTTTTGGCCAGATTTGCTACTCAACTGAAAAATGAGATTTCGTCTTTTTATTCTACCCTTAAGGGAGGGATTATGAAGGGGGTCTATAAAAATTCATGCAGGTGACAGAAATGCAACCTGAATGAACTTAGGCCAAAGGGAAGGGCAGAGGGCATCCTGGTCTCCGGGGTCACTGGAAACAGGGACTTGGAGATTTTCAAGTCTCTCCTCTAGCTTTCATTTATACTCTTTTCAACGTTTTCCTACAGGCCTCCTCCACAAGTCACCAGGATCTCAGACTCAGATTGGAAGCCTTGACCCCAGAGAAGGATCCTTTGCCCCTTTTCCTTAAGTCCCAGTTTGTAGAAGCTTCGGGAGATACCAGCGCGGGTCGCATGCAGCCTCTCTGACCGGCTGAGGGCTTGTCGTGGTTGGTAGCTCTCACCTTCGTCCTGTGGTGTGGTGGAGGAGTATTTACCAAAAGAAGATGGAAATAGAAGTGGGAGTGCGCCTTGCCAAAAAAGGGAAAGGTCCTGGGAAGACAAAAGAATATATCCTCATTACAGGACATAAAACGGACTGTAGGATATCAAAAGAGAAATTTTAGTTGAGGCTGGAACTGGCAAAACCATAAACTTACATGATTAAACTTAGAGTAGATGGCATGAATTTATGACCAGATCTCTTTGGGTAAACTTTTAGCCTTTCTTGTGGGAGGGTAAATGTAGCACTGAATGTTCATTTCATGATGAGGTGAAAAACAAAAGAAAAAGATTTGTCTCTCTCACATTCATGCCCCGTACCAGAGTCCTAAAGTAAATATAATTTGGCTGATTTCTTTTGAAAGAAAGTGCAGATCTCTGATGACTCAGTGCAAGCTTTGGGTTAAATCCAGAGGTATCTAATGCCCAGAAAAGGAGAATCTCTCAGCCTCATGGTTCTGGATTCTCTGAAGATGGTTTTACACCTGGTGGTATTAATCACTCAGGACTTCTATAAATTTTACCAAATTTAATTACTTTGTGGGATGCCCAAAACTAAGCCTACGAATGGTCAACGTAATATTTAATTTTACTGTTTTTTCTAAATGTTTATTTGCCATCTATATAATCTTTATATGTTTTAATGGCTGTGTTTTGCCTAAAAATATCCCCTAATTAGTTCCACTAAGGAAAAAATGGTATTTCCACATCTATGTTTTTTTCTTAAAGATTTATTTATTTGCGAGAGAGAGAGCCGGCGGGGGAGGGGAGGTGGGGGGCAAAGGAAGAGTATCTCAAGCAGACTCCCCGCTGAGGGTGGAGCCTAATGTGGGGCTTGATCCCACAACCCTGAGATCATGACCAAGCAGAAATCAAGAGTCGAATGCTCAGCTGAGCCACCCAGGTGATGCTAGGTCCAGGTTTTTAAGTAGGAATAGAAGGCTAGGTCAAAGGACAGAGGAAGATTATTTGAAACATTAAGTTGATTATTGAAAATGTCCAGGTCCAAGAGTGAGAATAATATTGAGGCCATTTGGGAAAGATTTCTGGGCTTGGATTAAACAGTGGAATGCGGAGCATGCCAATGTTCTAAATGCACCAGTAAGCAGCAGTCCCAGACAGCACTGCAGAATCCAGGTGGCATGTGTTCATGCTTCTCATAGGAGGTGCACTGTATGTCCTTGAACTTTGCATCTGACCTCTGTGGTCTTGACCATAGCTTCACAAATATGTGCTGAGGGGTTCTCTGTGCCAGGTTCTGTTCTGGGCTCTAGGGATATAGCTGTGAACAAAGCAGATACGAAGAAATCCTTATCCCATTGAAGCTTATCTTGTAGTAGGGGGAGACAACCAATCAAGGTTATAAGCAGCTAAAATATATAGAAGGTTAGTTGGTGATAAATGATTTGTAGGAAACAAAACAGTGGGCACAGGTAAAGGGTGTCAGGTGGTGGGGAGAACTTTCTGGAATGTTTAAGGCCCAGTAAGAGGAGGCCAGTGTGGTTGCAACAGACAGTCAAGGGGAGAGAAGAAGGTGAGATTAAAAACATACCAGGGGGGTCTGGCTAGCTCAGTGGGTAGAGCATGCAACTGTTGATCTCGGGGTTGTGAGTTCAAGCCCCATGCTGGATGTAGAAATTACTTTAAATAAATCTTTATAATAAATCTTTATAATAAATAAAATAAAATCCTTAAAACAACAAGGGAGATATGCAATTGAGAAGCACGGGGTTGACACGGAAAGGCAAATTAATCCTAATCCCATTTTCATACCATAAGGGAAATGGGTCTGGTTGTCTGAATCTTCTCAAGTTTAGGGCAAGGTAAATAGTTGGCAAGTTGGGAGGTGTCCCATAATATTAGGACCTGTGTGTTTAAATTCATAAAAGTCATTCATGTCTGAGATGTGAATTGTCTCTTCACTAGCTTGTTTAATTAGCCTATTTAAAAGTTTTTTTTGAATGTAGACATCAAATTATTTTTTTTTTATCCTGGTTCGAACACCTTTAAAAAGAACCAAAAGGGTTTTTTAATGCAAAACTGTTGATTAAAAAAAAAGGAAACATAAAAGAATTATGTTTTTGTATGGGCACAAAGAAAATAAACTTTCGGGGCGCCTGAGTGACGCGGTTGGTTAAGTTTCCGACTCTTGGTTTTGGCTGATGTTGTGATCTCAGGGTTATGAGATGGAGCCCTATTTCGGGCTCCCTTCTCGGTGTGGGGTTTGCTTAAGACTCTTTCCCTGTCTAAGGCCATACCACCCTGAACTCGCCCGATCTCGTTGGATCTTGGAAGCTAAGCAGGGTGGGGCCTGATTAGTACTTGGATGGGAGAACTCTCCCTCTCCCCTTGCCCCTCCCCTCTGCCTGCACGCTCTTTATGTCTTTTTCTAAATTAAATAAATAAATCTGAAAAATAAAAAGAAAAGAAACCTTAACATTTTCTTATCAGTTAAGTTAAACATAGACATACAGAGTAAATACAAAGAATTACAGGCAGGATTGAAGCATAGTTCTGGGGTAATCTCGCCATTGCTCTTCCCTAGGACAGGAATTAAATCATTAGCAAGGTTTGTCTAGAATAATGTCTCTTTTCTGTCCTGAGCATACTTTTCCTTTGATGACACTAGATCTGGATTACTCAGCTTCCGGTAAATACGCAATATTTTGCAGCAACTCCCTAGTCTATCTGCAATTACTCAGGCTTTAAAGTGCAGCATTATTCTGTTCTACCTACTAAAAACAGTATTTCCAGTGCCATGGCTTTTGTATTCTGTTCTCAGTTGCTATTTAACAAATATATTCAAACTAAGTTGAATTTGTTAACAATTCTACAAGAGCCTTCACACACTGACCCAGCTTTACTCTTCCAACTTCTTTTACAGTCATTCCACTCCTGGGTTACCTACGGGTCTGCCTTGAAGTTTCATGTTTATTGCAATCCTAATCTTCTTAGCCTTTGTCTCCCTTGTCAGCCTCGAGAGCTCCTATCCATGCTTCTAAGCCCTGGATCAGGACCTGAGCTTAACTGACTGAGGCACCCAGGCTCCCCATTCCTTCCGTCCTTTTGAAAGTTAATATAAAGGATACTCTCTTGGTTTTTATACTCAATGCCTACCCAACACCTCCATTTGGATATTTAATAGAAAACTGAAACTCAGTATGTTAAAAAAGAATGTCCAGATCTCCCCAACTCTTTCTCCCAATCTGTTCTATCCTCAGTCTTTTCCAGATACCAACTGAAGGCAATTCCATCCTTCCAGTTGCTCCAGTGGAAAAATCTGGACTAATTCTTGACTACTCTTTTTGTCTCACACTCCACATCCTGTCCGCCCAGAAATAATGTTGGCTTTACCTTCAAAATAGATCCAGAATCTGGCCATTTCTTATCACCTCTCCTGCTGCCACCATATTTTCTTGACTGGATTACAATCGCTTTTAAAACATTGTCTTTATTCTTTATTCCATAGCCTTTTGCAAATTCTAACATACTATATAATTTACTTTTTTTTTTTTTAAGATTTTATTTATTTATTTGACAGAACGAGAGAGCAGGAGAGCGCTAGCAGTGGAAGCGGCAGAGGGAGAGGGAGAAGCAGGCCCCCTGCCGAGCAGGGAGCCCCGATGCGGGGCTTGATCCCAGGAACCTGGGATCATGACCTGAGCTGAAGGCAGTCGCCTAACCAAATTTACTTTTTTACCGTATAATTGTTTATTACTATCTCATCAATTTACAGCATAAACTCCAGAAGGGTAGGTATTCATCTTTTTATCCCTGCTGAATCTCTAGCCTCTGGAATGTAATAAATATTTGTAAGTAAATTAATTATTTTGCTTCTTAATGGAATGCACGTGTCTCTCGTGGCTCTCGCTTCCCCACTCCAGCCCTGGGGAAGGATTGCAAGTCTTTATGCAATGGCGATACATTGGGGGGGACAGTTCTTGTTTGTCATCGATCTGCTCTAGAATTTTTGAGGGTTCCAGTTGGCATGATTTCTTCATGATTCTGCTGCTTTTGTTCCACTTTTCATGCACAGGAGTCCTGGGTGTGGTTAGAGCCCCTTGCTAAGGGCCCAGCCTCCCTAGGTGCTCCCTACAACCCTGAGCTCTGGCTGTCTTCCTGGGAAAGCACACAGAGCGGTCCACTGGTCTCCGCTACCACCCACCTGCTGACAGCAGCCTCTTTCCAGTATAAAGCAACCAATGTGCTCTTCTTTCTCTGCCGTCAAGGACACCCCTCCTCCTCTCAGACGTCCTCCTCTTCACTTCAATGAACTCAAGTTTTTCCAAAACCCAAGAAGCAGCTTTGTCTTTAAGCGGCTTCTGTCTTCTCCTCTGAAGAAACCTTTGGAAATGAGAGTCATTGAGACCCTAAGTATCTCTTCGAACCAGGGCAGGAGGGGCTTCATTAGCCCACTCTTCCCGCACAGGGCTAGAATTTTAATTTTACTGCTCTCTGCCAATTACTGGGTATTAACACTATATCAATCCTTGTGTGCGGGGAGTAAATCCTACTTTTTCATGGTGGATTATGCTTTTTATACATATTTGAATTTTATTTAAGAGTTTTGCATTTATGTTTATTACTATTTGTCATTAACTGTGCCAGTAGTGGTAGAAATTTGTGTGTGAGTGTGTGTGTGTGTATGGTTTGTGTGGTTTTAGTGTCTGGATTATAGCAGCTTTGTAAAGTAAATGAGGAGGATTTGTGTCTTCTTATATATCCTGCACTTGTTTATATAGTGTGGTAAGTATCTGTTTCTTAAAAGAGTGCAACCATACAATAGGTTAACCCAGGAGAGATTTTTTTTCTAGAACTAGTTTTTTTTTTTTTAATAAATATTTCAACTTATTTTAGCTCTATTAAGTCTACTGAGGCTTGTCTGTAAGTTTTCCATTACTATTTGATTGAAGTTGTGTATTTCACTGATATGCTGAAATTTAAAACATTGAGCGGCACATAGAATTATTTCTAGAGAATGGTCTCCTTTGGAGTCTTCCGGATCATGTCCTTTTTTCCTATTTCTACCCTAATTTATAGACTTAAATTTGGTTTTTCTTTATTCATCCTGGAATAGAGGGAAGTCTTTTTTATAACTTAGTGTTTGTGACCAGATAGGGTTTGTAGATTATCTTTTGCTTTCCTTACTGACTCTGTGATGTCAGATGAATTCTCTCCTCAGATCAAAATTGGAGAATAATTTGATTATATTAGGTAATTGATGGGCAAGTCTTCTTGTCCACCACTCACAATCAATCAGATATTCATCTAGGGCAGCTCCATGTACAGAAAAAGGATCTGGTCTACTTCTATTTTCTGCTTCTCCTAATCTTTGAACAAGCTTTCTTTAATGCATTTCCTGAAAAATACTTGTTATGTAGGATATTAAGAGTTATGTGAGTAAATTTTTAATCTAGGCAAAACTATTTAGGCAATGATGGATAAAAATTTAAATGTGATTATTTCCTGCAGGGTATCTCAAAATGGTCATATGCACTGTGAACATCCAAAGAAGAGTTATGCATCCTTTCCTCAAATTCTTTGTTCACAAAACCTTCTGGAAAGCCATTTCTTGGTGCTACTCTTCTGTGAACCTTATTTAGGGAACTCCTTCATAATAGAATAGTGTATTTGGAAACTGACAATGCCAAGAACAAATGGTTAAGATGTTTTCTGTACCCATTCTTTTTAAGAGTGTTCACCTATTTTTCTCTTGGAATCCATCTCCAAATGGGTGTAGAATGATGCCGGGTGAAGAGCTAATTTTAGCTGCCACAGATACCATACAGTAGTGGGACTACAGTCTATGGATCTCTAAATCAGAGCAAAGAGATGAGAGGAAGAACAGAGAGGATTACTAGGAACTCCTAATTTTTTCTTCATATTTTTCTGTGGCTGAGATATTCTCTTTCAACAAATGAAGCATGGGTAGGCTTCTGAATTTCTTAAAATTCAGCTCCATTGTTAGACTTATTAGAAATCCCCAATAGGTTCTTCCATTAGGCTACAAATTTTGTTTTTGGAGATGTAATCCCTTTTGTCTTTGGCCATTTTCTGTATCATTCCAAGTATTTTAAAAGGGAGTTAGTAAAGGCTGAAAAATCCATTTTAAATCTCTTTCCTTTATAAATACTCCTTCAAGTCCTGTGAATTAGCAATTATTATCTGTAGCATTTGAGTTCAGGAACCTGAAGGCTCAGAAGGGGAGGATAAAAAATTGAGAGGTAAACTTCCTGCTACGTCTGATGTAATCCCTCCAATTTTCACACATCCTGTGAAGGATGCTTTCTCAACTGGAATTGTAGTTTTTTTGTTTTGTCCTTATTAACTCCCTAGATAGCACCCTTAAAAAAGGCACCTCTGTTGCAAACAGGTAGGTTCTAGGCAGTCCATTTTTTGTCGGTCCCTTGTTGAGCTCTCTTGCTGTCAGCATCCATTAGACTAAAGGCCATAAGCTGCATGTTGCCAGCACAGTGTCAACAAATCATCACCAATCACCTTCAGCCACCTTGCTTGGTCCCTGAGTGAACCTAAAAAACAAAAACTACAAGAGTTTCAGACCAGCACTACTCACAGAGCGGCCTTCAGACTGGCATTGGAGTGGCTTTGTACTATTTGGTATCTGTCTGTAATAAAAGTATGGAAATTGCAGGCAAGCATTCAGAAACTTTTATAGCAATTTGACATGGTCCTGACTTCCAAGTGTATGATCATTGTGCTCTGTCCTGCTTGCTTTCCATTGTACAGAGACTCTTTCCCAATCTCTGTCCCTTTCACGGGAATGACCCACGATCTGAATCCAAAATACTCGGAGTCTGCAAGACACCCATTAAGACAGAGAAGCAGGGCTTTCTTCTCCCAGTTCCTCCACTAAGACTGCTTTCTAATGACAGTGACAAAATATTACATGTCTTCTCTAGCTCACGTTGACCTTGGGTAGTGTAAAAGCAACTTGAACATGAATTAAAGCCTCTCACTCAATGCCATAGACATGCCAAATATATCTCTAGGTTGCAATTAAATCGGGAGTCCAGGCTGTTCAACTGTGGCCCAACATGATGTGGCATAAGCCAGGTCCCGGAGATGTGATACGTTCTTTAACACCATCTGCTACAATTTCACACTTACGGGACTGCTAAAATGAATTTCTTTGTCTGAAATTAAGGGATTTATGTTTTTTTTAGTTTCCCAGTTGAGCATCTTTTATGTGACACCTGTCTGCATTGTGCTCCAGAGAGTAAACTGATGTATCCAATGAATTCACCTTAAGGAGAAGACTTAGACTGTGCGTGCGTGTGTGTGTGTGTGTGTGCTTGCCATGTGTATTAGAGCAAGCAATACCAAAGAATTCTGACTGTAGTCCCAGAACTTTTGCTACACTGAAGTGCTGAATTGGTGAAGGGCAAGCTATAACATTCTTAAGACTCAGGTATTAAATAGAATCTGTTCCCAAGCTCTTAGGACAATGTGAGATGTATCGTCTCTTCTTCCTGTTCACATATCAAAATCTTTTTGATTTTGACCCAAACCACTGTTTACAATGTCCAAAATGGTTTCCTTTCTTAGCCCATCAGCCACCACTGATTCTTAGCAGCTCATTTATTTATTCGTTTAAGAAACGTTTTTGGGGGGGCGCCTGGGTGGCTCAGTGGGTTGAGCGACTGCCTTCGGCTCAGGTCATGATCCTGGGGTCCCGGGATCGAGTCCCGCATCGGGCTCCCTGCTCGGCGGGGAGTCTGCTTCTCCCTCTGACCCTCCTCCCTCTCATGCTCTCTGTCTCTCATTGTCTCTCTCGCAAATAAATTTTAAGAAAAAAAAAAAAAAAGAAACGTTTTTGGGGCTCCTATTGTGTGTCAAGTATTGTGCTAGATGTAGGCTCTTATCTTTATAGGGGAAACCCACAATAAATCAGCAATGATAGCAGATTATATGTTGTGATAAATACTTTCATAGATGCTCAAGCAGGATATATGGGAGCACAGAAGGTGACACATTGACATCAAAAGAAAGGAAATTAGAAACAAACTTTGCCGTGTAGGTGACATTTGGATTGAAGTTTGGGGAATAAGAAATAGCTGCACAGAGAATGCGTTCCTCGTGTGTATGCCCTCACATGTGGGTGTATGTGGCTTGTGTGTGGGGGAACACCCTCGGTGCAGGGGTGACAGCATATCAGAAGGCACAGAGCATGCATGAGGATGACACCCTGAAGCGACTGAATGTAAGAGGCCCCATACCTCCCTAGATCCCAAGCGCCACAAAAAGGGACCCTTGCATTCAGCAATATACACTCAGAGCTTGGCACATAGTAGGAACTCAATAAATCTTTGTGGAACAAATGAACAGCCTCGAGTACTAAGTAAGGTCAAACTTGTTTGCAAAAATGTATGAGAGCAAGATACTAGCAGTTGCAGTTGGCCTTTATTACTCTTTTATAATTTTTTGGTAGTGTCCCTAAAGGGAATGACTCTGCCGTGTAACAGCTGTTCTCATCCATTTTCTGTCATTCCCATTATGGTCACCTGTTCCTCCTTTGCCAGCAATTACTGACTGGTCTGACACCTCTCTGGTCATGCTAGCGACACGTAACATTTGTGTCAACCACGGTCCAGGCTCAAACCCTCTCATATGCTCCTTCAGATAAATCCATGCGACGTACTCCCAATAAGAGGAGCTTCTAACATTTTTGGAGGCTAAAGCAAACATTGGGATTTAAAGCAAATAATGCACGTATCTTTCTGTGTGGAGGTGTTTTTACGTTTACCTGTGAGAAGTCATGGCTAATATCAAGTGAAATTGTTCAGTCCTATCCTTAAGACATGAATGTTTAACCTCGGAAAGTTACTTGGCTTTCATAATTAGGCCACAAACTAGGAAATCGGTTGAGTCCCAAAAGGAGAGCTTGGGCTTGTGAAGACTTGATTCACAGAAAATTGCTAGTTAGCAACTGACCAGGAACTAAAGCCTCAATTGATTTTGGAACTAAAAACAGCAAAACTAATAAAAAAATCACTTTAATTGAACTGAAGGAAAGGTGAGTTTCAAAGCAATCTGACTATTAAGAAATCTTTATTAGGTTAGAAGATACTGCATTCAAAGTGAAATTAATTTTAAAAATGATTTATTCTCCTAAAGATCAGGCTTTTTTATTAGCTTGCTTTGGAACTCACTTTCGGTGGTTTGCTTTTTATGTCTCTTTGCAGCTATCTTCCTACGTAAACGCCTTTCTGACTGCATGCAATGTCTCCCTTCTTTCCAAACGTGACTCCGTTTCTGTTCTTTGGGAGGGTTCCCCGGTACCTGACCCGGCTCAGACTGCATGCTCACTTTGTGTTTCTCCCAGCCGTTCCCCCAGCCCCCCCGTGTTGCTTTCAGATTGTTCTTTGGCATTTTCACACAGATTTGTATTAATCAAATCAATCTGCTCCTTTTGCGGTCTTATGTTCAAGGCTTTTTGCTTGCAAGAGACAGAAAGCCATTCAGACTATTTCTAGTAAAAAGAGAGTTTAAGGAAAGGAGACCAGGGTGTCTCTGAATTATCTGGAGGCAGGGAAAAAAGTACAGGCAGGCCCACAGAAGGCCCTGGGATCGCTAACTCAGTACCTGAGTGTGTACCCTTCTCTCACTGGGCGACTGGTCTTCTGGTTCTACTTTCTCTGTGCATCTGCTCAATTCTGTGCTCCGTGTTTGCCACCTTCTTCATGGCTGCCCTGTTCCCCCTTACCTTCTGCTTGCATATAGCTTAGGGGGTCGGACATGACTTTCATTCTATACCTGCCAGTGTGTCTCTCCACCCCTACCCCGGGCGATTGTAACCTCACTATCTCAGTTATTAAACCTGATGCTACATTCCCACATCCGAGAATCTGGTTCGCTCAGCTGAATTATGGATGGTTTCTCCTCAGGGCAGCTGTTTACACATCAGGTTAGGTGGTAGGTGTCATTTAGTTACAAACAGATGGAGTCTCTGAAAATAGGTCGTGGGCAGCAGGAAATGACTGGTATCTCAAGCCCACCAGCCTCTCTTAGCATCCTAGTAAGTGTTCTCGATTGGGGCTACCTGACAGATTGTGACCAATGTTAGTGACTCAGAACTTCTGGGCCTCCGTGGTCTTCACTATTTTGGTAAAAGTACCACACCAGATCATTTAAAATATTGCTTCTTTATTTTTAAATGCCTCATTTTTCCAGTTTGCTACCATGCTGGGGTGGGACTGAATGATTGCTCCTTCGAATTCATATTCTGAAGCACCAACCCCCAGTGTGATGGTGTTAGGAGGTGGGCCTTTGGAAGGTAAGTAGGTTTAGAAGAGGTCCTAGGGCCCTTGTAAGAAAGGATATTGAAGAGTTTGCTTCTTTTCTCTCTCTTTGTGCACACACACAGAAAGAAGGCCACGTGAGCCCACGGCAAGAAGATGGCCATCTACAAGGCAGGAAGAGGGTTTTCATCAAGAACCACCCCTACCAGTGTCTTGATCACAGTGAGAAATACATGTCTGTTGTTGAGGCTATCCAGTCTGTGGTATTTTGTCATAGCACCGCCGGAGCGGACTAAACCACCAAGTCATTATAGTTTTGCTTCTACTTTATAGATAAAGCCCCCGTCAGTAGTTAAATAGATAGAGTGCTCAGGTCTCTGGGAGCCAAGATTCAAAGCCCAACCTCTGTGACCACCAAAATAATGCCCTTCCACCGTTGCTCTCTGCTCTGTGCTATCCCACATTGGTAAAACGAACAAACAAACAAAGAACACCTCTAATTTCAGCCAACTAAAGTAAGTTTTGCATATTTTCAACATGTCAAATTGTAGTATTTAGTTCAGTTGAGAGAGAACCTTAGAAAACTTATTTCGAGTTTACAAAGCAGGGAAATTTTCCTTTTATATTTTTTCATTGGCAGAGCTTCTTCTGATATATGCTGTAGTTTTAGCCTTTGACATTACTATTACGAAATGCAAAAAGAGAGTTCATTTAAATTTTGTTTTTCCTCAAAATTTACCTTGGATTCTTGCCATTGTTACAGGGAACATGTATCAAGCAGCTTGAAAGTGTGCTTTCTTCCAAGTCTGGCCTATCTTTTTTTCAAGCTCTTGGGTAACCAGGAGCCTTTTAGAATTTCCCCAATTAACATTTAACTATATGGGATAACCTGGAACTATGGTTTACTCACCTCAGAGATGCAACAGAGGAAGGAGCTCCTCCTGGGAGTCTGGAGACCAGAATTTTAGTTTGGGCTCGACTTCTTACTATGTGACCTTGAGGAAATCCTGTCTGCTCCCCCGGCCTCGATTTCTTAACCCATGAAAGGGAGTTATCATGCCTCCTCCATACTTCACAAGAATGTTGTGAAGATAAAATAATGTATAGGAAAGCGCATTGTACACTGAAAGGTAATGGAGAGCTGTAAGTGGATATTATTATTTATTTTATGAGCCCGTAGAAATCAAAGCTCGGGTTTCATGGCCAAGAGGATTTTCCTCACAGATCTAATTCCTAAAGCTTGGCTTTGCCGAGTTAATAAGTACTTTCCAAATAAAGATCCCTTTTACTGCTTTGATTTTTGTGAACTTCCCTTTACTCTGATTCAAAGTCACATGGGAAGGAGCTCTTGTAAAACCATTGTTTAATTTAGACTTTTCATACTGCGTGTATGTCCGGCTATTCTCTGGTTTCAGTCTCCAAGGAGCCTCTGAGGGCAGACTGTGCTTCTTTCCCTTACATATAGTTTGGCAGCAAATGAGATGTTTTCAATAGGGGTGAAAAAAACCTCACAGTAAGTAACCTGTCACCTCCAGGAAGAAGCACATCCTGTTCTAAAGAAGTTGCTTCAGAGCCGACCCAAGGACCGTACTGGTGTTTTTACTTATGACTCAGGCAATAGCCTGGGATGGTGTTTTAAGGAGAGAGTTGTTACATGACATTGTAATAACATTGTGAGAAGCCATCATACAAAGCTCTTTATTTTAGTATCATGGACTTCTAGTCGGGACCCCAATTCTGTTCGGTATGCCTACAACTCTTCATGCCAGAGCACAGGAAAAGTGCAAAAACGTGCCCAGAAAATCACTGGATAAAAGCAGACAGGTTTTTAATTTGAATCTTAGATGTAAAGGGATTAAAGCCATGGGTAGTTGACTTCCTTTTCCTACGGTCGCTTGTGTGGCTCAGATGGAGACCATTGGTCCAAGTTCATGTGTTACATTTCACCCATTAATCACGCTTGAATCCTGTTCTTAAGCTTCTGGAATCCAGGCTTTGGAGCCAGGAAATGGAGCAAGATGGAACTTTAAAGAAATGAGGGGGCTTTTCTAGTCATAATTCCACTGTTATTGCCTGAAGCACTATAAAAGATGGAAGAATCAAAAACAATCTCCACACATCCCCTGTCACTTGCCTTTTGTGTGGTACTTTTACCAAACTCTGGGATCATAGTTTTGGTAGCTGAAAGTTTATCCCCTTCGAGGGACCCCAGCAGAGTCCCACAGGGCGAGGTCAATAGGCGGAGCTTCCAAAGTGTCCCAGTCTCTTGGGATTTCCTCCTCTCCTCTCCGTCCTAGTTCATTGGTGGGGTTGAGTTTAAAGTGTCAGGCCACAGAACAGACAGATTGTTCACAGTGGTAATATGATCTGGTTGTCAGTCACTTCCTGAAACCCACATCTGGGTGGTAGTAAACGCAGGACTGAGATTCTAATATTATAACTCACGGTTCTATTTTCTGTCCCTCATACAGTGGCTTCCTTCGTGAGTTATAGACGAAAGTGAAAATTAACTGCAATTTTAAAAATATGAAATTTGAGACCTCAAGCCAAGAAATCTTAGCATTCTAGTATCAATAGAAGTAGGATTTTGTTTGTTTACTCTGAGTCCCAGTTATCATTAGTGTCACATTTCTTTATCATAAGAGGCCTGGGTGATGGGGAATGTTCTATAATGTGAATGCTGTCACCCTATAGCCATACTTTTAGTGTGGGCAACTCTTTGCAAGATCTGTTGCAAGAATCTCTGGGATTCCCAGGTGGTGTTTCACACACGCACAGGATCAGGTACAGCCAACAATGGATTTCTTGTCTTAGAAATATTGGAAAGGGGCGCCTGGGTGGCTCAGTCGTTAAGCATCTGCCTTCGGCTCAGGTCGTGATCTCAGGATCCTGGGATCGAGCCCCGCATCGGGCTCCCTGCTCGGCAGAAGCCTGCTTCTCCCTCTCCCACTCCCCCTGCTTGTGTTCCCTCTCTCACTGTCTCTCTCTCTCTCTGTCAAATAAATAAATAAATAAAATCTTAAAAAAAAAAAAGAGAAATATTGGAAATATTCAGAGAACAAATGGCCTAATATCAGGCTTTACATATACAGGGCTCCTGCTTTGAGTGTGAAGTTGGTTCTTTACATTCTAAAATTGTGAGATCATCAGGAAAGTTCAAGAATATTTAGGAGGTAATAAGGTCAGTTGGTTTGACTGGTAGGTTCATGGCATAGAGAAGTTGAGGACAGAGCTGGAAGGATGCTTTTGTTTATTAATGTCACATTACCCTTAGAGTAAGGGCTGTTGTAATCTCTGCATATACTGATGCTACTTATTATAAGATATTTGAAGAACATGTATGAAAACTTTGGGTCTCATTGCAGTGGGCAAGTTAACAGTTAGACTGATGTTTGGATACTACATCTGTCACCTGCTAGTCATGTGACTTTGGGCAAGTTAAACATTGTTAGCCTCCATTTCCTGATCCAGGAAATGGCAATAGAATATTTACCTCAGAAGTTTGTTAAGAATTAGGTAATAGAATATGTAAATATTAAATATATAAGGCAGTTCTCACACTGACTGGCACATGGTGAACAATAAATTTAAGAGTCATCATTTCCCACCTAGATGATTGAAATAGCCTCTTTACTGGTGTCCCTGTTTTTGCTCCAGCTCTGCCTCATTTTAGTCTCAACATGGCAGCTGGAATGATCCTGTTATAATGTTAAGTTGGATGGTGTCATTTCTTTGCTCAAAATCCAATGCGTCTGGTTCACTCAGAGGGAAAGCCTCACAATGGCTGGTATATTGTTGTTAGTTTAAAGATTGTATTTATTTATTTATTTTAAGTAATTTCTACACCCAGCATGGGGCTTGAACTCCAACCCCGAGGTCAATTGTTGCATGATCTACCCACTGAACCAGCAGGCACCCCTGGTATGTTTTTATTTATTTATTTATTTATTTATTTATATTTATATTTTTTTTAAAGATTTTTTATTCATTTATTTGACAGAGAAAGACACAGCGAGAGAGGGAACACAAACGGGGAGTGGGAGAGGGAGAAGCAGACTCCCCGCCGAGCAGGGAGCCCGATGCGGGACTCGATCCCGGGACTCCAGGATCATGACCTGAGCCGAAGGCAGTCGCTTAACCAACAGAGCCACCCAGGCGCCCTCCTGGTATGTTTTTAATCTCACCTTCTTCTCTCCCCTTGACTGTCTGTTGCAACCACACTGGCCTCCTCTTACTGGGCCTTAAACATTCCAGAAAGTTCTCCCCACCACCTGACGCCCTTTACCTGTGCCCACTGTTTTGTTTTCTACAAATCATTTATCACCAACTAACCTTCTATATATTTTAGCTGCTTATAACCTTGATTGGTTGTCTCCCCCTGCTACAAGGTAAGCTTCAATGGGATAAGGATTTCTTCGTATCTGCTTTGTTCACAGCTATATCCCTAGAGCCCAGAACAGAACCTGGCACAGAGAACCCCTCAGCACATATTTGCTTAGTTAGTTTTGAATGATCAAACAAATGGGAGCCATTATTAGTAATTTAATGGGATCTCTTAGTATTAGTACATGTACATGCTATTTCATCCATTCAACAGATACTGGCTAAGCACATAATACGAGCCAGAATTACATTAGCTGTTGGGAATAGAGCCAGAAACAAGAGAGACATGGCCCTGCCTTCGTGGAGCTTATGGTTTTAGTGTTACAAGAATTGCACTGAATAGATATTCCTAACTGTGAAAAGGTGAAAGATTTTCTTCATAACACTTAAGTATGAAATTTGAAGTTTTTCAGAATCTTTAAACATTATTATCTAAAACCTTAAAAACTTTATTTATTTACCATTATTATTTTCAAAAAGAGTTTAACATAGAATTAGAAAATTTTATTTTTTTCATAGCCAAGTAATTTTAATGAGATTATGGGGCACCTGGGTGGCTTAGTCATTAAGCGTCTGCCTTCGGCTCAAGTCATGATCCCAGGTTTCTGGGATTGAGCCCCACATCAGGCTCCCTGCTCAGCAGGAAGTCTGCTTCTCCCTCTCCCACTCCCCCTGCTTGTGTTCCTTCTCTCGCTGTGTCTCTCTCTGTCAAATAAATAAGTAAAATCTTTAAAAAATTTTTTTAATGAGATTATGATCAATCAGATATACATTCATGTTGCTTATTTTTTTTTATTTTTTAAATTCTTATTTTTTTAAAATTTAAATTCAAGTTAGTTAACATATAGTGTATTATTTATTCCAGGGGTAGAACTTAGTGATTCCTCAGTTGCATATAGCACCCAGTGCTCATGATATCAAGTGCCCTCCTTAATGCCCATTACCCACTTACCTCATCTCCCCATCCACCGCCCTCCAGAAACCCTCTATAGTTAAGTTTGTTCCCTATAGTTAAGACTCTCTTATGGTTTGCCTCTCTCTCTCTTTTTATCTTATTTTATTTTCTCACTTTTTTTAAATTCAAGTATAATTAACATATTCTAACTTTTTTTTAGACCTGTGAATGAAGAGTTCTAACCATCTCCCTGGTTACTGGACTTCCAGTCTTAATTATTTATTCTCATCCTCATGATCAAATCAGCATCATATTTAAAAGTACATACGATAAATTTTAGATGCACTACAATGCATGGTGACTTACTAAAATGTTACTCCAGCTTCTACCTAATTTTAATTCCATATTTCACTTCATGATAATTTGATGTAGGTCTCTTCACGAAGCAGCATTATCTTAGAGTTTGCAATTTTGTTAATCTCTTGTGATTAGAAAATATGTTCAAATTTCTCACTTCATTACTCTGAGCTCTACCTTCGATTTTAAAAGTGATTACCAGATTTAATTTTAATATTTTTTATTCTCTGATTAAGAGAGTAAGCTATTAAGTTCTAGTCAATCAGGTAAGCCAGTATCATACAGGTTTTTAAATGATTCTAAATTAATTCATCTTTTAATTTGAATTTGTTCAAAATAGTCTCTGGTACTGAGTAGTTTTGATGAAAAATCACCATTCTGCCAGTCTGCTGTTGGGTATGATTTCAGTGAGACTCTCCATAGTAATTTTTCTGTGAAGACATCTCTTCGGGTTGCATTGGTCACACTGAATTTGCCATGTTAAATGCAAGTAACACAAGCTTAACCCATGCAAAGGAAACCATCACAGTTCAGAGTAATCAAGTGGAAGTTTTGAAATTGTAAACTCTAAGATAATGTTACTTTGTGGAGAGACCTGGGTCAAATTATCATGGGTAATTCTCAAATGGAATTAAAATTAGGTAGAAGGAAGTTCCAGTTGATTGTGATCTGGCCGATCTCAAAGCTACAATGATCAGATGTTTCACATTAACTAGGGTTATATTTTGTCCTTGCGTGGGTATAATTGAAATTAAGGCCTCCATTTGGAAAACATATGATAATTCAACAGCATCTTCTGCCTACTTCCTTAACAAATAGGAAGCCAGATGCACCATAGAGTAGTGAACCAGAAAAAAAAAAATTAAAAACTAACTTGTTAAAAAACAAATAATAAGGATGAAAATTGATAACACAAAGTTTTGAGCAAAAAATAAGAAAAAAAATTTCCTATAATTGGTAAGGTAAAAGACTGAATCAGAAAAATTTTATGTAGTTCTAAGATCTTGTCTGCTTTTAAACTTTATTTTATTTTATTCCTATAGAATAGAAACCGATCATTCTCTCTCAAGGGATATAGAAATTGCCATTCTTTAATAAAACTGCCACAAAGAACAGTAACTTTTATGTTAGAGGATTGTGAGGTAGAAAATAAATTTGAAAAACCTAAGGAAAGGAGAACTTTTCTCTGTGATATCTTTTTTTTAAAATATTTTATTTATTTATCTGAGAGAGAGAGAGGGAGAGCACATTGGGGGTGGGGGGAGAGGGAGAGGGAGAGGGAGAAGCAGACTCCCCGCTGAGCAGGGAGCCCAATGTGGGGTTTGATCCCAAGACCCTGAGATCATGACCTGAGCTGAAGGCAGACACTTAACCAACTGAGCCACCCAAGTGCCCTTCTGTGATATCCACTTGATAAGATCCCAGACAGTCTAAAATAAAGTTCCTCTGCTAACTTCAGAGGGAATGGAAGGAAATCAAAAAACCTCTTCAAAATGCCTTAGGGTCTAGTACTTTACTTCTTAGTAGCCCACATCATAATTCCGTTGTATTCAACAAACATTCACAGAGGGCTCATTATGGGGTAGGTGTTGAGAACACAAAGATAAATGTGCCCTCATTCTAGACTCAAGGAATTTATGTGGTGAGAGTCATTAAGAACATACAAGGAGGAAGCTAAAATTTGTTGACCACCGAACTATCTGCTAGACCTTTTTGCTAGGGCATTTACATACTTTATTACTTATTATCCTTATGGAAAAATTATAAGGTAGATATTATATTGAATAGCCATTTTATCATGTAAGAACTTGAGGGTCGCACAGAGAGTAGGGGAGCCAGAATTTAGTGTTGTCTATCTGTTGCCAAGTCCTAATTCTTTCCACCCCAGGATGCTGAAAAGAGACCTATATATACACATATACAAATAAATACATATATTTATATGCATATACATAAGTGTGTGTATATTTGTATATACATATACCTGCACATAAACACAAATATATATAAACCTACATATGTATAAGAGCCATATACACGCATACGTGGGCCTCCTTTGTTATCTAAATCACATGTTTTTTAATATATTTTAATTTTATATTTATTTTAATTAAGGTTTTTTTAAGGCAGTTTTTTTTTTTTTTTTTAAGATCTATTTATCTGAGAGAGAGAGAGAGAGAGGGAGAGCAAATGTAGGGGTGGGGAGGGGCAGAGGGAGAGGGAGAGAAAAACCCAAGCAGACCCGGCACTGAGTGTGGAGCCCAACTCAGGGCTCCACCGTGGGGCTCCATCTCACCACCCTGAGATCAGACCCTGAGATCAGACCTAAGTCAAAACCAAGAGTCCAATGCTTTAATCGACTGTGCCACTAGGCACCCCTAGTGCAGTTTTAGATACACAGCAAAATTGAGGAGGAGGTAGACATTTCTCATGTATTTCCTGACACCATGTGTACATAACCTCCAACATTTGGTATATTTGGTACATTTGTTATAATTGATGAACCTACATTAATGCATCAAAGTCACCCAAAGTCCATGGTTTACATTAGGGTTCACTCTTCATGTTGTACATTCTACATCTTTGGACAAATGTATAATGACATGTATCCATCATTGTGGAATCACACAGAGTATTTTCACTGCCCCCCAAATCCCCTCTGCTTTCCCTATTTATCACCCCTTCCTCAACCCTTGGTAACCCTTGAAACTTGTACTCTCTTCATAGTTTTGCCTTCTCCAGAACATCATAGAGTTGGAATCACATGGTATGTAGTTTTTCCAGATTGGCCTCTTTCCCTGAGCAACATGCATTTAAGTTTCCTCTGTGTGTTTTCCTGGCTTTATAGTTCATTTCTTTTTAGCACCAAATAATATTCCTTGTCTGGATGTACCACAGTCTGTTTATCCATTCACCTACTGAAGGACATCTTGGCTGCTTCCAAATTTCAGCAATTATGAATAAAGTCATTATAAACATCCATGGGCAGGTTTTTGTGTGGGTGCACGTTTTCATCTCCTTTGGGAAAATACCAAGGAGCATGGTTGCTGGATTATTTGATGATCAATTGCATTTAACATGTTACATAAGGTTTTGGTAAGTACGGCCTATATTTCTTTGTTTTGAATGGGAAAAATAATGCATTGTGAGTGCATTCTATTTCTCCAAATAACACTATTACTTTTTAAGTACTGATTCATAATCTCTAAGGGATTTCTTGCATTATATAAAGCATTTACAAAACCACTGATCTAATGATTTAATAATTAATCAGTCATTAGTGTGAATGTTTGAATGCAGAATGCAATAATAGTGTGCAGTATGAGATACAAAATATCATTTCCTCCAGCAACGACATGCTCTATAGTGTAGAGAAACCGTGAAATAATATGTTAGAGTTACATCAGGAATTCAAATAGCAGTTAGCAAAATGAAATAAGTCCATTTTAAAATCGTTACTGATTGAAGAGTTGCTGAGTGAGGTTGGTGGCTAAAGGAGAGGAGGAAACTGGAAGAGTGGTCACTATTGCTGTTTGGTGGTGAGTGAAGGGGAAGGGGGCATGTGCCAATGGGGGAGCAAGGGGAATAGAAAATGCCCAACCTTCCTCTGTGTCCAGGTCCAAGGAATCGGTGGACAGATGTGGTCTTTCTGGACATTGGAGACTCTAGCAGCAGATGACTGTAAACCACCATCTGAAGTCTTAACAGAAGTGACGGGGCAAAACAACAGACTTAAGATGGACGTTGATTGCTAGGGACAGCTCCTGGGACACCCTGCAACTGTGCTGAGCACTGCATTTTTGAGTACGATGCTTCTGCACATGTCCTGGCCACATTCACTTGCAATGGCAATTTTATTCTCAAACTCAACATCCAAAAAACAAATAATCAAGTCAAAAAATGGGCAGAAGACATGAACAGACACTTCTCTGAAGATGACATATAAATGGCTAACAGACACATGAAAAAATGTTCATCATCATTAGCCATCAGGAAAATTCAAATCAAAACCACATTGAGATACCACCAGTTAGAATGGCAAAAATTGACAGGCCAAGAAACAACAAATGTTGGAGAGGTTGTGGAGAAAGGGGAACCCTCTTACACTGTTGGTGGGAATGCAAGTTGGTACAGCCCCTTTGGAAAACAGTGTGGAGGTGCCTCAAAAAATTAAATATAGAGCTACCCTATGACCCAGCAATTGCACTCCTGGGTATTTACCTCAAAGACACAGATGTAGTGAAAAGAAGGGTCATATGCACCCCAATGTTCATAGCAGCAATGTCCACAATAGCCAAACTGTGGAAAGAGCCGACATGCCCTTCAACAGATGAATGGATAAAGAAGATGTGGTCCACATATACAATGGAATATTACTCAGCTACCAGAAAGGATGAATACCCAACTTTCACATCAACATGGATGGGACTGGAGGAGATTATGCTAAGTGAAATAAGTCAAACAGATAAAGTCAATTATCATATGGTTTCACTTATTTGTGGAACATAAGGAATAGCATGGAGGACATTAGGAGAAGGAAGGGAAAAATGGGGCAGGGGAATTGGAGGGAGAGATGAACCATGAGAGACTATGGACTCTGAGGAGCAAACTGAGGGTTTTAGAGGGGAGGGGGGAGGGGGGATGGGTTAGCCCGGTGATGGATATTAAGGAGGGCACGTACTGCATGGAGCACTGGGTGTTATACGAAAACAATGAATGGTGGGTCACTACATCAAAAACTAATGATGTATTGTATGGTGACTAACATAACATAATAAAATAAAATTAAAAAAAATAAAGTTTGGGCGCTGAATGTTCATGGCTTTTCTTGTTTCCCCTGTTGACAACCAATCAGGAGCACTGACTTGAATGAGTCCCTTGAGTGTAAGTACTGTACCTGTGATGCTAACAATTTTCATGATCTTCACTGTCCACTAAACCCAACTTTTTTGGCATAGCCTATGGTTTTTGCTTCGTACCACTTCCTCAAAGCCTTGCAAGTTAGTGACAAATGGTCAAACCAGTTTCTCATAAACTTCTCTCCTTCTTGTGATTTTCATCTCCCAGCCTGACCAATGAATCTGAGAGCCTTTCTTGATATTGCATAGGACACATCTCATATTGCCTCCTTGGAGTTTCTTGTCACTTCTTCTCTTGGGCTACATCATTCTTCTGCTTGAAGCCAACCACCTACGTCTTGATGAAATGTCAGGACTTGATAAACGTATGATAAAACATGGGTTGGAGACAGGTGATGGAACCAGAAGTCCACTGGGAGCTGGGAGATGGGAAGGAACTGCAAAAATAAGCTTAAGATGCCTTCTTTCTAGTGGACTACTCCAAGGCATGGTTTCTCAGGATAGCCTGAAGTCATATTATGTCACATAATATCATGTGACCTAAAGGAGTCACCAGCCTAACATCTGCATGGGCCTTCTTGCAATACAGTTTATATCTGACTAGCATGGTAATGCATTATCTTGTCTTCCGTCTGGCCCTTCACAGTCTCATTTCCCCTTGCCCTTACTCATGCTGCCTGGTCTTGCATAGTCATTAAAAAGTATTAAAAGTCTGTGCCTCAACTTTGTTTTCTAGGTAATCCAGGCCAATGCAGATACCAAGTCTCTTTCCTAAATTCTCCATCAAAGCAGTATTATCTGCTTCAGTCCTCTGCACAAGATATTGCATGTTGAGATGGAACATTGATATGACATTGTTTTTCATCTTAGATCAATTTTGATGCATGGTGTACTAATCAATACCAAAAAATGCTTCTAGTGAGTCTCTTCTCAGATATAACCTAGAAGAGAGTTTTATAGTATCCACCAAATAAATATTTTGGAGTTTTTCATAATAAAACTTTTATGACATCATTAAAAAACCAGAATTTTAATAATTAAGAAATAGCAAATACACTCAGGTAATGACTGTTTTCATTTATTTTTTGTCTAGCATTTTGGTATTGACTCTCTTGTTGGTCTATGCTTATGCATCTGACTTTGTTTCACCAACTAGATCTCAACTACTTGAAGGTAAGGAGAGGGAAGTCTTCTTTCCCACAGCTATTAGCTTGGGATAGACCAGCAAGTTGGTGTGGCCATCACAGAGTTTGAAATGGAGCTCTCAGAGGCTCATTTGTTTAGTTCACCAACATGTGAACATTGTGATATTTAAAATTTTCAGTTCTTCAATGTGTCTTTATGTCTTCAATAAACCTCATACAGATATGTGCTGAGTGATCAGAAGCCAATGTAGTGTACAGATTTGGGGATTGGTCTTCATGTCATAAAGAGAAGACTGATTGGTTTCACCTCCCCCATAGAACTTAGCCTATTTTGAGACAATCAGCTTTGTTCTGTTCCTGGCATTCTCAACTCCTTTTCCCTTATTGTCCTCAACCACTGGGTCACTAAATCATGTCTTTTGTACTCCTTCAACTGCTTATAGTCCTTCGATGACCCCCACCCTGAGTTCACTGTGAGGCCCATTATGAATCAGTGGTTCTCTCACTCCCTTAGATGGGGACACTACCATCTGTCCATCCCCATGATCGATCCTGGTGCATTGTAAGTATTTAATAAACCCCTGAATAATGCTTGTTCTTTTATGAAAAGTAAGATGTTAATTTCATTCCAGACCAATATTTATTGAACATCCATGCTCTGGGGAGCTCTGGGCAAGATACTGTAGAGAGTAAGAGAAGGTCTAAGATGCTGGATTCTTAAAATCTAAACGATGAAGCAAATAACAATAAAATAGAGTTACTGAAAAACCAGACATACAAAAATTCAAGCAATGCCCCAAGGTGGTCTATTGTTAATTACTAGATTTGTTAGATAGAACATGAGTGCTAACACTTCAGAGGAGAACTTGGCCATTGTGGCCAGCAGTGATCTGCAAAGACCACACAGAGGAAGAAAGATGTGAGCCTGGTATTAGAGAGAAAGCCAGTTTTGTGTGAGTGGAGATCAACCAAGGCAGAAGAAAAGGAGCAGAGTGGGAAGGGAGTAGTCTGATCTCCTAGAACAGAGTTTTTCTCCAGAGTAGTATTCTTCACCTTTTTAAGGTTATGGATTGTTTTAAGAATTTGATAAATACTTTTAATTCTCCTCCAAAAAGTGACCATTAAAAATAGATGCAAAAGTTTTTATACTTTTTTAGGGGTATGTACATGTATAGCCTACTCGTGGACACCAGGAAGGGTTCCAGGGGGTTCATAAATCCCTCCACCTAAGAACCACATTCCAGGAGAGATTAATGGGAAGAGAGCTTTGGACTATGTAGATTTTGAAAGGTCTTAGATAACAGACTAAATGGAAGTAAGGGAAAAATAGAAATGGAAAGACATTCAATTTTAACTCAAAAACTGCTTTCCCCTTTGATTTTTTTTTATCTATAGAATAAGGAAAATAATCATACTTTCTAGATTTTTGAGCTGATTAATGGTGAAAATGATATAGAGAGTACACTATACAGTGTGCATGTATTTATTCTACAGGGAAGATAAAAAGCCTGGAGATTTTTAATTAATAAATAACATGGTTAAAATGGGATTTGAGAAGAGAAACTTGCTGGCAGTGTTCATGATGGAGGGAAAGGAAAAGAAACTTTAATTGCTGAGAATGGAAGAGTGGGGAGACACTGACGTACAGAACGAGATGACTAGGCCATAAACAACACTCTCAATATGGGTAAGAGCAAGACTTTTTTTTATAGGGAAGAAATGTCATATGAGGAGGAGTTAGCATTTAAAAATATTTCTTCCTTTAAGAGGTCACTTTCACAGGAACTTACTCCCACTTAGTAATTTAGAAATGCATGATTGTAATCATCAGAAATTTTCACTTAAAATATTCAAGAAATAACTATGACTACAGTTGGTAGACTGCATGATAGATTTGCCAAGGGAATAGAAGCCTCTTTTGGAGAGTTTCACACTCGATTACACAGAAAGACGAGTTAGGATGAAGTTCCCAAGAGTAATGCTATATGTTTGATTTCTATGTGGGATGATTGGTTTCTTTCTGCTTCTCTCATCTTTAACCTCTTCCTTGTGGCTCATAAGGGAGATTGGTCCCAACTGGTCTACAGGTCCTAAACCACTGATAGATCTAGATTCTCCTGTTTCTACTATACTTAATTCAGAACTTATATCTTTCTATTTGGATATTCCATTAGCTTCTTAAAGGGACTCTCTGCCTTCAGGTCTTTCTCTATTTAATGTATTCTCTGCAGGACAGCTAGAATATTCTTTCTAAAATACAAATATGATCATATCTCTTTCCTGCTTTAAACCCTTCACTGACTCCTCAAGTCCTGCAGAATGAAGTTCAGAGTCTTTAGCATGACTTACAGTCACCCTCAGCCTACTTGCTCAGGCTTATCTCCAATCACTCCCATCCACATGCCCAACCTCTATGTATGTGGCTGTTCTAGAGGCTGCCATCTCTGCAGAGAGGCCATTGCTCTTTTTCTTGGCATATAGCATTTTCACTCATTCTACTTTAGACTTAATTGTAATTTTTAATACATGAACCTAGATTAATCAAGCAAACCACACTACAAGTTTGTCCCTGCTTTGCCCCTCATAGCAAAGTGTGCACTTTCCAGAGGCAATCAGATTCAAAAATTATATTTCTGTTCCTTCTCGCCCTTTCTTTATCCATCTGTCTAGCTAGCTAGGTATCACTTTTCTGATTTTAAAAATTTAGACATTATCTAAAAATACTACTATAGAAAATTAGACTTTAGCTTCCTTGACATCTTTCTGCAGTATTTGTTTACCCTCTGTATTGGGTAAAAGTCTTAATTTGCCTCCTCAGTTTCCCCTGGTGATGTCCAGCTCCCAGACTGCGGTGCTTCTCCCAGGAGATAACCAGTCATTTGCCCTGGAATATTGGGCCCTTTCTCTTGGCTGCCAGCAGCACAGTTAGGCCAACTAACACAAGGCTCAACATTTCTGGCTCTTGTTACCACATCTGGACTCAGATGAAGCTCTAATTCTCTGAATGTGAAATTCAGCTCCCCAATGGCTTTTGGAGAAGCCAGATAACCCAACTCAGAAATAAGGGAGAATAATATCTGTGGGTAAATTTTGACCAATGAGAGACAAATATGTAACATATGGCCTTTATTGCTTAGCATTCTTTTTGCTTTGCTTTATTTATTTCTGTCTCTCAGTGACCTGGATTTGTACCTCCTCAATGAAGTCTCAGTATTTAAATCCTTTTATCAGACCCCATTTTTCCAGAGCACTCAGGCTAAGATACTTTCTCTCCTTAGTATCTTAGTGTGTGTGTGTGTGTGTGTGTGTGGACAACTTTTGGTTAATTCAATAATCAGAATTTAAATTATCATGACTCTATAAATGCTACATATTCCAGTAAACCCAGCAAGCATGATTTTACTTTTCTCCTCCTAAATCTTTCTATTTTTTTCTGGTGTTTAAAATTGCATAGATTGTTGTTGTTGTTCACTTAATTTTCTATGTCAATTTAGAAATCTCCCCAAAGCATTGAAATTCCCCTAATATGAACAGAAGTGTTGAGCAGTTCTTTTGTCTTTGAGATTCTTACTGTAGCCTTGTGTGTTCTCCAGTTCCAGTCTGAACTGGCTGACCCTTAGACCTGATATTCCACACTATTCTCTGAATTCTCTTCATTTATTTCTTCTTTATATTTTCTATTTCCTGGATCTAGTGCCTTACTTTTTCTTGGTTTAAAACCTCATGTTGGAAAACACATCCTCCAGTAGCTTCCTGAAAAAAGGTACATGGGAGGTAATTTATTTTAAAATCTTAAATGCCTGAGATGGTCTTTATTTAGCCTTCATATTTAAATGATACATTATTAAGATAAGAAATGTTTTACAGAAAGTAAAATTTTATCAGAATTTTAAAAGCACTCCATTTTTTTCTAGTATATTGCATTACTTCTATAAAGTTTAATGGTAATCTAATTCCCAGTTCTTTGTATATAATCAGTTATTTTCTCACAGGAAGCTTTAGTATCTTTTTCCAAATCTCTAACATTTTGGATTTCATAATGTTGTGTCATAGTGTGCGTCTTATTTTATTAATAAGTTACCAGGAGTCATTTTATAAACTGAGGTTCTTAAGTTTTAAGACATTTTCTTGAATTATTTCTTTGATAGATTTATGTTTCCTGTTCCTTGATTATTTCATTTATTAATAAATGTCTTTGTGATATTTGTGAATTCTTTTAAGTTCTTGGATTATAGCAGTGCACACAAAGACTAAAAATTCTACCCTTGTGAAGCATATATTCTAATGGTAAAGATAGATAAGTTAAATAAGTAAAATAAAAAGTAATGTTAGTAATAAATGCTAAGAAAAAAAAGGCCAGGAAGGAAGTTATGATATAGGGTGTGTACGTGAGATTCGTGATTTTAGATATGAGGCCAGGAAAGGCTTCACTGTGAGAGTGAGGTTTAAGTTAAGATGACAGGGATTAAGGAGTTAGCTAGGTAGCTCTCTGGGGTAAAAGCCTTTTAGGTAGGAAAAATATCAAGTTTGAAGTACAGATGTATTTAAGGAATAGTAAGGAAGCCAGGGTGACCAAAACAAAGGAAGCAAATGGGAGAGTGGGAGGGAATGAGGTTAAGGGTAGGTGGGGCCCAAATTATGCAAGGCCTTGTAGGTAGGAAGGGGACCACTGGAGGGTTTTGAGCAGAGGAATAACATGATCTAACATAGGTCTTAATGGAATCACTTTGGCTGGTATGGTGAGAGAGTCTGAAAGAAGGCAAAGGTAGAAGCAAGGGTGCCATTCAGGAGGCTGTTGCAACAAATCAAGAGAGAAGTAACAGTGGCTTGTACCAGAGCAGTGGCAGTGAGGATTGTGAGTTGTGGTTGAATTCTTTATATGTTTTGAAGGTAGAAGTGTCATGATTTGCTGACAGACCATATCTGAGGTGTGAGATAAAAAGGAAGGAAGATGACTCAGGATTTTGGCATGAGCCTAAAAAAAGAAGTTGCCAAAAACTGAAAAGGGAAAAGTACAGGAGGAAAGCTTGTTTTTTTTTTGTTTTTTTTTTTAATCTTTATTTCTGGGGAGAGGGAGGAAAGTGTAAGAAGTTTGGAATTGGGCGTTGAAAGTATGACATGCCTGTTACATATCCAAATAAAGATGTAAATTGTGAGTTTGACATTTAGGTCTGCATGTTTAGGTGAGGTATGTGGGCTGGAGATATAGATGTGGAAGCCTTCAGCATATAGGTGGTCTGTATGACCATGAGATAGGAAGTGATAGCCCAGAGAATGGGTGTAGATTATATACTCACTAGAGGAAAGGAGATCTCAGGATGGAGTCTGGAGGCACTGTCCACATTTAGAGATCAGGTTGATGAGTAAGAAATAGCAGGAAAGACTGAGAGGAAGAGGCCAAGGTGTAGGAGGAAAGCATGGATATGTGGAGTTCCACAAGCAAAGAAAGTTTTCCAAGAAGGAGGGAATTATCTACTTTGTCAGGTGCTGCTGATAAGTGAGATGAGGACTAAGAAATGAGTTTCTTTTTTGGTGATCTTGATGAAAATAGATGTTGGGGAAGTGGTAAGGTAAAAATTTGACTGGAGTGGATTCACAGAGAGAGGAGGGAAGAAATGATAATTAGTGGGTGTAGATAACTTTCTTAAGACGCTTTCCCAAAAAAGGCAAGAAGAGAAATAAGATGGTACCCTTTCAATGAAGATGGTGCCAAAGGTGAAGAAGGAAATCCCTGCCCTTCCTAAAGCAGAAGCCAAAACAAAGGCTTTGAAGGTCAAGAAAGTGATGCTGAAAGGTGTCCACAGTCACAAAATAAAGATCCGCATGTCACCTACCTTCCAATGGCCCAAGACACTACATCTCTGAAGGCAGTCCAAATATCCTTGAAAGAGCACCCTCAGAAGAAACAAGCTTGACCACTATGCCTTCATCAAGTTCCCCTGACTACTGAGTCAGCCATGAAGAAAATAGAAGACAACAACACACTTGTGTTCATTGTAGATGTCAAGGCCAACAAGCGCCAGATCAAACAGGCTGGAAAGAAGCTCTATGACATTGACGTGGCGAAGGTCAACACTCTGATCAGGCCTGATGGAGAGATGAAGGTATATGTTCAACTGGCTCCTGATTATGATGCTTTGGATATTGCTAACAAAATTGGGATCATCTAAACTGAGTCTAGCTGGCTAAATCTAAATATACATTTTTTTCACCCCCTCCCCAAAAAAAGGAAAGAAGGAAAAAGAGAAAAAAGAAGTAAGATGATGGCTGGAGCTCTACTCTGTATTTTGGGAGCAAAGATTATTCAGATGTTGAATATCCTGTATTGATTTTCTTATTTTCTTTCTTGTATTTTCCATTTTTCAATTCTTTATCTTCCTGTTCTTGCTTGGGAGAGTCTTTGATTTTGTCTTAAAACCCTCCATTGACCTTTTTTTCTACTATCATTTTCATTTCAAGAGCTCTTCTTTATTTTTAGATTGTTCATTTTTCACATGAATGGTGATCTCTGTTCTTGTTCTTCATTTATCAAAGGTTCTGTTGAAGATATGAAAATTAAAAAAATAAAGAAATAAAGCTTTTCAATTTTGGTGTAGTTAGCTTTTCTCTCTTTTTACAAAAAAATTATTGAAGGATACTTAAGACTTACAAAATGATATAAAGAATAATACAACAAAATCCTTGGGCTTAAAATATAACTTTTTTTTTTAGTTTCCCAGTTTTGTTTTATAAGTGTAGTTTCATCCCATATTCCTAAAGTTATCTATTAAAGGTTTTTTTTTCCCTCAGCCTTTTCCTGCTCACTGTATTGATCTCTATTTTTTCTAAGTCCAATCTAATCTCCTGCTTTGTTTGTTTGTTTGTTTGTTTGCTTGCTTGCTTGCTTGCTTTGGTCTACCTTGCATATTAGGGCTTCCTCAAATATTTGGAGATCTTGCCTGCCCATGTGTAGTTAAGAGTGGGGCCCTAAAAGCTCATTAGCAGGTCCGTGTGCCAAGGCAGCCCTGGGTGGCTGCCTGCTTTCAATAGAGCTAGAACCCAGCTCTTTCCTTATAGACTTCCAGTGTCCGTATCTAGAGGTCTCCTCCCTTGGACCATTCTGTTTTTCCAGAGGAGAATCTTGCAGCTTTCTGCTTATGATAACTGCAGACTTAGGAAAAGGGCTCAAGAAGCCTCACTGTCCAGTACAGAGATTTTCACTTAATCTCCCATTTCCTATATCGCATTTTGCTCCTGACCTTAGCTGTGTTTGTTATTTGAGTGAAGAGTCTTGTAGATTCAGCTTTTTCTGGGAGTAAAGTTCTTGTCTTCTGCCCAGAGTTGCAAAGGTGTAGTTTACTGGCTGTATAGATTGGTAGAAGGGATGGGAGCCATTGAAAAGCTCCAGATAGGTTTTTAACTAGTCCTATTCTTGGCTCCATTCTGAATATTGGCTCCCAGAGGTACCTAGTGGTTCCAGTGTCTGAGCCTTTTTGGTGTCATGTGGACCAAATCCACTCCACTCACACTGGGATGCCCCCTCTGTAGGCAATAGATTTCAGCCTTCTTCCCTCAGTTCAGCCAATTGTCGGCTATACAGCTTCTGCCCGTCTCTCACTTCTTCACCAATTCTCTTTGTTCTGTTGGTTTTAAATTTGGGGGTTAAATATTTACATTATGTAACTTTAAAGGGGTTACTCAGAGGTAAGTATGTATATTAAATGCTCCATATTGACTGGTGACATCACTTACTATTCATTATATTACTAGCCATTCAGATGTGACCTTCTCCAAGAGGAAACCCCTAGACTAAGAGAGTCAATCCCCCCTTGGAGCTGACACCACTTATGGTAAGTTTCCTACGTTTCCATCGCTTTGTCTTTTTCCAGGACTACAAGCTCTAGAGAGGCAAGGATAATGATTTCTTTGTCTTTGGAGCTCCAAAGCCCAATAGAGTGTTGAATGAACAGATATCTGCAGAATTTGCCAAGTTAGTTTTTTTGCAGATATCTAGTGTGGGTTACAAGGGTACAAGAGTGGATAAGTAAAATTTTATCACAGAAAAATGCTTTTCCTATTTAATAGCTCTGTGAAGCTAAGTAAATTATTCACCCTCTTTGGGCCTCGTTTCCTTAGAATTGTGATAGTGATAATACCCACTACATAGGGTTTATTGGGGTGAGGGGAACTGAGTGCTTTCACATATGTAGAACATTTAGGCAGTGTCTGTCTCATTATAAGCACTCAATTCACTATTATTATTTTAATTTAAAAAATAATTTGAGGGTATGTTTTTAGAGATGTTACAAGATTTTTCTTGCTTTTTTTTTTTTTTTGGTTCCATGGAATTGCTATAACCAATGAACGTTTTTGATAAAATATTAAGAGTTAAGCCAGGGGAAGAAAAGAGCCTATATTTGAGGCCTGGGGAAGAGAAGACCTGCCTGGGGGTTGGGTCTGGCCTCTAGAGTGAGCTACTCTTGCTTCGTTCTTCCCCAAACTCTAGGAAGATGAGTTGTCCTCTCTTTCTTTCCATCTGAGGACACTGGGAGGCTTCACTTTTCTTCCTTCTGGAGATTAGTCTGAAGAAGGTAGATATTTCCTGGTTTGTGTGATACAAGTTTAGCTTGTTTGGAAAAAAAAGTAGAAGGAAAATCAGAAAGAATAATAATTTTTAAAAAGACATGGAGTAAGTTAAGGTGTGGAATAAAGGTTTTTCAGGCTATATCAAGCATGGGATTTTTATTTTTTTAAACTCTTCAGAGTTTAGAGGGAAGGAGGGGCAGAGCTTGCGGCACTGACTAATAAGAAAATATACATAATCCCTGGATGTTGAAAATTTGTAGAACTTTTAAGCATGTTAATTGCTTTGACACTTAAAGTAAACCACAGAACAGTATTGGTGGAAAAGAATGGAAACTAACTTAAGTGTTGAAATTGAGTAATTTATTTATTCTTTTTTTTTTTTTTTTTTTTTTTGGTGGGGGACTAGAAACTGAGACTATCATGGTGCATAAAATACACATGGTTCCAACTATCACTGAGCCTAGAGACTAATGGAGAAATAGTCTTTAAGTAAAACTCTAAATATATCATTGTAAATTATAGGGCATTTGAGAGATATTATCAGGGATTGGGGGGGTTGGTAATGTAGACTGAGGTATGAGAAGACTTTTCTTATGAAAGAATAGTTAAGCTGAGATATAATGATTGAATAGAAGTTATCCATGTGAACACTGAAGGGAAGAACATTCCAGAACACAAGAAGAAGGAACTACTTGGTGAGTTTGCGCACTACAGAGTCCTCTCAGGGTGGTGTTTGTTATCAGGACAGGGTGGTAGAGTCTGTGACTGCAGAAGCCAATGAGGACAAAAAATAGGCACATCCTTGAGAAGCATATTAAGGACATACTATATTATTCTCAGGACTATGAGGAGCCATTGAATGACCTTAGACAAAAAATAATCCTATTTAAACTTAGCAAAAGATTCCATTGGCTACTGTGAGGAGAAGTGTTTGGAGAGAGGCAGGAGTAGCCTCATGAAACAGGTAGGGAGCTAATGTATTGGTATTGCAGGCTATGGTATTAGCAGTGGGAATAGAGAAAAGGGGTTGCATTTGACACTCATTTTTGAGGGAAATCAGCTGGACTCCTTGACCAATTAGATGTGTGAAAATGAGGGAGAGGGAGATGTCATAGATGACTTCTGGATTTCTGAGGGCAACTGGGAAGAAGAGGAGGTTTGAGAAAAGTATCAAGAGTCAGGGAAGAAACATAGCATAGTATAATTATTAAGAGCAGTTAATAAATACAGCTGATCCCTCATTTAGGATGGTTTGACTTATGATTTTTTGACTTTACGTTGGTGTGAAAGCAATACGCATTCAGTAAAAACTCTGCTTTGACTTTTGAGTTTTGATCTTTTCTCAGGCCAGTGATACATGGTGGAATACTCTCTGGTGATGCTGGGCATCAGCAAGGACCCACAGCTTCCAGTCAGCCATGCGATCTCAAAGATGAACAACACATAGACCTACAACTGTTCTGTACCCATACACCCATTCTGTTTCTCACTTTCAGTACAGCTCTCAATACATTACATGAAATAGTCAACACTTTATAATAAATTAGGCTTTGTGTTAGATGATTTTGATGTAGGCTAAACTGTAGCCTAGGCTAACGTAAGTGTTCTGTACTTGTTTAGGTAGGGGAGGCTAAGCTATGACATTCTGTAGGTTAGGTGTATAGAATGCATTTTCGACTGATGATATTTTCAACTTGCGATGGGTTTATCAGGATGTAACCCCACTGTGAATCAATGAAGATTTGTAATTACTTTTTTCCTGTTACCCAATCCTTCAAGTTCTTGATCATGTCTTGTCTTCATGAAAATTTCTCTGACCACCTGAGGCACAAGTCAGTTGGCTATATCTCCTCTCATCTTCCAGAGTACTTGTTACTCACCTGAGGTAACATGCTGCCTCTTGCACAGACTGTCCCTTATCCTGTTGACCTTCATATGTGATGCTCTTCTCTTTACACCTAGATTTGAAACTCAGGGCAAGGGACCTGTTCTTTTACTCCTTTGAGTTCTCAAAATCATTGATTAGCATTTGCACATAGTAGGTACTCAATAAAGATTTTTTGACTACTTCATAACTGGAAATATTATCAATTTGAGAGAAATTTTGAAAAGGACATGTTATTGTTAGTGATTTTTTTCTCCCGTATTCTCTTCAGAGAGAAAAAAATAGAACACGTGTATATCTAATTTCTGAAATATCTTTGTGAGGATGGCTGATAAAGAACTGTAGAATTATTTATGGTGGCTACAGTTTATTGTAATATATAAGTTTAATAAAGAGAGATTGAGGGAATTCAATGTATTTGTTGTTTAAGTCTTTGAATTCATTGTTCCGGTCATGAATTAGAGGTGCTGGCTGCATTTGGAAAAACATGGTGATGGTGGGGTTGGGGTCGGGAGGGGATGGGAATGAGGTGAGGAGAGATGAGAGAAGACTTATTAAAATACACACAAAATGTGTGTCTGTATAATACATGAAAAATGTTGCAACCTCAGGAACCTAAAGAGCTCTCTCAAATGATTCCCATAATGGTACAAGTCACACCCACTAGCTTCTATGCCTTGTGGTTAATGGTGAATGTGAAGCAGGGCACGCTGACCTTGTGTCTCTCTGATAGACTTCCCCAACTGCTCCCTCATCTCAGACTGCTTGTAAAGCAGCCTCTTACAACTTCCTTTGTCCACCATCCTTTGGAGTTTTTAAGTGAGGGTGGGGACAGATGATCACTGCTGACACTTATCCATCAGCTCCTGCTGTTATTATTAATCATAGTTTGCTCCTTGCTAATGTGAGCATTTACATGGAAATAAAAGACATTAACTGAATATAGCATGTATGGCAGATTTGGGGTAGGCTGCTTTGAAGACACAGATAGGAAAACAAACCAAAAAATTTATGGTCTCAAAGAGCACGCAGTGGCAAGGTCAAGTGTGTACACAGGCATACAACTTTTCACTCTGGTAATAGAGATTTTTTTTTTTTCTATAGGAGGCTTAACTACTCGTATTTAAGACTTTAGAAATCAGGATTAGCAGCTTTACTTCTCCATGTTGTTAACTATGTGATCTTGAGCAAGATACTTAATTTCCCTAAGCCTTCTTTGCAATTCCACAATGAAGATAGTGATACCTTCATCCTAGGGTTGTTGTAAGAATTAAATGAGATAATATAGTCAAGCACACATATTGTACGTGGTGAGTGCTTCATAAATCATATACATACATATAAACATGAAGATCTATTCCACCTATCTAACAAGTGCTTGCATATTCATTTGCAGCGACAAAGTTGATGATAATGATCTATTTCCTAGGGCTGAGTCAGACCAGTTGGACCAAAGACCCACTGTTTCTTCATAACCCATGCAGCACCCTTCCATGGTTTAGCCTTCCGCCCACTCCACCCTTCCCTCTCCTTCCTAATTGCTTCCCACCCGCCCTCACAGGACTTTCCCTTTCTCCCGCTCCAAAGAATTATGCAAGAGTCAGGTTGCTCTTTAGAATACATACTTATAAGAGCAAATTAAGATTAAATACTTGGTTATTTCAAAGCATGACATGAGGCAACTTGTTTCTCACTTTATCCATGAGTCAAGAAATTTATAAGCATGAGTATTGATACCATCTTCACTGATTTGAAATAAACTTGGTAAGTTGTTTGCTGTTTCTTGGCTTCAGCTTTCTTGTTTGTAGAACAGCTGATTGTGAAATGAGAAGGTAGGGTTGCCTCTGATGGCTGGAGCTGTGTTATGGTGAACAGCATTGTGTTATCTGGTGAAAAGATCACTGTCAGAGAAATCAAGAGTTCCAGACTCTTGATTGTAGATTGGACATTAAAGTACAGGAAGAAAAGGAAAGAACTGACTTTTCCAAAATATTCCCCCATTAATCCATCTTGTACTGGAAATGTTTTCTGTCTTTCTCATTTTGTCTAAAGATGGAGAGGAGTGGGGCGCCTGGGTGGCTCAGTCATTAAGCATCTGCCTTTGACTCAGGTCATGATCCCAGGATCCTGGGATCAAGCCCCGCATCAGGCTCCCTGCTCAGCGGGAAGCCTGCTTCTCCCTCTCCCACTCCCCCTGCTTGTGTTCCCTCTCTCGCTGTCTCTCATTCTCTCTCTGTCAAAATAAATAAATAAAATCTTAAAAAAAAAAAAAAAAAAAGGATGGCGAGGAGTAAAAGAATGACCAGAGAAAGGAATGGGAAGAATGAATATCAGAAATCCAGGGTGTTTGTGTTGGGGATCGGGTGGTCAGAGTAACCGTCAACCCCAGGACTTCGCTCATATAAGCATCAAAGTTCATTGTTTTCCTTGTTTGTCCCCAAGAAAGACAATTTCCCAAAGTTAAAGGATATGCTATATTTAAGATTCATTAGCTCTATTGTACAAGAGTTTACCTAATACTTTCTGGAATAGATTTATATTTTCAGCCAACATTATATTTTTGGGTGGTGATTTTTCATAAAGCAGTAATTTTATAATTTGCGTAAGGGATAGAGAAGAATTATGATCTCTGAAATGAGGCTAGAATACCACTCCCAAGACTCTCCTCTCTTCAATCTATTTTTCCCACACAAATCGAATGTAAACTACTCAACATAATTTCAAATCTTAGATTTAAAAATAAGAATAAAGACTTCCTAGTCACTGTCTGCCTGAGATATTACTGCCTTGACTTGCTCAGAAGGCAAGAGAGCATGTTATATATAATCATGAGTTTCCTTAAGCTAGCCCCTTCACCCATAAATAAGAAACCACAGGCCAGTTAAACTGTCATTTCACTCATTTAAAAATAAGTACCGACTTTTCATTACTATCACTGTGACAGGTTTAACATATTTTCTTACCTGCCAAAACTAGAGAAAGCATTTCTGACCAATAAAAATAAAGCCATCCATCCAGAGTTTAGCTTTTCTCTAAAATGCTACTCATTAGGCAATCCTCATTTGTGAGGAGGGAAATAAAAGGATTATGTGACAGAGAGTGACTGCTTGGAGAAGGTATGCAGGAGAAACTCTACGTTCAATGTTCAGGGAAGCCTGTCTGTGTTGGGAAGTAATATATGAGCTGAGAACAGAAGGGTGACAATGACAAGCCCAACAATAATGATCTATAATTATTGAGCACTTAATTATATTCTAGTCATTTATATACATTAATTCACCATGTCCTGGGATTCATGCTCCCAACTCTTTGCTTTAAAAACTCGCTGCTCTTGTGGTTAAATTCTATGAAGAATTGGAGAAAACCATTTCAGAAAAAGGAGTGGCAGTTGGAAAGTCTCTAAGCCGGTATGAAGCCAGGTATGCTGAAGAATGGGAAGAACTGTAGGGTGGCTTGTGTAGAATGAGCTAGGGAAAAAAATGTTATATATATGGGGAAGTGTGTTGGAAACCACAGTAAAGGATTTTGATTTTATACTTTATTTTTAGGACTTGTTATCTCATTCACTATTTTAGAAATTTGAAGGTAAATTTGCTTTTAATTTGTACTCTATGCAATAATCCTGAGCATATCAGGAGAACAGACACAAGATAGTTTAAAAAAATCATAGTATTTTATCCTCAATATTATATAGATAATTATTGAGTGTGACAGAATTTAGCTAACAAGTATTTCTACTCCTTAAAACATACAAGTCTAAATAATTCACCAGATTGAATAATATCATCCACCATAGTCCAAACCAGGCCTATTGACCATTTTAGCAGATTGTTTCTATTAGGTGCATTTCTTTCTTAAGACATCCAAGAAATATTTAACAACTTTGAGCAATGTAAGCAATCATAGTTTGCTCTGGTATTAAAAATGCAATAGCAATGAAAGAAAAATCTTTCTAACAGAATACAGACCCAAACCTAGATAAATATAGCATTCTTGTCTACAAACTTCTTTCCCGGAAGCCACGAATATATTCAACAACATTGTTTCAGTTTAGGTTTGTCCTTTTAACACACTGAGTCATTGTTTGGTGATCAGAGCTGTCTTCCCTAGCATTTCATCTCACTAGGAAATTGGCTCCTGGGTTTGATCACACTTAACAAGTAATGTCCACAAGAAAGGACAAAGCTCTTTGTTGCTACTGAGGAAGTTAACATTCTCAAGTACCACGATGGGTAGAAATAGAAATGACTTTTATTCTCCCGTGTAGAATTAGAGAGCTAAGTTCTTTTAGGATGATGGAGTGGATATTTTGGAAGTTCCAAATCTTACAAGAATCCTCTTTGACAAAAAGAGACAAAAGCAAAAATTAAAAACGGAGTAGCCTAATACTTAGGGTATTCAGAGCACGTGAAAAAAAAGAAAAAAGACTGACCCACAAGTATGGTGAGGATTGTTTTAGGTCTGTTACTAAGGAAAGCTTGATTCAGATGTAGCTATTAAGTGTTTATTATTTGAGTCCAGAAATGGATGGGAGTGGGTAAAAGGGGATGTTCCCTCAGTAGGTTGATGTTTTTGGCAACAGTACAACTGATGTTGCAAGAAGGGAAACAGTCTCAAGATGAAAATCTCTTACAGGTTGGCATTTGCCCAAAACTGTAATGTTGACAGGGAAGTGTGGGCACACCCAAAAACATCCTGATTAAATTGCAGGTGTTGTGCAAAACCAAGTGGGAAGAGCAAATATTTTATAACTAGTAAGCAGATTCTGGCAGTTGCCTTATATATAGTGTATGAGACTATAAAATCTTAAGGCACAAGGATATTGTTTTTTATTTCTTTTGTAAAACAGAGTTTTGCTCAGAGACTCATACACTATATGATTTGGAAATGACTTTTCAGATCATGTCTGCAGAAATAACTCCTTTCGAATAAAATCTGAAATTGAACTCTGCTATATAAAAACAGATGGTATTTTATTAGTAAAAATGACTTTGTAAGTTTAAACTGAACATATTTACTCTTTATATAGTGAATAAATGAAACTAAAGGAGTTGTTTTGACTAATACAAATACTTGGAATCAGAGCTACTTTGGGGCACTTGTGATTTTGTGAAATCCTTAACACCTCATTTATTTTAGTATTTTTGTATGTTTGCATATGATTACAATATCTTGATTTAGACCAAAAACTAGTTGCAAATGGGAGGTTTCACAGATCACTTTGTAATCTCAGGATTTCCTTGTGGGAGAACCCTTTATTCTGAGGTCCATTCAAAAATGAGTCAAACTGGAAACACAAGTTAATACATTGGTGGTTTCTAATGTGCTGACATCTGGCTTATAACTCCTTGGAGTGTTCTAAATATTATGATATTTAAAATGTTTCCAAACTCCTTAAAATGCAAATTGACTCCAACATCTGTTGAGCCCTTTCCACAGAAGGTCTTCCACAGAAACCCAGGGCTCGAAAGTTGTTAGTGGTGGCATGGTAATTACTTCAGGCTTCTCCTGAACTGAAGCATGTGCAATCGAGCAAAATAAACAAGCTTAAAAGTGTTAAATAAAATAATTTATATTCTAGCTAGGAAACGTCACAGTCGAAACTAGACTTGGGGCTTCTTGACTCCTTTCCTGTTTGATTTTCATGCAGAGTGAATTCAACACAATACGGCAATGGTTCACTTAGTGTCAGTTTTATTCATTTAGCACTTCATTAGGACAATGCATTATGGGCTCCCACTCTATCTTCTTAATAGATGTTTCACCAGCTAGATTGAAAGTCCCTTGCCCAAAGGAACTAAACCCTATATTTCTCTGTAGCCACTGGTATAGTGTGTGTGTATAGTAGGATATTAGTGAGATATCGATTATGCCTTAAAGAAATGTACAAACTTATTCTCATATAAACATCTATGACTAATAATTTACTTGATTTTGAAGTGTTTTGTTGATGTTTCAAGCTGTACCATTTTCAGTGCATAGATGGATCTACCCACATTTTTGTTTAAAATTTCATGAAATGATGTTACGTACTGTTAGAGAATTAAAGGGATATATATTGAATAGCCTCTATGTCCCTAGTGCTGGCATAATGTCAGTGAGACAATGGTAAGTCTTTTGTGCAACTATTTCACATATTATAAGTACAAGCAGTTGCTCAGTGGAAACCATCATGCCAAATGAGTAGCCATCATTGCTGAATTTGACATTAAATTGGGCTTTTAATTAGGATGATTAATATTTTCTCCTTCTCTTACTTGGAATGGTAGCATTCAAAAACTGAAATATCGTTAGGGCTGGTTTTATGTTGTGGGAAGATTAAAATTCCTTCTTCAGAAATATCCTGGCTTTGCTTCACAATATTTCATGTCCCATTCTTAATGGGAGGATTATTACCCATCCAAGTAAAAGACTTATTTAGCTCTTTAATTTTCATAACAATATTTCAATCTTATTTTTTTCTAAAGTGTTAGATTGAACTGTATAAATTGGATATTTTGTAAATAAAAAAATAAAATTGAAAATTAGTAGTTTCATGTGGTTCTGCCTAGGGTATAAATTCAACTGAAATCAACAAGTTGTCTGCTATCCCAACTCTCATCAAAAGCTCTATGGATAAAAGTGGTAACAATAGCGGTTTGCTTTAAAGCCCAGGACAAACTTTCTCTGAAAGGGCCACATAGTAAATGTTTTAGGCTCTGTGGACCAACAATACAGTATGTAGCAACTACTCAACTCTATTGTTGTAGCATGAAAGCAGCCCCAGACACTAAGCAAATGAATGGCTGTGGCCGGGTCCAAATAAAACTTTATTTATAAGACTAGGCCGTGGGTTGAATTTGGTCTGCAATCCGTAGTTTGCTCACCTCTGGCTTAAAGGACAGAGAAATATATCCTTGGATCATGTTGTCTTGGTATGAATTGTGAATGAATCGTCTTTGCAGAGTTACCTTGTGGTGGTTAACTCTCAGCTTTCATGGGGGAAGACGTTGAGAAACAACCTTACGAAATTCTTTATTACATTTGCTCTGAGGATATTACACAGAAATATTATTCATATGATTAACCCGTAATGTACCTCAAGTATTTCTCTCGTAGCTAAGATTTAGGTAATGACTTGTTTCTTTCCCTGCATTTAGGTAATGATTTCTTCCTTTCCCTGGTTTTTATGATAATAAAAACTCTGACTGGGTCCCATTTTTGCTTTTGCTACCAGGAGTATCGACACCAAATCCGAGTTTCATCTACAGCCACTATGGGTCCATTTATGTCTGTCGAGGTGAGACTCCTTTCTTTCTTATCACTGGCTTTACTTTGACTATATATTCAAATTGAATTTTCCCTGACTTAAAAATTTTGAATTGTAACCCACTATTCTCTTGTGTGCTTCTTTGTTGTAAACAGACTCAAATTCTTGCTGATCCTGTTTGAGAGTAAATATACAGAGTAGGTACATGATATATTTTCATATCTGAAGATCAATTTCCTGCAAACTTTTAGTATCTAAGGTGCTCAAGTATGGACTATTGAATTATTTTAACCCAACAAATAACATGAATATACTCTTGACCGCAAACAGTTTATAGTTCCACGGGGGAGGGAGAACATACATATAAATAAGTAATGACAAAGCTACAAGGTAATAGTCATTATGGAGGTTCATGTACCCTGAAGCTTGGAGCTTGAGTTTTTAAGGAATGATACTGTTGCATCATCTTCCTCCTTGGCATGGTGAGGCCAGCTCCACAAAAACAAATCTTTTGTGAATAGTCATTACTTCTTATGGAAAAGCTCAAAGGCATAGCAAGATGATGTTTGATGTTTTGCTTTCCTGTATTAACAAGCTCAAAACGCTCTTCTACAATTAATGCAGAACTTAAGATCTACATTTCAGAAAAACATGAATTTCAACCAAGATTTATTTTGTACTTGTTAAAGCCATCAGTTTCTTATATCTAAATTAGTCCCTGAGCATTTCAAGGATTTGAGTTTATATTACTGTCCACCAGCTTTTTTTACCAGGAAAGCCAAAATATGCCTTTGTGTTATATCATACACATGAGCAAGGTTAGGCTGGGTGATTAAAAATTCGTGAACACTGTTTTAATTACATTAAGGTGACTCATAATACAAGAAAAAAAATGGTATTCATAATTATTCTGCCTCAGTAAATTAAGTTATTGTAATTGTTTCTTTAATTCATATGCAAAATATTTTAAGTTTAAATCAGTTTATGTTGTTTGTATTTAAGCAATTAAATGTAAGATTTTTTCCACCAAGCCATACATTTTTAATGTCTAAAATTTGTTCACTCAGCAAATATTTTATTGTGCACCTACTATGTGCCATGATCTGTCCGATATGCAGGAGATACTTTAGTGAGCAAGATGTATAAGGTTCTTGACTTCAAAAAGGCTACATCCTCATGGGAGAAGATAGATGATAAACATAGAGACAAATTCTTTTATTTATTTATTTATTTATTTATTTATTTTTATTTGACACAGAAAGAGAGAGAGAGAGAGCACAAATAGGGGGAATGGCAGAGGGAGAAGCAGGTGCCCACCTGATGCAGGGCTCAATCACAGGACCCTGGGACTATGACCTGAGCCAAAGGCAGACGCTTAACCTAGAGACAAATTCTTTAAAGATGTATTTAAATAGTGATTACAGCTATTATAAAAATATAACACAGAAATGAGACAATGAGAAACTGTTGGAGGGTAGTGGTGGGTGGTAATCTCTGAAGGTTTCTGTAAAGAATGGTGAGAAGAAGCCAGTCAAGTGGAAACCTAACAGGGAACAGCAATTATTTAGAATTTATTTGAAATTCCCTATGGTTAGGAAATAAAATTATTCACAAAATTTTAATAACAACAATATTGCAAAAAAATCTAATTATAGGTATTATTACCCTCTTCGTTCTTACCTATAATGGGAAAGATATCTTTTAACAAATCATCATCAAACTACATGGAACGGTTATATAATCAGTTTGGTGTTCTTGTAGATGTTTCACTGTGAAGTCCTAAGCCTGTTCCTTTGGAGACTACCACGAGTTTCACTTATTTTCTCCCAGGATGGAACCTGAGGCAAAGAGCTTCATGGCCCTGACCTCCTGGAATGCCACCAGAATGGAGTAAGGACTACAGATGTATATGGAGGGTTTGGAGTGTGGTTTAAAGATCAAATAAGAAAGAGGGAGGCAGATTGTGGGAAATGAGGCTCCCACTCACTAGTGGTAACCTGACTATTGACTGAAAGATGATACAGTATAAAAAGTTGACATTAGAAGTTGCCCTATCCTTTTTCTATAAGTTTATGATCAGCTAACAGAATGAGAATGTTCTCTATCTGGTAATGGACTATACTTGGATGGCTGTCCAGATACAGTGGTGTGCCACTGAGACTTTAATTCTAAGAATTTTCTAAGAATTCTAAGATTTTAATTGTAAGAATTCATTCTTAGAATGAATGCTCCGAATTGAGATTTCTAGGTCAATGGCTATTATTGGTTATGTTTGTGATTCTTAATATAGGACTACACTGTTTTCAAATAGGCTATCGGGTACCAATACACTTAGCCCTCCATGAGCATCATCTAAGGCTTATGTTGCCAGACTGATATTTAAAATACAATTTAAATTCTTGCCTGTAAGCACTGAATTGGGGACTGATTATTTAACAAGCCCCATCTACTAAGTCTGGATAAAAACACATGCTGAATACCTTCATGGATGATCCAGTCTAAAAGCCACCATACAGCACTTAGCTTCCTTCCTGGGGGCAGCTCTCCCTGCCTACGTGGCTATTGGAGCAACCTATGAATCCTGTATTTTCCCTGTAAATAGATCCCTGGCTTCTAGGTATCACTGTTAGCCACTCTCTGGAAAGCTCCTTTCTACTGTCATTCCCACTCACTGGCTAAGTCTTTGATTATTTCCTTGGTGACTGCAGAAGGAAATCTTCACTTAAGAGAGTATCAATTGGGCGCCTGGGTAGCTCAGTTGGTTAAGTGACTGCCTTCGGCTCAGGTCATGATCCTGGAGTCCCTGGATCGAGTCCCGCATCGGGCTCCCTGCTTGGCAGGGAGTCTGCTTCTCCCTCTGACCCTCCCCCCTCTCATGCTCTCTGTCTCTCATTCTCTCTCTCTCAAATAAATAAAAATAAAATCTAAAAAAAAAAAAAAAAAGAGTATCAATTATCTAATTATCTATTGCTATGAATTACCCAGAAACTCAGTGGCTTGAAACAAACAACAAACATTTATTTAATTCATGAGTCCATGGGCCAGTGGTTTAGTATGGTTGCTTATTCTGGTCTCTATTAAACTTGCTTACATGTGGCAGTTGATTGATCATTAGCTGGGGGTGATTGAGCAACTGGGCCACTTTCGTTCTCTAGCAGACTTTCATTGGTCTGTTTTCCTTGCAAGGAAAATGTGTAAGACATAAGTGGAATTTAATAAGAATTTTGGTGGCTGGGATAGTTGTAACCTGGCACTGAGGCCTCTGTGTGGTTGATACACAATTGGTGTCTGTTTTTCAAGGGGATCCTTTAATACAGTCCATTAAAAATCTAGACCCTGCAGTCAGAGTCCCTGGATTCAAATCAAAGCTCTGCTAGTTGCTAACTGTGTGTCCTGGGCTGCATTATTTAGCCCCTCTGTGCTTTGGTTTCATCATTTGTTATTTGGGGATAATACTCCATTCTACCATATTGGGTTGTTGGGAAGATTCAATTAACAAATATATGTAATATGTCCCCATAAAAGTGTTAAGAGACTATTATCTCTAAAATATTTTTCCTGTAGGTTACTTATTGGTTTCCTCAGAGATCTGACTGCTGGGAAACTCAACTCCATTTCTGTTGCTTTAGGCAGGATCCTTCAACTTGCTGGTTGACGTCCCTTCAGGGTCTCAGCTTCTTGCAGGTCACCACTCTGCCGGGTGGCTCTCCTCATTCAGACGTTCTTTTGTGTGGAGTCCTTTTCAAGATGCCCATGGCCGCTTTCCCCTCACAGGGGCCATGTTTGTGCCATGTCACAGTACTCTGGGAAACTCCTATTTGGCCCTACTGTCAGTGAAAATAAAGCGTTCTCTCTTTGTTCTGTCACTAAGCAGACCACTCTAGCTGGCCTATTTTTCTTGCCCTTTTTCAGGAGAGCCACCTCAAACTGTGACTTTTTCTCTTAAACCTTTGTGCTAAGCCTGATCCTAGAGCAAGTCAAAGATAGGTAGAGGAGGGAGAGTTGAGGGAGAGAGAAGAACCTGGCCAGGCCCCAGGTTTTCCAAACAGGCTTTGCAGCCAGTGCCGGCCTAAGCTGGGAAGAGGAAACAAACTTTATAAGGGATCAAACTTTGGATCTTTGACATCACATTGAATTGGACTTTAAAAATGTATTTCAGGGACCCCTAGGTGGCTCAGTCGTTGAGCGCCTGCCTTCGGCTCAGGTCATGATCCTGGAGTCCTGGGATCAAGCCCCGTGTCAGGCTCCCTGCTCACTGGGGAGCCTGCTTCTCTCTCTCCTTCTGAACCTTCCCTCTGCTCATGTTCTTGCTCTCTTCCTCTCTCTCAAATGAATAAATAAAAAATCTTTTTTTTTTTTTTGAAAGATTTTATTTATTTGACAGAGAGAGACACAGCGAGAGAGGGAACACAAGCAGGGGGAGTGGGAGAGGGAGAAGCAGGCTTCCCACGGTGCAGGGAGCCCGATGTGGGGCTCAATCCCAGGACCCTAGGACCATGACCTGAGCTGAAGGCAGACGCTTAACGACTGAGCCACCCAGGTGCCCCGAATAAATAAAAAATCTTAAAAAAAAGGTATTTCAGTTCCTACTACATGTAGGCTTCATATGCAAAATACACTTATTTAACAAAATAAGCTTATAACCTAATAGGAAAAAGACACGCTCATGCTCACCAGACCCAGGGCTATGGCACAAGAGCAATTTATCTCCCCTCCCCCCAATTCTATTTCTCTAGTCTCTCAACTGATTCCTTAGTCACCTCTCACATGGTAATGATAGGGGATCTGGCTTCAATCCACAACTTTTGGAAATCCTTTAGCATACATTGCCATGGTAGCCATTGGAATTGTGGATGAATTGTGCTGTTGTACTGTTAGTTGAAACTGGGATAACATGGAAAGTTGCATTTTAAAATCCTGTTTCATATATATGCTGGTGTTTTTTGTTTCATTTTGCACGTTGACTTTTGCATCAATATTGCACAATTGCATTATTTTAAATGTTGCAACCACACATTTCTTCTAAAATTTCTAAATGTTCTGTGTATTCCTCTGAGTGTAAAGTATGTGTGTTTCACCCATTATCAAAGTATTGTATGCACATGTTAAAAACTTAAATAAAAACCTACAAATTAAAGAATTAAATAAACACATTACTAATTTGATTATCTAAATCTTATGGCATTTTCACTTCGGACTCCAGTGGCTGGTGGGAGAAAAGATGTCTTTTAGTGAAAAGCAGCAATCCCCTGAGGTGCCTGGGTGGTTCAGATGGTTAAACACCTGGCTCTTGATTTCTGCTCAGGTCACGATCTCAGGGTCCTGGGATCCAGCACTGCATTGGGCTGCTTGAAAATTCTCTCCCTCTGCCTCCCCGCCCCCACTCTCTCTCTCTCAAATAAATAAATAAATCTTTAAAAAGATAAATAAAAAAATAAAAGCAACAGTCTCTTGCCACACCCCACCATACAAACACAGTCTTGGTCCTAGAGGGAATTACTGTGAACTCTGAAACTAATCTGTTTTTAATTTTATTTAGGGGGTAGTAGCATATCAGTGATTAAAATGTTTATATGACTAGCCTTCGGTTTATCAATTTTAGACATGTATGCACAACCTGCTATGGCAGTTAAATCAATCTCTCACTTTCCTTTTTCCATCCCAATATAGTTATATTATTTTTTAATTCCTCTATTTGTGATTTTATAATTTTGAATAATGTATCTTAACATTTAGACCTTATTCTATAAATTCCCGAGTTTTGAATTTGAAAGATGAAGGTATTATCCTTTCTATTCTTGCTTTCATTTCCTCTCACCCTTCACCCCCTAGCTTCAGTCATGGGTAGTTTTCACATTGTCAAGAAATATTGATAATATTTCTTTATTATTTTGTGACCATAATTGAACTGTTAGTACACTGTAGATGGGAGGTTTTGAAACTTCAAACGCTGTGGAGACCAGGCAGGCATGAGTGAAAGAGATTGATAAACTTTGGTAAATTGGTGAGTGTATGCTGAATGTTGTCTGGATGAATGTGGACCCAGTGATGCAAAATACCCTAGTGTTTTAAGAGAAGCCTGATAATCCAGATTTTTATGTGAAATCTTCTGATTTAAATATGGTGGAACTTCATTCAACTAAAACACACACACATACACACACAGAGAGAATAAGTCAAATACAACACTTCTGTTGGATATAGCCCATTGGGCTACTGATTTGTGACTTCCAGTATATAAGCTGTGTTTAAAGTTTGTAAATAAATAAATGCTATTTACATTTTTATAGTTTAAAAAAAACATTCATAGCATATCAAATGCTAATTTCCATTCTTATATAGATTTTTTTTCCTTGCTTTTCTTAGTTTCTAATTCACACTGTCTCCCTTTATTACATCCTTAAGGTCTTTCAACTTTCTAAGGCAAGTGCCAACTTTAAGTCCTTATTTTCTCTGGGTGTCTCTGTGCCATCTAGACTGATGGATCTTTTGAGCTTTTTGCAATTTTCATCCAGGTACTGATAATTCTTGGTTTTATTTCATTTAGTTTTTTGTTTTTGGCACAGTTCCTCCATTTCTTGGCTTGAAGTTTTCTTTTCTTAGTTTCCTCCCTTGTTTTCCTGGAAAACATCCTTAAGTAACTTCCTAAGAGAGGATGTGTAGGAAACAAACATTCCGAGTCTTTGTATGTCTGAAATGCTTTTATTCTACATTATATTTCATTGCTAATGTGGCTAGATATAGAACTTTAGTTTTAAAATTATTTTCCTTATCATTAAAGCCATTTTTTTTTCCCATTGTGACTGCTGTTTTTTAAAGTGTTTTATTAACTATTGGCTTTTAAACATAATGACATGTATAACTTTGCAATGTTTTCATTAAAGAGAAGGATAAAATATAATCTTTTATATTAATGTTAGGAGAAAAAAAAGAAAAGCAAATCTAAGAGCAGAATAAAGAAAATAAAGTCAGGGTTGCTCTTGTGAAATCTGATAATAGTCTTAGTCCTATTTGTGTTTTTCTCTATGTAGATACTTTTAGGATTTTCCTTTATCCTTCATGTTCTAAAAAAGGTTTAAATGATGCATCTAAGTTGGAGTGTTTTTCCTTCATCATCCAGGGCACTTAGTAGAAGTTTTTATTGAAATAGTCATGTCCTTATTCCTGGAAAATTCCTTTTATGAGTCTTTTTTTTCTTAATAGTTTTAGTCTTTTTTTCTGATTTCATTTTATAGTATTAATGGAAGCTTCCATTTGAATTTCAGCTGGAATAGTCAACCTCTATAAAATTGAATCTAGGAAAGCACTTGGTTTTTCCTTTCTCCTTCTATTTTACCTGTTTTATCATTGCTTTCTTCTCTTGGCTTTATTTTCTTCATTCTGGACATGCTATACATATAAATAGATTTAAAAAGTCAGTAAGACTTACTTCCAAAAACATCAGTCACCTCCCCAACTCCTCTGTAGCCTCAATTTTCATTTCTATTTTAAGTTCTTCTACTTATTACTTCTAGTATTTGCTTCCACATTTCTAGTAACATGCTTACAGTGACTTTTTTTTTTCTAAAATGATGCTATTAGTTTTTGACTCCGAAGCCAAGGATTTACTTTTGTAATACATGCCTCTTCCCCCTCTCCACTGAAACACTTCTCCTCCCCCATTTTCCAAATATAATCTTACCTTCTTTTAAATTAAATCAATATTCAATGTTTACATTTTTATAACTTATAGACTTCATTCACAAATGAACTATGCTGTGTATTCTCTTTTTATTTCCTTTTTGCATATTTTTTTCCCCTGGAGTTATCACTGTCTAGTTTTTTCCTTTGTTTAATTTTCCAAGTACCTATCTCAATTCAATGCCACACTTTTTTGCCAGAATTATAAACCCTCTCTCAATGCATTCAAACACATCAAAAAATCTCTTAAATTCTTTTAAAAGCATTGAAGTTATCCCTCTTGGATGGGGAGATTTGATGTTCCCAGGTCTAACTGCACTGCTGTGTCTTTGGGATCCCCCTTCATCATCATCATCATGGAAATTCCCTTCAACTCTCTCCTGTGTTGGACACTGTTTCCTGGTTCCCATCTCCTGGTTCCTCTTTCTTGGTTTATCCTCTCCACTAGTTCCAGAGAAAAGGAGCATGAGAAGTACACTTTTGAGACCTTTCAAGCCTATTCCCACTCTTGATGAATAATTTATCTGGGTATAGACTTCAATATTATATATCATTTTCTCTTAGAAATGACTTTCTTTCAAAGCATTACTTTCGCACTAGGATTGCCTTTGGAAAATCAGGTCATTTTGATTCTTGGCTTCTGATCTGCTTCTTTCTGGGAAGATCTGAGATCTTTCACTCTTGGTATTTTAAAAATTCATGATTTTACACCTTGATGTGGATTTTTTCTTTATTTCTTGTATTGAGAATCTGATGGGCACTTTCAAACTCAGTTCTTGGAAACTTTTCTTGGATTATTTCTTTAACAAACTCTTGTCCTTTCTTTTCTCTGTTCTTTTTATCTAGAACTTCTCTTGGTTAAATGTTGGACATTCTGGCTTGTTTTCTTGTCTTCTAACTCTTTGTCCTTTGTTTTACTTTCTAGATGGCTGTCTTCACTTTACCCTCCAATCCTACTCCTATATTTTAAACTTCTAAAATCAGATTTTTTTTAAAGATTTTATTTATTTATTTATTTGACAGAGAGAGACACACACACACAGCGAGAGAGGGAACACAAGCAGGGGGAGCAGGAGATGGAGAAGCAGGCTTCCTGCGGAGCAGGGAGCCCGATGCGGGGCTCGATCCCAGGACCCCGGGATCATGACCTGAGCTGAAGACAGACGCTTAACGAATGAGCCACTCAGGCGCCCCTCTAATATCAGATTTTTAATTTCAAGAACTCTTGTTTATATCCTTAACATTCTGTTAAAAATAGCATCTTTCCTTTTGTTCCTTGGCTACAATATCTTTTCTTATCTCTCTGGGGATATTTGTTTGGAGAAGAATTTTTCTGTCTCTACCCTGTCTCATCCCTCCCAGTCTCTTTTGTTTGTTTTGGTTGCTGTCCCTTATGCTCAAAGTTTTCCTCAAATGTCTTGTGTCCTCTGGGTGTCCATTCATACTTAAGTTTGATGCACAAAAAGCTGTTTGGAAGATCTGATGGACTTTATTCCAGGATTATTCAATTGGGATGTCTTATTGGGGGAACCACAACCATCAATATTTGTAGATTTTTCTCTCATAGGCTGGTCATCCTAAGATGTCCCACCCAGGGATCTAATCAGGCTATTGGTGCATTCAGGAGGTTGAGTGAGGATGGGGTGAGGGACCCTACTCTTTGATATGTCACTTAAACTTTATTTTCAGTATGTCACCTCTGACTTCAGCTGTTCATAATATAGGATGGCTCTGCTTCAATCCTTCTAAAGAATAGTTTTTTGTTAGGTGGGGAAGGGGAAGTTCTCTGGCTGAATAGGTTGGGAAAGGTGAATTGGGCAGGGAATGGGTCTAATTGTTTTTGGCTCTGATCCAGAAGTTGCTTTCAAATATCTGTTTCAGCCACTATCTTTACCTCTCTTTTAGATGTAAAAACTGTCTTTGATCTTGAAATGTTCCAGGGTTCAAGCTTATTCCTGATTTTATTCCATTGCTGGTGTATGTTTAATTTCCCCCCTTTTTAATGTTAATCACTCTCATTTGTTGGCTTCATAGATTTCAAAATTTTGATGCTGCCATTTCCTTCTCTGTCCTCATTTTCCTTATATATTTATTCCCTTTCTTTTTCCATATCTCCAGTGTCATCTGAGTGAAGGAAGTGAAGGTCAAAAATGTATCATCAAATTGTCATGTTTAAACAGAAGTTTCTGTTTTATTTTTAATTCAACATTGACCTGATGGGATATCAAAATTTGGGAGGATTTTAAAATAGCAAAATCACACAAATCTCATTACTTTAGTGCAACTATTTTGAAAATGATTATTCAAATGCTTACATATTTTATAATCATTTTACTCATACATGTATTTGTGATTTCATTTAGTATATCATCATAAATGTTTTATATTTTCCTATAGAAATGTCTGATGTCTTCTTAGTTGTAGCCTTATACTGTTTCATTGTGTTGATGTTACATTATTTATTCAACCAGTCTCTAATATTGGGTTCTAATTTTTTTCTTATCATTCATAATATCAAAATGAATATCTCTTTACTTTTTTGCCTTCTTGAATTTTTCCCTAAAAATATATTTCTTACCATTTAGTGACTGGGTCCAAGAAGAAGAACATCTTCATGAGTCTTATTATTCATTTTCACAGTGAGTTCCCAAAAATTTTATACCTAATTTTAATACCCCCTCAATGACTGAGGATATAATAATAATTTTACCAAACTATTTTTATTAAAAACCTGGCCCTTTCAAGTGCTTTCTTAAAACACAGATCTTGTCCAAGAGAAGTGTTCTTTTAAACCATCTTTGCCGTACACGTGTTTCTGAAAATCTGATTAAGACTATGGATATTCCCCACCCCCCTCCCCAGCTGAATTCCCTCAGTTACATGGAGTGACATGCATGCACACACACATACGCCCCCCTACACATAATTTCAGGCACTTGAATACCTTTGAAGTCCATTCTATGGACTCTAGTGTAAGACTCTAATCTCTAGAGAAAGCACTTCTCAGAGCTATCAGCATCAAATTTCTTTGTTGTCAAGATACTTAACTGAGATAAAATGGCATCACTGAATCACTGAGGACCCCATCGTCTGGGATTCATGTGGTTCTTTCCTTTACCACCAGGATTATGGCTAAATCTAGGGCCATGGAGAATGATGAGGAGCTGATTCTTGTAATCTCTGTCCAATTTCTGTCCCTGAACTCCTCCATTGCTTTGAATTTATTGGCCAGAAACATTAACACTGTATAGGTTGGTTACACAAACTTTAGTCAAAAAGTGAGCAAAACAGGAAGCTTAAATGGGGACTGGGTGTGAGAAACTTGGAGAAAAATAATAGAAAGAGCATGTGGAACTAAGAGTGGCCTGTTCTGAAACATTGTACAATCTTACATGATAAAACGCATATTGAGGAACTGAAATTAGAATTCTTGGTAACCATGGGAACAGCTCTGTTATGGCTCAATTGTTAGAAAAATAGTCCTGGGATTTCTGTGAAATGGAAATGATTGTTTAGATAATGATACATCTCCAGTGTGAGGACTGATAGTGAATTTCCAGCATAATTGGAAGTGGTAGGCCAAAATGTGAGGAACTTCTCAAACCCAGCTTTCCAAAGTATTTCTCCTTGAAATAAACACAATTAAGCTTTATAGGAAATTCCAGCATTTGGCATTTTGCAATGTGATTTTGAAATTTTATAGCCATAATTTTCCTATATGTCCATGATTTTCCATATCCCTCGTCTTTGCATACTCTATATTTAGCAGTTTTTCAGTAGCTTGCTCCTGGAAAAATGTCATGCGAGAGTTCTATTATTCTCGTCTCCAGATCCCAGAGTTAATTTTAGAATGAGAATTTAGAAGTTAGATGCAGAGTAATCTTAAAAGAGGAAATTTATCTACATATAAGGAAGTACTTAGGTCTGTGGTATCTTTGCTAGGGAGAAACTCTATAATGATAGAATAATTAACATTAATTTCAAACATAACATGTTGTACCAGGAACTACACTTCTTGCTTACAAATACAAACAATGCTGCCAACTTATTTTTTATTTCTCTCAGTGTTTACAGAATGTTAAACTGAGGCTTACAAAGGTGAAGTAATTTCTCTAAAGTACTAAGATTGTCAGTGACCACGTGGTTACTGGACCACACTCCTCATTCCCTGTGTCTTTTTATACCCAAACCTTATGCTCTTTCTATTACTCCATGTGGTCATTAAGATCTGTATCTGCTACATTTTGCTAAAGATAGGGATATCATTAGCTTCTGATTCTCTGCAAAATGAAGAATTTATATTGCTGTTCTGGATGACTGATAAACCTTTCCCCTCAATCATTACAGCCTCCTGTCTGTAAATGGCTCACTCAAATGCCAAATCCCTGCTCCCCAGTTGAACCATTTCTCCTTCCTTGACCTTTCCCCAATATTTATTTCTACATTTCTTATGTTCCTTTGTAACCTTCCTCTTTTCTTTGTCCATGTTTTGTCTGGCTGCTTGAAGGTATCTCGTATAAAATATGTCCACATGATGCTATCTCATTCATTGTAAGTGGCTAGTTTTTGTCCAGTGACCTGATTGCATTGATCTCTGTGTGTTTTCAAGTGACTGGAAAAAGAAGAAGATGAAAAGTTGCAGAAATGTAGGTAATAATTAAAAAGTATGTGTTGATCCTTTCCCTCCTTCTGAGGAAAGTTTCTGTAGAATGGATAAAGGCTTGCCTGAAAAAAAAGCTTTGGGAAAAGACTGAAGAGAATTCCTCTTAGTGCTAAAGAACAAAACAGAACAACAATGACAACCAGCCTTCATGTGACTGCATTAAGTTGGATATTTTATAATTTAAAAAAAATGTGCTTATTTTTAGTGGCTGTAAGACCTCAGAAGAATACAAGTCTGTCAATGTATCTGACACCGACGATGACCACAACCAATATCAACCCAAAACATTTGATTTTTCAGAAGGAATTTCTAGTAATGCTCACTGCCAAATACAAATACTGTGTTCTTCTCTATATTTGGAACATTTTGTGGAACTGGTCTAACTTATGGTAAACCCTATGTTTAAAAACTCATTTGAGATAAGGCAGTCATATACAACATGGATGTGTTTTATTTGAATCAATAGTTGATTATTGAACATCTTTTAAAAAATTCTAGTAATAGGAGATGGCTAGAAAAAATAACAATAATTCTCATAATATGGCTTCAATTTAGATAATAGTCTTCATCTGAAAACTAAAAAGAGCCCCTAAACAAAAAACAAGCACTCCAAAAAACCATATGGACACAAAATTCTCAAGCAATATGCATGCATTAATGTTTATAATAATGGCATTATTAGTTCATTTAGAGTGCACGTAATTTATAGTGTTATTCTTAACACTATGTGTTATTCTGGTAGGAGTCTTTTATATGATTTACATGTTTGATGCCATTCAGTAATTAACTAGGTTGCCTATTTTAGTAACAGGTCATACTGACTTATTAGGTTTTAATCGAAGCAAACCAGGGCTTTAGGGTTTTTTTTTTTTTAAGATTTTACTTATTTATTTGACAGAGAGAGAGAAAGCGAGAGAGGGAACACAAGCAGGGGGCAGTGGGAAAGGGAGAAGCAGGCTTTCCACCGAGCAGAGACCCTGATGCGGGGCTTGATCCCAGGACCCCGAGATCATGACCTGAGCCGAAGGCAGTCGCTTAACCGACTGAGCCACCCAGGCGCCCCGCTTTAGGGGTTTTTTAAGATCCTTTCCCGGAAGAGTCTTATCTACCTCTTACTGGTTACATAAGGCTCATACCTTTTTGTTTGGAATTCTATAGGGAAATGTGCTTTTGGTTAAGTGAACGTTTATAAGAGCCCATGATTTTTTGTTTTTTGTTTCTGTTTGTTTGTTTGTTTTTGAGTGAAGTTGTTGTCACTAATAGACATAGTTTATGTATTTTTTCCCAAGATTTTTAATTCAAGGTTAGTTGAGAAGTTTAAGGAATTAGCTACTTGTGCCGAATGTGTTTTATTTGGGAAGTTTCTACATTACAATATGTGCAGGATATAAATTATACTTAAATATTGGGTACTACTATCATCAGGGTCCCAAATTTACTGATAGCACAAATTGAAATGGAATGTTGCTCTTTTATTTTCCATAGCTGTGGCAGACAGAATATTACTCCCCCGCCAAGATGTCCAGATGGAATTTGTGCATTTGTTACCTTACATAGGTGGGTCCAGTGTAATCACATGAATCCTTAAAAATGGAGAACTCTTCTAAACTGGGTGCCAGAAAGAGATGTGATGATGAATACATGGTCAGGAAGATGCTACATTGCTGTCTTGGAAGATGGGAGAAGGGATCCTGGAGCCAAGGAATGGAAGCCATTTCTAGAAGCTGGAAAATGAAAGGATAGGTCTTCCAGAAAGGAAATAGCCTCTGAGACCTAGATGTTAGCCCAGTAAGACCCATGTTAGATTTCTGACTCAGGACTATAAAGTAACAAATTTGTGTTGTTTTAAGCCACCTTGATTATGACGATTTGCTATGGCAGCAACAGAAAACTAATATAATAGTTGAGATAAACTTCTCATGAGACCCCCACCCCTCTGGCTAGCAGGAAAAACAATGTGAATTCATCAGGTAAAAGTATTTCAACCCCTTCTGATTTGTATGTTGAGGTCACTTGGTCTCTTTTGGGTAAATGTTTGTATTCCCAGAGTTAATTTCCCTTTCCTTGTTTTACTCAAGGTGCCCCATAGGCCTATGGGGTGGGAGGGGCTCATATAGCTTCTTGGGAATGAGGGAGAGGGGGCTTATCTATAAACCTTTGGTTATGGATCTGTTTCCATAATCTTTGCTTGTTGGACTCTGTTAAATGTGCTGGTGTTATAGCTGGTCCTTCTGACCTATGAGCATGCACTAGGAGAATGGTACTTGGGGAGAAAGAAAAGATGCAGAATCTTTTCCAGAGAAGAAAAAGAAGTAAAAATCTAGTCTCTTCCCTTGTTGCCTATATTAGACCTGTTATTACCTCTGGTCAAGGAGGTCCCATCCTTAGCCTGCCCAAGACTTTGCTGACCAAGGGGTGTTAGCACTTCTGCAACTACTGTGGGGCCACATGACACTTTTGTATCTTCTGTATTCTGTGTAAAGTCCATGCGAGGCATAAGCCTTATTTCAGTCTCCTTTAACCAATGCTGAGCTGTCTTGTGCCACTTTGGTCTAAATGGCTCAGGAGTTCTTACAGCTTTGAGCCTTCCACTATATCCAGGCAACTGGGTGACCCATTCTGAAGTTCTTAGAATTCTTGTGCTTATCTAGATGTATCTAAAGCATTTCCCTCATTTCTGTCCATAGTGTTTGCTTAGGATTTGTAGAAGCTGAACACCTTCTCTCTTCAGACTGCCTCTCTCCATTCTCCTTCTAAACTCTCCTGGGATTAAAAAGCTCTGGATTTTTGTTTTTCACCTCTGGAAGGGAATTTCCCTGCATCTTGCTTGATTTGCCCAGAGTAGCCCAACCTCATTTTTATTTTTTTTAAAGATTTTATTTATTTATTTATTTGAGAGAGAGAATGAGAGAGAGAGAGAACATGAGATGGGGGAGGGTCAGAGGGAGAAGCAGACTCCCTGCTGAGCAGGGAGCCCGATGCGGGACTCGATCCGGGGACTCCAGGATCATGACCCGAGCTGAAGGCAGTTGCTTAACCAACTGAGCCACCCAGGCGCCCCCAACCTCATTTTTTAATAGTAATTTTAAAAGTAATGATAGGGAAGGCTATCCCCTTCACATTATAGAAGAAACTCTGTGATCTGAATTGACCATGTTTGTTTCTTGATAGGGTAGCTTCAGGACAATGAAACTTAAGACACTATACAGTCTGCAAATACATTGGTTTAATGCATAGACTGGCACATGATAGCCCACACACTGGTTGACTCTTTTTGTAAATTAAGTTTATAGGCAGACAGCCATGTGCATTCACTTACAAATGGTCTCTGACAGCTTTGGGGCTTCAGTGGCAGAACTGAGGAAGGCAACAGACAGAGCATGGCCGGCAAATCCCCAGATACTTACTATCTGGCCCTTTAAGAAAGTGTTCTCTGACCTCCAGTTTTATGTATTGTTCTCTAGAACTATGTAACCGCCCCCAAATCTGACAGCTTAAAACAACAAACATTTTTTCCCCCAACATTTCTGTGGGTCAGAGACCTGGGCTGTCATAGCGGGATAATTCTGGCTCACGGGTTCCCATGAGGTGGCAGGCAGTCAAGCTGTTGGCCAGGACTGCAGCCATCTGAAGGCTTTCTTGGGGCTGAAGAATCCATCTTCAAGCTCACACAGGTGGTTGTCGGCAGACCTCAGTTCCTCGCTGGCTGTTGGCTTGGAGGCCTTTGTTCCTTCACAGGAGCTTCACCAGCAGCCCGCTCCACAGGACAGCTGGCTTTCCCCAGAGCAGGTGATGAGAGAGTGAGAGAAATAAAATGGAATCAGCACTCTTTTATAACCAAATCTTGGTACTGATACACTATCACTTCTACAGTATTCAGTTTGTTAGAAGCCAGCCATAAGTCTGGCCCATCCTCAAGAAGAGGGGATCATATAAGGACATGGAGCCCAGAAGGCAGAGACCATCGGAAGACCTTTTAGAGCCTGGCTGTCACATTTCATAACCCTCCATCTAGTCACTCTTTTATATCAACATGCTACATTTGGATTTCTCTCCATGTAGCTCTGGAATGTAGGACTGGGGACTATGAGAACCAAGATAAGCCAGGTGGTGAAATGATGAAGCCATCTTAATAAGCAGTCTAATTCCAAGCTAGCCATAAAAGTCGCTCGTCTACTTAGTGCCTATGGGCCAAATGCAGGCTAGAACTCAAAAGGTTAGAACACTTGGAAGCCTAAAAAAAAGCAAATGGCAAAAGGATTCAGAGAGAATAGAGGTTGGTTGTTGCAGCTACTTGTTCCTACTTGTGGCCAGGTAGGCACTTAAGAGAACACTTCACCAACAATGAGACCTTTTTATTTGTCAATTTCTTCAATATTCAACAAATATTTGCTGATCTCCTACTAAGCTCCAGGTGCTATTGAAGGCTTTGTGGATATAGCAGCCACTTGGAAGCAAAGATGGCCTCAGGCAGGAAACATCTTACAGCAGGTGCTTCCTTTGTATGTTGACAGAGACAAGTGACTTCCCAGAATTTGACCCTTTCAGGATTTGTGGGCAAGAGAAGATATTTATATAAAAAGATAATAGGTAGACTGGCCCACTTGCATCCAAGGATGTGAAGGGAGGTCCTGGAAATGTTATAATGTATTTACAGTCCTTCCTGGTTGGAATGCTTTAAAAATGCTTGTTGCCCCTGAGTTTGTGAGTCCACACCTGGCATGGAGTGGCAGGGTCTGTGAAAGCTATACACTGTTGAAAGTATTAACATGTTGTCTAGTTTTTTCTTTCCTGCTTTATTTAGCCATTTTTAGTATAGCCATATCTTTCACTGGGCTCAAACTTCATATATTTATTTAACAATGGGATCTGGAATTCTGCTCTAGAAACCTCTGTCAAAGCCCAAATCATTTTTCTTCCTATCGAGATGGATGCATAGAGGAGAAATTGGGGGAGAAGGGAGAGTGTTCTTGGTTGATCCATAGAAAGGATTATTTGGGGATAAAGGATAAAGGCCCCGTATCTGTGTTATTGGGGTAGAGGAGGGAACCATGGCGGCCCTGGCTCTAGGACTCTGTAAATGCTTTTGACCTACAAATGAGGTTCATTTCTCCTATCTGTGTGATTGAAAGCTAGTTTTAGGATCCCATTAGACCCAAATATTCCATTGCCTGCACTTGTACCGATGGTTTATCGGTGTGGAATTTTTTTATGGGTCTCTGGAGGGACTGAGGCTAGGGACTCTCTGGAGCTCACAAGAATGTTTATTTCAGTCATCCATATTTCAAAAGGGTGGGACTTGGAGGAAAAGACAGCCACAAAAATTTATTGTTTTGAATCAGAATCTGTGAGAAAAATAGAAATGTAATTTTAAAATGAAATAATGGCAAAGCAAAAAATGAAGGCATAAAGGACAGCCCCAGCTATGTCCGTGACTGTGAGTCCTTTTCCTTGGAGCTTATATCTGATGCCAGATACACAATGTGTTACACTTACTCAGCAATTAAAGGTAAGAGGTTGTGAAACTCTAAATGAGCCAGAAAAAAAGGGGGCAAAGGGCTGAGTTTGAGTGAGTAAAGGAAGATAAATCAGATGAGATTGCATGTTGATGACACTCACCAGGGTTGCTCAACAGCAATATCTGACAAACAGCAAGAGAAAAAGGAAACATTTTGGCAGAGTCAGCCACCCCCAGCATCTCTCTTCAAAACCCTACTAAGAAATCCCCACTGCTGGATGAGTTATTTCCTCTTTTTGCTGTATGAGTACAATGGGAAAAAAAATAGACCCTAGAGCTGAAATATGAAGTTAGGAAACAGTGGCATGAGTAATAATGCAATAATGAATGAGACAGAGAGGCCTAGAGGTGCAGATATTCCACGTAGAGGGTTTGCATGTAGGCAAGTCCATTTGTGTGTACTTGATGTTTCAACCGTCCCTTCACGCCATTACATAGGGTGTCCTGTTTCTGACTGTCCTCGTTACCCTTGGTTTTGTTGGTTCCTTCTTCCTGCCTGGACTCCGGTGGAACTGTGCCTCCCCTCACCCCCTCTTTGGCTCTGCCATATCTGCCTTAGAAACTCCTGTGTTCTCTTCAAAACTCAAGTCCATCTTTCTTTCAGGAAAACCCTGCTCTCCCCCAGCCCAGAATTACCTTCATTCTCTTTTCTCCTCCTAGTATCTTTAGTGTTTTATTAAATTGGTCACCGTGTCCTTTATACACAAGTTATGTGTACATTTTCTGTTGTCTCTATTGAGTTGAAGTCTCCAGAGGGCATGAACAGCTTTATATTTCTTATAACATTTATTTTATATCCATAGGAGGGATATAAAAAAACCAATATAATAAGTCAATGTTTATTGGCTTAAAGTATAAACTAACTCTTATTAATTTTAACAAAGATTAGTAAGATCCTAGGAAAAAGTCCCTTAACTTTCCTGCAGATAAAACTAATTAACCTCTATCTTTGTCTGCCTTGTTCTATTGAATCCTGATGAAATAAATATATTTTTAAAAAAGTCCTGGGGAAGCTATTTTATTTTTATTTTAGAATTTTTTTATTAAAAAGAAAAAAGAAATTGATTTCACCTGTTTTTGAGTTCCTTGGAGACATGATGCCATGTGGTTGCCTCGCTGGCTTCAGATTAGAGCTGTGGAAGATTCTAGAATATTTTAATTCTTTCCCCCTTTGCAGAAAAACCTTTTAAGCTGAGCTCCATCTTGTAAAAAAAAAAAAGAAACCAAATGACCATCACTAGATCCTATGGTTCTCTGTCTTCCTTTTCCCTTCCAAGCCTCTCAAAGTTATATTTTATGCCTGTTGGCTACACTTCCTAGATATGCCTTCCTTTCCTAACTCTTTGCTATTAACTGACTTTGATCTTCATCACACTTCAGAAACAGTTCTCTAAAAGGTCAGTTGTAACTTCCTTTTTGTCAAAATCTCTCAGCAGCATTAGCTGTTGATAACCTCCTCCTTGTAACTGCCTGCTGCTTTGGCTTTGACATTGCTCTGCCCTAGATTTTCTCCGAGGGGGAAGGGAGAATGAATTTGTCCAGCACACATGTTCCTGCAAGGAGCCCTCGGTGTATCACTGTATCTGAGTGTCACGACCGTTCTGAGGCAGGAGGCATTCTCGCATACCGTCATGGGAGGGTAGACGTTTGTGTTTTGTCCCATTGACCACTTCTTTCACACAGGGGTAGGGCTTGTGCGCCCAAGCTGGTTGTAGTTTTCTTGAGAGTGGAATCTGCACCCTCACCTTCCACCTCTTCTGTGTTACTCACCGTGCCTGGCACAGCAAATAGTTTCAGGGTTTAATAAATATTTGTTGACTGATTGTAGATGAAAGTGCTCAGACCTTGAAGATAAAGACTAACGTAAACGTTGGCCAGTGTTTTGTGGAATATCTGTTTTTTTCAAGTTCTGGAAAAGACCTCCTTTTACATACCATCTTAAAGCACCCCCCCCCACACACACACCCCAAATCTCATTCATGAAAGGTTTGCCACTGAGATTAGAAAACCATTAGCAACCATCACATGCAGGCTGGAATGGGTTTCCTACCAGGAATAGGAGAACCTCTCAGCCAGGAGTGGCCAAACTCTGAGGCCTCTGAATTAGATCAGGGTGATTGTATTTATTATCTGCTCGGGGCAGCTTGGCCCAGTTTCTGAGTCAGATGCACTGAGTTTGTACTTTCTGTCTGACACATAGCTCTCATCCCTCATCCCTGTGAGAGGAGAAGCAGTTGTGGGTGAGGCAGGACCGTGGGGAGGGGTGGGGGGTGGCGCCAGTGAAGTTAGTCAGCCTCACCCTCTCCATCTTCTCTTTGCTCCCTTAATCGCCTTTCACTTCCTCCTTTCCCACCAGGTGCCAGAGGGCTTACGCTTCCCCATAATCTCTCTTGTCATGGGGGAAGTGGTGGGAACGAACTTCTTTCTAAAAATATGCCTGCTAGGAAGCTGGCACATTGCTGCGCATTCAGAGTCGCGGCTTCCTCTGTTGTCCTTTGGCTGCTGCGTGAGGTTGATTTTATTACTTTTATATCACAGACGTTGAAGCTAAGGCTTTGAAATACAAAGGTGGAATTTGAAGCTCAGCCTGTCTGACTCCAAAACATCTAGGCTCTTTATATTGTATAAAGATACCTCTTCAGAAGAAAAGGGTTGATCGGAAATCGATTCCCATGGAGGACTTTGTAGCTTATGGTAGCTTATGGTAGAGCCGTGCTTTTCCAATAGAGTTCTGGAAAAATGACCATGCCCCGAGGGCCAGGGCATCTGGGGTGGAGGAGGCTGTTTTCTCTACCCAACGGCTGATTTGGAGGCTTCATAGCATTGCACCTGACCTCTCCTCATCCTTAGCTGCCTGAGGGTCATAAACTGGAATTCAACACTTAGAGGCTTTTTTCTCTGATGGATGTTCTTTCATTAGTCCTGGGAAAATGAATTTAGTGTGTAGGGCCTTCCTTTTAATCGTAGGAAAAGCCTCACTTAAAATAAGGAGCAAAACCCTCCCATCAGCACGAAGTTAATTGACCCTGGGTATGTGTGTGTTACCTTCAGATGAATCCCTCTGCTCTGCTCACCAGTGACTTGATTGGTGAGGCCGACTGGCAGGATTTTAAAAGCTTCCTCAGGGCAAGGGCCATGGCTGCAACAGTGAATGGGTCTTCATCATCCAAGGAAAATTATATATATATACACACACACACACATATATATATATATATTTAAAGCTCCTGAAAATGAACCTACTTAAAATATATTTTTTTAAATAATTAAAAGAACCGTGATTGGATCTGTGTCTTCAAAGGGAAACTAAATCTCCTAGTGATAATTTGTTTATTCTTACTTATATTTAAATAAATTTAAGTTACATTGTCTTTAGAACTTTAGAAATACGTCAGAGAAAGAAAATGGCATGTGACTTCACTTATATGTGGAACCCCCCCCCCAAAAAAACAAAGCAAATGACTACACAAACAAAAAGCAGAATCAGACCTATAAATACAGAGAACAAACTGAGAGTTGCCAGAGGGGTGGGGGTAGGGGGGATGGGCAAAATGGGTGAAGGGGAGTGGGAGACACAGGCTTCTGGTTATGGCATGAGTAAGTCACGGGAATAAAAGGTCCAGCATGGGGAATGCAGCCAATGGTATTGTAATAGGCTTGTAGGGTAACTGATGGTAGCTATACTTGTGAGCAGAGAGTAATGTATAAGATGTTGAATTACTATTTTGTCCACCTGAAACTAATGTAATATTGTGTGTCAACTAGACTTCAATTAAAAAAAAAAATCTTGAGGGCGCCTGGGTGGCTCAGTTGTTAAGCGTCTGCCTTCGGCTCAGGTCGTGATCCCAGGGTCCTGGGATGAGCCCCACATCGGGCTCCCTGCTCCACGGGAAGCCTGCTTCTCCCTTTCCCACTCCCCCTGCTTGTGTTCCCTCTCTCGCTGTGTCTCTCTCTGTCAAATAAATAAATAAAATCTTAAAAAAAAAAAAATCTTGATAGATATTGTCAAACTATTCTCCTGAAAATAGTGTCCACCTTCCCCGGAATCTTGTTAATGCTTCCCATTTTCATTAAGTTTAACATGGCCACTGTAAAACAAAGAGAAAATTATATCCATTACTAGAAAAAAAAAAAGTATATTTAGCATTTTAAGAAAATAGAGATGAATCAAATACTGATCATTCTTGTTCAGCCTAATTTTTCACACAAAATTATATGACAGCAGTATCGAAATCTTCACTTAACATATGTATACATTTTGCAATGTTATTACACTTGAGGTTGTTTTGCCTTAAGTGAGGGCTTTGTCAATTATCCTAAAGGACTTTCTTAATCCCTTTTATCAAATAATTCTTTTTTTGCCATGCCTATCACACCAGTATCCTTGTTGATTTCCTATTCATTAAATTTTAATAGATTCGCCTCCGCCAATTCATTTTTTTGTGTGTGATCCAAGAAGTTTTCCAACATCACTTTCATCCATATTATGAGATACTACAACTTTTGCAATGTTTGCCATTTTGCCTAGCAACCTAGCACATTGCATTTGCATTATTTGTAAATGTCTACAACAACTACATCATCACTCGGACTTGGTATTGATGTGATGGGTGGAGATAGAAGCTAGGGCCAAGTGCAGGGTAAGTGGCGACTAGTATTACAAGAGATCAGTCTGCCTCTGTGAATATTTTTGTGTTACGATGTCTCTTTGCTTCCCTAAGCAACCAGGTAATTGTGAGATGGGGCATCATGCAGGTTCACAAACTAAGGACTCCCCCTGGGCTCAAATAATTGTTGAATGGAACGGAACTGGTTTTGCCTGGATCCGCTCTGACCCTGTAAATGCAGCAGTTGTTAGAAACCTGGAGACTGGGGCGCCTGGGTGGCTCAGTCGTTAAGCGTCTGCCTTTGGCTCAGGTCATGATCCCAGGGTCCTGGGATCGAGCCAGCATCGGGCTCCCTGCTCGGCAGAAGCCTGCTTCTCCCTCTCCCACTCCCCCTGCTTGTGTTCCCTCTCTCGCTGTGTCTCTCTCTGTCAAATAAATAAATAAAATCTTAAAAAAAAAAAAAGGAACCTACAGGCTTGGGTTACTCTGAGATGAACTAAATCCTCTCCCAACTACTTTGGTGTGCATGAATAGAGCCGAAAGCATTCCAGAACTACTGGAATGTTAAATCTCAAATTCAGAGATTTGCTTGAAGGCCCATAATTATCTCTATTGTGATGCCTTTCAACAGCTCTAAGAAGTTGTGTAGTTTTGATTCCAGGTGGGTTAAGGGGAGGGTAAAACTGAATGAGATTTAGGTTCTAGGCTTCTACTGTTATCGCTCTAGTGTGCTTTTTGAGGTGGTGGTGGGGGGCGGTTATTGGCTTCAATAGACTTCAATGCTATGATCTTTGTTTCTTTTAACTTCATTTATCATTATAGTCTGTGTGAATATAACTTACAAATAAGAATCAGTTTTCCTTATTATAGGTATTTTGGATCCAATAGGTCAGTGGCTGAGGAGGCTTGCTAACCCCCCCTTCTCTAACTACAGATGTATGACCATATATTTAAACAGTATCATTTGCAAAGTATAAAAGCATTTCAAAGTAATGATAGTTTTTTTTTTTTTCACATGTAGAGAGGATAATGACATCTTGCTTCTTCCTCTTTGCTTCTTTAGTATGCTGTTTTATATAAGACATTTTTTTTTTCCCTTTTTCTTTTTTTGCACCTGTTGTTGTTGAATGTGAAGTTTGGGATTAATTCTGCATTTTTCTTCCCACTGGATTGCAAGCTTCTTGAGGACAAAACCTTCGTCTTATTTTGTTTCATGTCCCCAGGATCTGACATTGGACCCCATAAATGTCTGTTACATTGTTCTTTAATTGAAGCTGGAATGAAGAAGCGGACTTAGAAGGAAGGAAACGGTAAATTATTGTGGCAGAAGTGAAGTAGGTTGTACTAACTTGGCAAGGACAGGAAATAAAGCAAGGTTCTTTGGTGGAAGATAGGACAGAGGGCCGGTTCTCTGTGGTGTGTTAAGAAAGGAACAGAGGCCAAAGTACAATAACTATTCCACTGGAAAAACAAATAAACAGGCTGGAACATTCTTGCCTGAGCACATATGAACTTGGAGTCGGTGAGCGGTGAGATGTTCCGTGACGGTGACAAGGTTGACGAAATCATCTGCATCGTCTCTTAAGCCTTTTAATTTATGTTTTTTCAAAAGTGCTTCCCAATAGGAAATGACACTTTCTAATGAAGGGTCAGTGAAGTGTAGCCAGCGATTAATACAAGGTGATGGAATCTCCTTAAAATGGAGATTAAAAAAAAAAAGAAAATATCTGCTTTAAGGAGATTCCATCACATCAGAAATTTCCAGTGACCAATGGAAAGAGGGCAAGAAGGTTTTCTGGAAGCCATACATCTGTTCATTGTATCTGCAGACCTGTGGAGAAAGAAGAGCTTAATTAGACAGATGAGCAATTTCCTGAAAAGGCACATGCAGGCGTTGGATTACATACCATTTCCTCTAAAAGAGGTGAAAACCATGATGATTAGCAACTCACTGTTCTGGAGCCTAGCCATTCTCCAGTTTATTTTCACTTGGTGGGAGTGAAGGAAGGTGATGCTATTGCTTTTGAGTTGGGTTCTCTCAGTCATGAGTGTTGGATTTCTTTTATGCAGAATGTGTGTTAAATTGAGCTCCAGATTATTGGGCTGTGGGATTCTGCTTTGTGGCTTGCCCTTGGTTAAACAGCAATCGCTTTAGCCAGAAGAATGCTCTAAGCCATCCTCCTTTGCTCTCAGTGGCTTAGGAAACAGAAACTAATTTTCATTTCCACTAATCCAGATTTGATTAGGAAAGGAAATATAATGTTACTACATGAAAGCTTGAGGTTCCTGCCAAAGCCAAGCATGTACTTTAAAAAAATATCCTACTGATTCTTTCCCATTTGATTTATCCATATCCCTCCATCTTTCCATTACAGAATATATGACCGAGAGAGAGTTTGCTCTTCTGGAAATTAATAAATGATTTCATCAGTTTCAAAAAGTATCAGACAGCTGAAAGTCCTCTGGATAATATGGAGATTGGCTTCCATTTCTCAGCGCTTCTGCTTCTTTGAAATAAGGAAGTTCATAGATCTTTCTTAGTTTCCTTGTGCTCTCTTGTCTTCCCTGTCCCCCTTTGGTGTTTCACAAAACTGAGTCATTGAAACCCTTCCCATTTCACCATCATACAGACAGACGTGGTGTAATGATCAAGAAAAGAAACCTTTTTATTCTTGTAGGCTGTCAGAAATCCTAGTTATTAAGTGTCATTTCAGGTCATTGATTTGAAATACTTTGAATTTTTTTAAACAGTTGGCAGTGATTAGGAATGGTTATTCTTGCTTGAGCTGTTCTTTCAGTAATCAAATTCAGGTAAGTATTGGACCAACTGAAATTGAAAAAAGGGTAAGTTCAGGACCAGGTTTTAGTTAAACACATATGTATAAAGAAGAATGGTAAACATGCTCCTTTAAAATAAAAAAAGATCATTTATTTATTTGAGAAAGAGAGAGAGAGTGAGCATGAATGGAGGGAGGGGCAGAGGGAGAAGCAGGGTCCCCACTGAGCAGGGAGCCCAATGCAGGGCTCTGTCCCAGGACCCTGAGATCATGACCCGAGCCAAAGGTAGACACTTAACCGACTGAGCCACCAGGAGCCCCTAAACATGCTCCTTTTAAACCAAAAATTAATTAAGAACTTAAAAATGTACGATGTTCAGAGTGAAACAGTGGTGAAAATGAGATTTTGATAGTCACTATATAAGGTAATGCAATCTGGGAGACAGGAAATCAGCAAACTCCCTGGGTTGGCCAGAGTCAGCCTGATGTGTGACATTTTTACTTTAGTTAGAAAAGAACCTGTATTAGTCAGGGTCCTCCAAGGAAACAAAGCCAACAGGAGATCTATATCTAGATCTATTTCTACATCTGTATATTTACATCTGTAGATTTATAGATGTAGATGTATTTGTAGATATGTAGATGTAGATGTAGATCTAGCTATATTTATCATGAGAAGTTGGTTCATGTCATTATGGAGGCTGAAAAGTTCCATGATCTATAAACTGGAGAGCCAAGAAAACTGTTGATGTAATTCAGTCCCAGTTTGAAGGCCTGAAAATCTGGGGAGCAGATTCAAGGGAAGAAGATGAGATGTCCCAGCTTGATCAGTGAGGCAGGAAAAAAAAAAAAAAAAAAAAAGGATGGATTCCTCCTTCCTCTGCCTTTTGTTCTATTCAGACCCTGAATGAATTGGATGATGCCCACCCATGTTGGGGAGGGTCACCTACTTCACTGAGCCCACCATTTCAAATGTTCATCTCATCAAAATACCAAAATTTGTATTAGACAAGGTTCTCCAGAAAAATACAACTAGGATTGATTGATTGATTGATTTCAGAAATTGGCTCACGGGGTTGCCCACCCACATGGTGAAGATGATCTTGTTTTACTCAGTCAACTAATTCAAAACAAATGTGTTTTGTTTGCCTTTGCAGAGTGTTTAAAATTTAAAATTTTTTTCTCCAACATTAAAACATAAATCTAAATTTCTGAAAAGTTGAAAAATGGAGAGGATTGTAGCACTGGACCTGTAATATCCATGTGGCAGGAGCTAAGTTGTGAGCTTCCCACCTCCTTCCCCTGGGCCACGACCTCTAGTATCTGACACAATTCCCACCACTCTTTAATTTCTCCTTGACACTGGGGATGAGTTGCCACTTAGGATGCAGGTTGGGCTGTTGTTTTTCATATAGGAAAGTTAAGATACAAGGGCAATATTTTAAAAATCTGTTTCTTTTTCAAAAGTCGGCAAATGACAGGTTGGGTTGAGACTTTAGGACCTTAGTTTCTATCAAGTCACGTAAGTGGTAAAAATGAGTTTTGAACACAAGACTGAATGGAACACTCAAAACAAATGTAAGATTGACCAGAGCTGGGGTTTTTTGCTTGTTTTTCTTTTCCTTTTTTTTTTCTACTTTTCTTGCTTTTGACACAATGCCTGACATAGGTTTTCAATCGATATTTGTTGAATAAATGGGAATGGGGGCTAGAGGCTCTATGTTCTTTCCGTTATACCCTCTGCATTTGGATAAGGGGGCTAACTTTTCCTTCCTATTAATCTTATTACAGAGACTCCTCCCCCCTCAAATAAATGAGAGAGATAAGGCTTCAGTCTTTATTTTTGTAATTTAAAATCTACTGACTGGATTGTTGAAGCTTATGCTGGCTATTGGAGAGAAACTACAGGAGAGATTCTCTTGTTTTGCTTTTAGACCCATCTTGGTTGCAAAACTTTAACCTGACTAAACTGAAAATTTGATATACCTTTATTTAAAAACAATCAGTATACCATACTTTTCAAATTAAACCTTCAAAATGAAGTATCTTATAAGCTACAAAATTCATTTATTTATTCAACAAAAATGTGAATGTTAGTACTAAGTGCTTACCACTGTGCTAGGTACTAGGAATATTGTATTGAGTATCGTGTCTCCTTTAAACGTGAAATGGATTTCAAAAGAATAGTTCAACATATTGTGATACAAAATAAAAGTAAAACTCTCCTTGTCAGAAACATTTGCTAGAAATCTAAAAGTAGTTACCCATTTAGGAAGATTGCCTCATGCAGACACCTCTGATAAAGAGTAAATGTCTTAACATAGTTGAGGCTGTTCTACTTCTCTAATATGCTTCTCGAAGACACTTAGACAACAGCCAGACGAAGCAACTGTTCTGACTGAGTTTATTATTCCATTTGGGCCAAACAATTGGTTTTATTTTCATCTAAGTGACAATTGGCTAGTTGTTTTTACATCACATTTCACACAAAGTGTTTTTCCTTTATAGACTGAATTTAGTGCTCCCTGGTATGTCCAGTATTCACTCTGAAAAGGACAGGAAAAAGCAAAATAAACAAAAAGCTCCCATAAGATACAGGCTTTTGAACAAGTTCTTTGCTGTTTGTGCAATTATGCACTTTGAATAGTTTGACTTTCAGTGTATCCTCTAGAGTTATGTACTTTAATAGCATACTTATTTGGTGCATTGGTCTTGGAAATCTCTTTTTCATAAAGGAGAAAAAAACCCCTAGAAGATGGATATACATCCATGGAATTTGAGAAAGAAATGAAAACAGCTTCATTTAAGTTTATATCTACTGCAATTAGCAATCCAAAATTCCTTTTATAAAAATATTTTCTAGTACTTGCTAGATTCTTTTTGAGTTGCAATAGAAAGACAATGAAAGCAGGTAGATTAGGACAATAAACCAAATGATCTAAGAGGATTAAAAGATTAGCTCCAGGTACAGGGAGGCTCCATTCTGCACACTCAAGGTTATGCAGAGCAGGGCACATTTCTGCAAAATAGAGACCCTTTCAGAAAATGCTCTCTATCAGTGACAGTGTAGCTTGCCCTTGACCATTTGGGGCATGGGAGGTAAATAGTTAATGAATGCCTCTATAAGAAACAGAATAGCACACTACATCTTTCTTATTCTGACATTCTAGGGCTCTTTCAGTTAGAAGAAGAGAATACTAGTGTTACCCTAAATATCAAAGTCTGTAACTCCACTCAGAAAATAGAAACCAACTCAAGCAGCTACTATCATAATGCCCTGCATTGATGAATCTTAAGTCCTCAATTTCTGCACTAAACAGGCTTCTTTTTGTGGCAGATGAGTTCAAGTGTCATCATTTGTCCTTGTACAACTTCACCATGGTAAGTTGAAGGAGTAGATACAGGCTGGGATTTGAAAACATTTCTTTATCATGTCAGGCAGTAGATGTAACAACCCCCCCCCCCCCCAACATTCCATCTTTTGGAGGCTGCTTTAATGACTGGTTAAAACTGAAGCAAAGTTGATATGATAGTTTTATAATCACTGCAATGCAATCGTTCCAAATTGATTGGAAAATGGTCAGCTACTTGCTGCCTAAGAATGTGGCATACAAAAAAAAAAAAAAGAGAGAGAGAGAGAGAAAATCCCAGTTAGTGAGATGTTAATTATTAAATTAAGAAATGATGGAGGCCAGTAGACATAGGAAAAGGTGCTCAACCTCATCAGCAATTAGAAAAATGAAAATTGAGATGACAGATACACTGACCAGATGGGCTCTAATTAAGATGTAAAATCACATTGAAAGAAAGCTTAGAATTATAGACGAAAGCTGAAGATACATAAACCGTATCGCCCAGCAATTCCAGGAATATACCCTCGACAAATGTTTGTTTAGGGGCCCCCGGATAACGGATAAATACATCAGGATACTAAACAGTGATGTAAATGAGCAAACACCACGGAAATTGTCACAATTGTAAGGTTAAGCAAAGGAACCATGGCATAAAAAAACACCTAGATTATGATTCTCTTCTGATAAAATTGAAAACCAGACCAAATCAAACTATATTGTTTAGAAATGCATAAATAAGTAGTGGGGACTATAAAGAGAAACAAGACAAATGACTAACACAAGTAAAGACAGTGGTTATCTCTGGGGGAGAGGTGCACACAGGGGGCTTCCGGGGAGCTGATATATTGTATTTCCTAGACTGGACTATTTGTTTAAGTAGTTAGCAAAGAGTACAGGTACATCTTAGATACTTTTCTATGTGCATGTTTTATGCTGCAATAAAAAGTAAAACACACACACACACACACACATTCTGAGACCATTGTCCACTGGAAGTGTCCATATAATGCCTAAGATGCTAAAGTGGGCTGTTGGGAGGGAAGTCCGGGGCTGGAACCCATGAGCAAAGTGTGCACTGGATTCAAGGTGCCACCCCTTCAGGTAACGTCATTGGCTGACTGTGGCCCAGGTTTGGGTTGTTATCACACAAAAGATCCTTCAGTGAAATCCTATTTGATTCAATTGACTTTATTCAACTAACTCATAACTACCCACTCAATCTTACAATCTGGTTTAGAGATACAAACCAGTAGGCATTAATGTAAATTATATGAGAATGGTTGGGAATCTCTGAGAGTTAGTCTGGGCTCCTTTATTTTCATTCCAGTCCTGCTTTCTTCCTAAATGACCCACAAATTCATTTTTGTCAGCCTGCTTTTACCTCAAGTGACACAGCTTGTGTTCCAAAGATAGCAGAGGAGAAAATACACACCACGATTTTTTATCATCTCTAAACACATTAGCAAAGGAATATCTGAAAGGTGTTTTCATCTGACTAATTAGGTTAGAAATCTCAGGAGAACAGTCCTATTTGCTATATTTTTGATGGAAATGCTTCTGTTTCTGGTTGAGAATCTTTGAAGAACAGATTTCTCCTTGGATACTTCCTGTTGGAACTTCAAGTAGGAAAAAAAAGGAAGCAATTTTTTCTTCCTCATCAATTGGAAAACAAACTTGGATTGCGAGGGACTTATGCACAAGGGCCATGATTTGTTAATTTTCTAAGTATATAGTATATGGCATGGAGCTGTGCAGAGTGCCAGGAAATAATGCTTACTGGGGATTGTTGACATATGGTGCTCCCCTCCCCCCAGTTTGGCTGTTTCGGTGCAATATTCATAATGTCTTTAGTTTTCAGTGCAAGCAAGTTGTAGAACATAAAACACATCTCGTTTTATTTGAAACTTTTTTAAAAAATGCTTTATGAATTTGAATACTTAGAACCAGTTGTTTCATTCTCTCATTGCCTTATATTTGTCCATCTTGTCTTCTCAATTTCTAGTACGTTTTCTGACGGAAGAAGCTATTTTTTCCTCTGTGTTCTCCATGCCATTTAAACATAGGGCTGAGAATACAATGGGTGCTTAATAAATTCTTACCACTTTTGATTTCATCCTTTTTAAAAAAAATAGTTGCTTTCAAATACATTCAAAACCTGAAACCCATACTCAGCATGATCAGAACCAGGTAATGTAAGTTGTAAGAAACCACTGAGTTCTTGGTCTCTCTAAACTTCTTTTGTTATAGATTGCAATTGTTAATGGTTATTATTAATAATCTATTATTAATAATAATGGCTATTATTAAAAATAGGGTTTCTGTTTCCCTTGCCTCCAGAGATGTATCTAGTAAGACAATCCAGCAATTGCACTACTAGGTATTTATTCAAAGGATACAAAAATACTGATTTGAAGGGACACATGCACCCTGATGCTTATAGCAACATTAGCAATAATAGCCAAATTATGCAGAGTCCAAATGTCTATCAGCTGATGAATGGATAAAGAAGTTGTGGTGTATATGTACAATGGAATATTACTCAGCCATAAAGAAGAATGAAATCTTGCCATTTGCAACAACATGGATGGAACTAGTGTATTATGTTAAGTGAAATGAGTCAGAAAAAAACAAAACAAAACAAATACCATATGATTTAACTCATATGTGGAATTTAAGAAACCAAACAGATGAACATAGGGGAAAAGAAAGAGAGACAGGCAAACCATAAAACAGACTCCTAACTATGGAGAACAAACTGAGGGTTGCTGGAGGGGAGCTGGGCAGGGGGGATGGGCTAAATGGGTGATGGGCATTAAGGAGGGCACCTGTTGTGATGAGCACTGGGTATTGTATAAGTGATAAATCACTAAATTCTACTCCAGAAACCATATACTATACCTATTACATTATTTATTAACTAGAATTTAAATTAAAACTTTAAAAAATAAAAATAAAATTAGGGCTTCTAAACAATTCTTTAAAACTATATATCCTTGCCCAGGTATTGAGGAACAACGCCGTGTTAAAGAAACACTGGGAGGGCGCCTGGGTGGCTCAGTTGGTTAAGCGACTGCCTTTGGCTCAGGTCATGATCCTGGAGTCCCGGGATCGAGTCCCGCATCGGGCTCCCTGCTCATCAGGGAGTCTGCTTCTCCCTCTGACCCTCCCCCCTCTCATGTGCTCTCTCTCTCCTCTCATCCTCTCTCTCAAATAAATAAATAAAATCTAAAAAAAAAAAAGGAAACACTGGGAATAGAATAATAATGTATGTGATTATGAGTGGAAAAAAAAAAAAAACAGAGAGAAGCCAGAGGCAATGAATACATAAGGGAATTATGAGTTTCGTCTACCAGGCTCTTTCCCCCCATTGTCAGGTGCCATTTACATCCCATTAGAAGGCGCCATAGGTTCTAGTCAGAAACTTAAAGACCAGTGCTCGTGATAGTGAAGGAAAAGGATGGCCTCCTTAGAGTCTCTCTCAGATTCTAGTGTTTCATTTTCAATGTTAAATTTCTCTAAAATACTCTCACGGAATGCAGTGGGGACATGCTATAGAAAATAGACCAAAGATTCCTAATCTGGAGTCCACGGAAGGGATTCAAAGGCTCTTGAACCCTTGATGTTGTGTGTAAAATTGGGTCTTTGCCTCTCTACATTTTTCTGAGTGTTCTGGCCATTCATCTGGGATTCCTAACTTTTTCTGCCCCCAGGTGAAGAATCACTGCTTACGGGTAACTCTTACATTTACTCTATGTCCTAGAACCAGCCATGTGAACTTGACTGGACAAGTGGATTGAAAAAGATCCTTCCCAAAAGACTCAGATGGCGCTTGCAAAGGTGCCACTGCTCACCATTCTTCAGTTAGGAATGTTCAGAGGATCCCTTTCCAGAGTTCGAGCATCGCGCTGAAAATACCAGAGACTATTAATACTGATTGTATATTTACTTTCATGACTTGGCAAGGACATGAGCCGCGACATGCAATCTTCTCAGAGATGATACAGTGAGGGTTTGCCGGCAAGCAGGCAGATGTCCGAGGTTTGGCAAGTAATGCTCTTCTCCTCCTCCTGCTCCTCTGAACCACAGAATGGTCCACAAAGTGCATTTGTATTTCCACTCTCTATAGCTCTAGTCTTTTTTATTTAAAAAAAAAAAATCTTTATTGAGATATAATTGATATACCATAAAATTCAACTTTTTTAAAGTGTATAATTAAATGTTTTTTAGTTTATTCACTGAGTTGGGCAACCATCCCCACAATCTCATTTTAAAACCTTCTTAAGAGTTTTTTTCTACTTATGTTCTTCTAATAGTTCCAGAATAACACTATGTTTTATTTATTTTTAAAAAAGAAGATGTGTGCTCTGAAATTACCCCTGCAGATAATCGGCAGTCACATATTTTAAGGGTGGGGTGGGGTGGGTGGGTCTTGAGAACATACACTGGCTCCATCCTTGCTAGTGGCAGGATTCACTCTTTGTGACTCAGGGTTTACAGAGTGCTAGTCAGGTTTTAAAATGTAGATGGTATCTCCTAGACAGGAAACATCAACAACAACAACAACAACAACAACAACCACAAAAAACCAAAAAACCAAAAAAATCATGGACCCTTTGGGCCATTTAAATTTGCCATTTTTGTAGGCCAAAAGCAGTGAGTCTCTGCAATTTCACAAGGTTCAATATAATATAACTTACATTACATCTTCATGCCCTCTCCACTGGCATTGCAAAAATACTAAATTTTAAGTTCGCTGAAAGTAAAGCAACTTGCTGCTACTTGAAACTCACAGCTAAAATTTGGGTTTCTTTGTAATTATTTACAAAGAGTTAAATTACTCTTATTCTCAATTGTTATTCATCCATTCAACCTCAGATATTTGCTAAGTACCTAATATCTGCCAAGATAGGTGGTAGGAAGAAAGATACAGCCTTAGCCTTAAGGATCACACATTTTGCTGTACCTTCTTCTAGCTTTCTTTATTAATTTATTATTTGATAGCTATGCTATGTGTTTGCATTCCTATCTTCAGCAAATTCATTAACTGATTAACTCTTGGTCCTTGCTGTTTCATAGTAGGCCAAACCCTCCTTTCCTTCAAGCACTCAGGCTTCAATTACACGGAGGGCTTTTTTTTCCCTCTATAGTTCCCAAGTTCACTGAGTGGACACAATCTTCTGTCAATGTTGCAATGTTTCCACATTGTTAAAGGATGTAATTTTGTGGTTTTCCCAAGTGTAATTACTACCTGCCTCAGCCTTGGCTGAATGCCAGTGATTCTCAATTCTTAAATTTGGAAGTAGATTAAAGCATTTAATTAACACACACACATACACACACATAGTATCTTGAACTGTGCAAATCTAGTCCTTAATATTCAAATCTTATGTCTGATAAAAGCACCAATACCACAAAAGATACACATAAGTAATTTGAACATATTTCTAAAATATTACTATTTTTCCATATATTTTATATGTTACATATGGCCTTTCAGATATGCAGTGGATTTTACCAGTCCTGGAGTATACGCCTGGACCATTGACTTGAGGTGGAGAACTGCATGTATCTTTTGTTAATTTTCCTCCAAGTATGGCTCCTAAGTGGAGAAAGAGAATGCTGGGAAATTTCTATCATCAGGTTTATACTAAAAAGGGCACAATACTCAGGAAGCTAATCAGGGATAATAGTGTTAATTTTGTCCAGAACTGATAGAAAACAGAATTTGTGAGTGTTGAAGAACATTTTATCCCATTTCTTCCTTTTACAAATGAGGAAATGGAGTCCCAGAAAAGTTAAGTGATTACTTTAACATTACTTAACTATTAGTTACAAATCCCAAATTCCAATCCAATAACTTAGATTTTCAGCACAATGTTTTTTCTACTGATGCTCTCTCCATTTCACATGGGAAAAGATATTGTTATTCGAACACGAGCCTCCGTTGCAATCAAAGTCCAGTTTCTTCAATTGTCTTTTTCTTACCCTGCCACTATTTTTCTTAAACTCCATTTAACCTGAGCTACGGTCAACACTGGTCCTCAAACTTGAGCACACATCAGAATTATCTTGAAGCTTTGCCTAAACAGATTCCTGGGTCCAGCTCTGAGTTTCTGATTCTGTAGGTCTGGGGTGTGGGCCTGCAGGTGAGAATCTGTATTTTTAGGAACTTTCCAGGTGCTGCTGTTGCAGGTTGGGGACCACACTTTGGGAACTACAAACCTACACGAACCAGGCTTAACGACTCTATGGACAGGGCTTCTAAGGACTAGCTCCTGTTTCTTACTCCTTTAGCCTCTGGAAGTGTAACACATTATCAAAGTGCCCCATCCAGAAGCTCAGTTGCCCTCTGTAGTCTGCCAGCTTCCACATTGAGACCAGTGGGAAAATGACTCCGTGTCTCTGCAGAGGGCTAGTGAGTCAGCCCAGAAAGAAGGCAGCTATGTAGCTTCTCTGACAAGCACAAATTGCGCCTACCACCCCACCTCCTGACGGGTGCTTCCTTCTCTTTCCCTTATTAAAATTCCTTTATTCAAATAATTAATGTTAAATGTGCCAGTGATAAGAAGATAGCCATAACAAATAAGTTCTAAGAGGCTCATGTTTTCAATCCTTGAAGAGGCAGAGAACTAAAATACCACCGTAGCCGTCAGGATTCTTAGTTGCAGGAACAGAATCGAGGTGAGCCAGTGTAAACAGAAAGAGATTTAATATAAGGTCTCAGGTAGCTTACAGAATGTGAGTGGGCTTAGGAGAACCTGGGTCCCACACAGAACTCTCTGGGGGATGTGGGGTTTAGCTTTCTAGCCTTTATTCTACAGGAAAGGAGATTGTAATGGTTGTTGAGTGAACCAGTCTGTAGTATCTGCCTCAGTTATCATGTCCAAATTGTGGTTCATTCTTTATTCTCAAGCGAGATGCTGGTCAGGTATCCGATATCAGGTTTTACATACTCACATAATGGTTTGTGAATCACCCAGCGTTGATAAAGAGACATGGCAGGGAACTGACTAGTCAATGAAAAATTTGGGAAATTGTTGTTTTAGTATACTGGCAGCAGGGTGGTGGTCTCCGGCCCGTGGGCTCCTGGGATTTCAGGATTCACGAAGATGATGTATTTGAAGAAATACTTCTCCAAAGACAATCTGGTGGCTACTAAAACCCAGTACTGATGACTTTGTTACTGGTGGCCCTGGTGTTTATATTTTATACTATGTTTATAGTTTATACTGTTTCTGTAGTGTGAGACTATTTATTGAAACCGGAATTCTTAAAAAGTATATTTGGCTAAAGTATGTTCGGGATGAGGATTCATTATACCATTATTTTACAGGATACGTTGGATTAAAACCATCATTGGCCTTAGCAATCATCAGGTCTTCTTATGAACTATGAAACTTGAGATGCCTTGTATTACCATTAGTCACTACTCGGTCACTACCAAATAGAATCCAAGGCTGAAGCAGCCTGCTTGGGTTCCTCATTTTTCTTCCATGACAGCATTCACTGATGGCTGTACCATTGGGTGAACTATCTAAGCTGGTAAAACAAAGAGACTCACAGTGCCATTAGGTTTTATTTTTCGCTTATGTGACTGTCCAGAAGTAGGCAATGCAAGATAAGTATATTAGTTCTGTTATATATAACACACAGCTTCTATCTCTGTCCATGTTGGCTATTGTGACTGTCCCCCAGACACTGAGAAGGGAAAATAGGAAGGGGGGGACACATCCTTTCCAGTTAAGGGTAAAACCTAGAAGTTATACACACCACTTCTGGTTCAGTTGTCATGAGTCAGAACTTAGTCACAGAGCCACACCTCATTGCAAGTGAAGCCAGGAATTGTCATCAATAGTTGGAAGGCCTTAACCCCATTGAAAATCTGGGTGGGGGATTTCAATACCAGAAAGAAGAAGTAGGGCGCCTGGGTGGCTCAGTTGGTTAAGCAACTGCCTTCGGCTCAGGTCATGATCCTGGAGTCCCAGGATCGAGTCCCACATCGGGCTCCCTGCTCGGCGGGGAGTCTGCTTCTCCCTCTGACCCTCCCCCTTCTCATGTGCTCTCTCTCTCTCTCATTCTCTCTCTCAAATAAATAAATTAAATCTTTAAAAAAAAAAAAAGAAAGAAGAAGTAAATATTGGTGGATGGCTAGCTGTTTTTGCTACAATGGCTTACCTGACATTGTAGGTTGCTTTCCTCCATATCAGAGATCCTTTGTGGGTGGACTCTGCTGTGCCACGTGTGCTGAAAGTGAGCTCCTTGCAGGGGTGAGTAAGGGGAGTGCATCCAACTAATTGCCTGGTAAACAGATCAGGGAATAATAAAACGTCAGTGTTGAAAGGAAATCTCAGTCATCACCTAGTCCAACCATTCACCTGAAAAATCTCAACTATCTTTCAGACTTGCACAATTTTACATGTGAATACTAAAGACTTGCCCAGAGTCACAGAATTAGTGGTGACAATCAAGACTAGAGTCTGGAGAACACGGTAGATTTTATTTTCCTTCCACTGCTCCTGGATGAACCCCTTTGAGCTCTGTTTTGATCACGCTGTGGTCAGAGAAGAGATATTTGTGTTAATTATAAGCTATAACAATCTATGTATTTTTAGAATTCTGTTAAGTGCCGTAGAATAACTGAGCTAGTATAATGAATTGTAAGGCCTCCTTTCAGTTACTGAAACAGTGGAGTCTTGTTAGAACACAGTTCATGATTACACATCTCTGGATGCCCATACAAGTTCGTGAAAAGGGTATTGAACTGGCATTCAAATGACATGACCTAGTCTCAGCTATCTACTATCTATATGACTCCAGGAAATCATTTGACTTCTTTGAGACCTGACTTATTTTTAAAATAAGAGATTAGACTAGATGGTAAACTACTTAGCTGTTGGCATAACATAGGTTCCGACCGATCAGAATAGATGCCATTCATAAGAAACCTCAACTAGGGGAGATGGTGCATTCTGGAAGAAGGTAATCCAGCTTTTAGCTCTATGAGTTTTCTCTGGAAACTGAATTGCACACAGTAAAAAGCTGCCATATTAGCCTGCTCATCCTCACCCTTGGTACATCCATGACCAAAGGGTGCATTGAAGCCTCAGTCTGACGACTAGATGTTATTTTTCAACCTCAAGATTGAAATGACTATCAGAAAAGGCAACAAATCTCTGTAAGACTGTTCTGGAACAATGAACTCGTATTGTCTGTCTAGGAAACCAGTTTCCCAGGTCCTTGTGTAAAATAAATTACAAAACAATGTAGAGACTGGCTTCTAAGATGGCAAAGAATCCATTTGGTCATAAAAGGGACAGTTTCTAGGGCCCAATTCAAAAGGCTGTCACATTTCATTACATTTCTAAAGACCTCAGCTCCAAAAAGAGGACAATTGTGGGCCTGCAGGTGAGCCTGAATATAATCTTTAGTAAGGTCTAGAGATAAAGGCTGCAATTGAGAGCATTTAGAATGAATTGGACAGAATAATTTTAAATTATGGCCTTGAAATTTCCACTTTGCTTATAGGCCTGAGATAAGGCAAAACACTCCAGTTAATGGAACACAAGCTACTAATTTCCTGAAAAAGACAAAAGGAGGGGAGTGCATTGCTCTGATGTGGAATGACCAATTTTCTTTAGTCTCGATGCTGACAAAGAGATACTGTGTCGAAGGAGAAAGTGATAGGAGAGGCAGCCTTGGATCAAAACAGAGAATGAAGGAAAGCTAAACAATGCCTCTTATCAGTCCCGAAGGTGAGTTCACCTTCCTGGCTGTTAGCGATCTCATTTGCTGCCTTGGCTCCGTGACCACAAACCGAGTCTGCTCTCTGCTTCTCTGCATGGGTGTGCGCCTGCATTTTAATCATTTGTAAATAGCCTTTCCTCCATGGTATTTTTTCCTGGCTCCCAAAAAAGCAGTGCCTCTCTTCCAAATGCGCGAACGTGGAATTATCGTCACAATCTTGCCTTATTTACATAAGAATGTGGGAGACCGACAATTGAGGAGCACTGGCTATTTGGAACTGAAAGCAAGTATTCTTCTAGGATATGAAAGCATTAAAGGTCAAAGGACCTTCAGAGCTGGGGAAGGCACTCAGATCTCAGGGTCTCGCTGAGAGGGTGGCGTTCCAGGGACAAGCTGGGCCCTTGTCACCGAAGCTCCTCTGGACTTCTGAGCAATCCTCACACCACCCCTCCCCCACTTCCCGAGGCCCCTACCAGGCCCCCTGCTTCTGTGGCCTGTGGAAGCAGTGGAAGCTTCTGTAGTGGACAAAAGACAAAGAGGTGGTGTTCCCCCATAGCCTCGGGCAGCACTTTCCTTCTCTTTCTTCTAGGACCTCCAGAAAATAGCATCTCTGAAAAATCCTCCCCTGAGAGGCCTGATTTTCTGAGACTTTTTCACTCTGGGCTGGACAGAGAGAACTGGAGAAAGAAGACAGGGCTTTTGCTTTTGTGTTATTGGGGTGTCTGGACTTGTTCCCATCCTGGCTTCCTGAGGGACATCACTTCCTTTCCCAATATCCTTTGGATGTACCACAGATACGCCGGCTCTTGTGTTTCCCTTGCAAGTCTTTCAGGATGAAATGATTCTTCTTTCTTATTCTCTCCTTCCTTTCCCTCCTTTTCTTTTCTTCCTTCCTTCCTTCCTTCCTTCCTTCCTTCCTTCCTTCCTTCCTTCCTCTCTTTCTGTGCATTTTTCTCTGATTCTCCTTTGTTTTCCTTCTGAACATGCCACCAGGAAAAAGTCTTGATTGTCTTGAGTTCTTTGTACATTTCAGAACAAACTTGGGAAGATGTGTTTTTATGAAGCCACTCAGGAACTTAGGCTGTCTGCAAGTTCCTCCCCTCTCCATAATAGACCTTAAGTTCCATAATCAGGATGGCTGTGGATCGTTTTTCCAGATCTCTCTGAAATTCCATGGTTCTATACTATTGTCGGTCCATTTTGCGAGGAATGAACTGATATTATTAACTTGACCTTTAGGAGGTAGAGTAACAATTCAGTAGGATAATGAGGAGAGGCTTTTAGGACGTGCAAAATGTAGTAGAGGGGTAGAAAGAGAACTTTGGGATTATTCTACCCTAGGTTCAGATCTCAAGTTTGTCACCCGTGTGACAAGAAGGTTACTGTAACTTTTCTGAACGTCAGTTTCCATATCTGAAAGATTGAGGCAGTACTAGCTAGCATCATGGGATTGTTGAAGGCCAAAGCCTCACCTTGAGAAGATGCTTCATAAATGTGAACACTGCAGTTTTCTTGCTAATAATAGAACAGGGGAACCTCCTAATTCTCTTGTAAGCTTTTTTCCTGTTGATTGGGCCTACTGCTTATTGAGGCTTCCTTTTTGCCAGCGACTGTTCTTAGCATTTTGCTTAATTTAACCTTAATGAGCTAGCTATACTTTTATTTATTTATTTATTTTTAATTTATTTTTTGACAGATAAAGAGACAGCGAGAGAAGAAACACAAGCAGGGGGAGTAGGAAATAGCTATACTTTTAAATGACCAGTGAAAAGCTGTGACTTCTAAGGGTTTAAATGACTTGCTTGAGGACATCCAACTGATAACCGGAGACCTGGATTCAGCTTCCCTCAGGCAGGCCTGTTCCAGAACCCTCGTGTTGAACTACCATGCAGCATGTGTTTGGGGCAAGCATTTTCTTTGGTACCCAAAAGCAGAATGTCAGATGGGATGGCCGGACCTTTCACAGACATAAGAACTAAAAATAACTCTGCTATCATCAATGGGAGGAGGTTAGTGTTTCATTAAGACCTGCTGTTAAAGTAAACAAGGGCTCTTTACTTGAAGCCCAGATAGACTTTTTGTGGCTGGGTCTGGGCTTGGTCATCACGAGGCGGAAGGCATACTTGTTAATGCTGGTATGTTAAGGTTGAGCCATCCCAGAGCCAGGCACCCGGAGTAATTTCTCCACGTAGGAAGGCCCTGAGGCAGGTCTGTGAAAGGGGTTAATATGGACATCTTGGAAATGACTATTTTTTGCAGATTGAACAATGGTTTGGAAACTAAAACCATTTTGGTTTAGTTTTTGGTTCTTTTTTTGAACTGTAAGATCTAGTACTTGTAAGAAAAATAAAAATGTCTTCCTGGGGGGTAAATCCCTTTTCTAAACTTTTGCTGCTAAGTGCATTTCTTATGCCAGCACATGAGCTGATGAAACAAGAGGTGTGGGCCTAGTAGTTGCTGGCCTGTCCCGGTGACACCGTAAACGCTAAAGGATTTGATTTCTGAGCTCCTACCTACATGGGTGGAAGCAACAGCAATGATGTGGAGGCAGCAGTTTAACACGGTTCTTCAGTCAGACTGCCGAAAGCCAAGCTAATTCCAGCTTCCCCCCTTTGCTCCATAGTCTGAATTCTCTTCTCTAAATGTTCTTTCCTAGGCTCCCCCAGAACCCCTGTGGGAAGACAAAGATGAATTTGTATGTGGTGTATGTATGAACGTTGTGTATGATGTGGTGTGTGCATTTGTAAGTGGTTTAGGGTGTGCATATGTGTGTTGTGTGTGAGTGTGTGTCGTGTGGCTGCATGTATTTGCATGTGGTGTGTGGTTATGAGTGTGTGTATATGTATGTGGTGTATGTACGTACATGGTGCTCGTGTTTGTGTGCTGTATTCTTATGCGATATGTGCATGGTGTTTGTGTATTTGTATGTGGGTATGTGGTGTGCACAGTGTATGTATCCTTGTGATGCGTACGTACGCATATTTGCATGTGAGGTTTGTGTATGTGTATGTGTTGTGTGTGTGATGTGCACGTGTGCATGGAGGTGTGTTTGTATGTGGTCTATAGGTGTATGTAAATTTGCATATGATGTATGCACATGCGTGTGGTAAATTTGTATGTGTGTATGCACGCTTGTCGTATGCTGTTTGTATGTGGTTTGTCGTATGGTATGTGAGAGTGACATGTGTATTCATAAGTGGTAGGGTGGCATGTGTTTTTGTGTTCTGGATGTGCATACGTATGTGATGCGTGTATATTTGTCATATGTCTGTGTGATCATTTGCAGTTGGGGTGTGCATTCACATCTGAGGTAGTGTGTATATGTGTGGTGAATTTATATATAGTGCATATGCATCTGTACGTGCTGTGTGTTTGCGAGGGTTGTATGTTCACGTACATTGTGTCTGCATAGATGTATGAAATACCTGGTGTGTGTATAATGTGTATTTGTGTGCATTTGTAAATGGTATGTGTGTGTGGTGTGTATGTATAGCCTGTGTATGCATGTGGTGTGTGCGCATGTATGGGGAATGTATATCTGATGTGTGGGGTGTGTTTGTGGGGGGGGAGTGTTTGCATGTGGTGTGTATATGTGTGTGGTGTCTCTTGTCGGTGTGTGTGTATGTGTTTGTATGCAATGTGTGTGTTATGTGTATGGTGTCTGCATGATGTCTGTGTGTGTGTGTGAGAGAGAGAGAGAGAGACAGGGGTGTGTGGTGTAGCTATGGGTGGCCATTTATCCTTTAGTAGTCCCAGATTCATTGAAGAGCTTGTTAAAACCATTATTGCAACTGGTTCTGTCTTGAAATAAGCTAAATACAACGGTAACAGAAATAACTACTCCTTTTTCTTGGTTCTTCCGAAGTCATGATAGGTTGCAGACAGGAATGACTAACCAGTTCTTTCCAATAGGCCTCCTTCGCCCCCAGTCCTCTGGGGAGCTGGCTTATGTTGCCAGGAAGTGAGGAAGCAGGGGGCTGTGTGCAAGTGTTAAATAAAATATACAATTATTCATTGATTTGTATATGTGTTTCATCGCAAGTCAGAGACATCATTAGATTTGCACTGGCCATCACCCTTCTTGCAAGTGGACTAATACTTCAGGTTGCTTTTGTTTGGCTCAAATCGGGTCTTCAAAATTGGATAGGGTCTTATTTCTCAATTTGAAAATAAACTTGCTCCTCGGCGAAGGGCATGACAAAGACCCCTTCCCCACCACACAGCCTCCTTTGAAGCCTCCTCATCTTAATATCCAAGAATAAAAATCATATCTTCTTGCAGTTAAAAACTCCACTTTTCCATTTTTTAATATCACTTTTTTATTAGACTTCTGAAAAATAAACCTGTCCTGGACCAGAGGCAGGGAGATGGAATTGCTAAACATTCATGCCACGTGTCCCTACATGCACTCTATTCAAAGAGTCGGTCTTAAATGCAGTTTTGAAACTGAAACAACAAATCTTTTCTCAGAATCCTCTGGCAGCAACGCCAAGGTAGCGCCAGTTAAGAAGTGCACCAAATCCTAATTACTCCCTTGGGAGCCGATCATTAGGCGAAAACCTGCATAATGTTCCATCTCCCGCACCATGCAGACGTGCCATATTTCTCATGTTGTTGTTTCCTGCCATTTGGAGATGTTGCTATTTGTCACACGCCAGACAGAGAAGGAGAGAACAGCAAAGTGCATTTCAGTTACTTGGGCAATTTTTTACAAATAACCAATAGATGTGCCTGCTTCCAAAGGCTTTCTTCTTCTGTGTCGGTGGATTGTGAGGCTGCCTGGCATTACGGCTTAGAGCCTCACTAGCTGTGGGGGCTCAGACGGGCTGTGGGGGACATGTCGGGTATTTGGGAGATCAAAGGTCAGGGCTTTAATGCTATTCCCTCAAGTCCCCCTATCTTGAGTAGAACAGTTTCACTTAAATTGTTTTTATACTAGGTGTTTTATAACACCTAATTCAAGAAAAAAGGAGTAGATAAACCAACTGCACTCTAATGTTAAAAGGCATAGAGACTCTGAGTAATGAATGAGGACCTCATACCCAAGAATGGCAGGTGGCCAACTCATAAAAAATTCTTCACAGTCACCAAGCCAGCCTGTTCCAACATCAACAGCCGTTGACCCACAGGAGAAATCTCAGACTCAAAATCTCTTTATTGCCTTGGTTCTTCCCTATCAGAAACATGATTGACTGACCATGGAAAGAAATGTGAGAGGTGGACAATGAAATGTCTTATAAGCCAGATTAAAAGGATGAATTTATCTTCAAAGTCATGGAGTTCCATAGATGCAGTTTCAGCAGGTTTGAATTTTACAGGGATCATTGTAGCTGATGGGTGGAAAATTGATTGAAGAGTGGGCAAGACTGGAGATGGAGAGACAAATATGATGTTACTGATTTTTTCTTTTCTCTCTATTTGTAATAAAAAAAATGTAGTTCTGTGATGGGCAATAAGGGTAAGTAAGAACAGTGCTAACAGAGCACTTGTGAAATAAAGTAATTTACTTATTCATTCAGGTATTTAATTTGCTAATTCATTCAATTTACTCAACAACTATTTGAATGCCTACTATATGCCTGGCACTGTTCTAGGTACTGGGGACAAAGCCATTGACCTTGTGGAGTTTATATTCTAGAATGGAGGAGACAGACAGTAAACAAGTTACATATATAGTATGTTAGATGATAATAAAGACTAAAAAGAAAAATAAAACAGATGAAGCATGCAGAGTAGCTGGGGAGGTTGGAATTTTTTTAAACAGTACGATGGCCATTAAAGGCCTAAGGAGATGAAATTTCAATAAGGACCCAATAGAGGTGAGGTGGGAGAGTTAACTGTGTGGTTACCTAGAGAACATTTCAGGCAGTGGGGACAGCAGAATTAAAAACTCCAAGGGAGCATCAGAAGTGGAATGCTCAAAAAAGAGTGAAGAGGCCAATAAGGCTGGAGTTGTATGAACAAGGGGAAGGGACTAGAAGATGAGCTCAGGAAGGTTGGCAATGGGGCACAGAGCAATGCAAACATTTTGGCTTTACCTGGAGTGAGGTGAGAGTTATTGGAGGGTGTTGAGTGGCTCTAACTTATGGTTTCACGTGGTCTTTCCAGCTGCTGTGCTGAGAACAGACTTTTGGGTGTAAGGGTCAGGCAGAGAAATCAGTTAGGAGGAAGGTGCAGTAACAGAGCCAAGAAATGATGGTGTCTTGGACCAGAGAAAATGAGAAATGGAAGGAGGATTCAGGATGTATGTCAAAGGTAGAGCTGACAGGATATAGAAAAGGGTTGGACTTAGGGTATGAGAGGAGAGAAGTCAAAAATGGAAGACTAGCATTGCCATTAACTGAGATGGGGAAGAGAGAGGGCGGGTCAGGTTTGATGGTGGGAGATTAGAAATCTGGTTTGGGACATGTTCAGTTTGAACTGTCTTTCAGACAAGAAGGCATGGGATATACTTGACTACAGCTTGGGGTGAGGTCTGAGCTAAGAGTAATAAATTTGGGAAAGCTCAGCATATAGGTGATATAGAAAGCCACAAACTGGATATGATCACTAAGTGAGAGGATGTAGCTAGAAAAGAAGTGAAAGTGGACCTGAATAATGACCTGGTACAATTGACACCTAATTTCTTTGATATATCCTAGAAGCTCTTTATCAGGAGTTCCATAAAACTATTTCTTAAATTTTTTCATGGTCTTGTAACCAATTCTTATTCCAATGCAACAGTTTTTTTTTTTTTCTACTGACTTAAAATATAAATTAATATATTTTTGCTCCATATTGGTTTTAAACAGAATTCATAGGTAACTTAGGAACCTAATTCACACTTTTCAAAAATGTTTCTATGGGAAAATATATTCTGAACTCCAAATAAGTGTCTTTCAGATTACTTTTGGAACATTATCCAATTTCAGTGGAAACTGTCTGTAACTCTAGAGCAGAGAAGAACATACATTTTCATCATCCTTTATATCTTTCCATTTGGTCAAATGCTCTTCATATTTATCACCACATTTATAATGTAACCAAAATACGTATTTCTTTGAATTTTAATATACTATTAGTATTTTCATTGTCAGGTATTTTTTTTTTAAACAATTTTCCTTCCCCTTGGTTCTTGCCTAACTTCACATCTACCCCCCGATAGATATTATTAAGTACTTTCTAACTTTACTGATAAAATAATTTTAATTGATGACCACTAACTTTTATGTTATGAAAATATATCCACTCCCTCCTATTACATGCCTTATTTGCTTCAAATTAATACCAGACCAGACTTGATCAGCTCAGTATTAAGGTGATGACAGTTTCCTCTTCTGTCATGGGTTCCAGATTGTTCATGACTGTGAGGAGTAGGAAAAAAGATGAGTAGCCATTGAGGTAATAAAAATCGAAGGAAGCAGCAACATAATCTGTTTTGCATTCTTTGTTCAATTTGCTGGGACTGCTCAAAGACACCCCATCATTCCCTCTGGCTGACACTTTTTACACAGGGACTAAATTGCATTGCTCCCTTGTCTCTGCAGGCAAACCAATTCTTTCTAAAACCCTTCACTGTGCATTTCAGGGATGACTTTTCTGATTGTCATTGTGATATTTTGCATAGAATGGCCAATCTAATCAAAAGGCTCTCCCACATTAGCTTTTTTTTTCTTGTTAATCAGAAGCATGTTTTACCTTCCTTATGCTATTAGGAGTAATCTCTTTGGAAGACATTGAGTTTCAGTATTTGCAAGGCATGTCTTCAGGTCACATCTTTTCCATTACACCATTCACTGAGTTAATCTTTGGAGAGGGTGAAATGTCATCAATTTCACCAGAGGATTTCTCAATCTCTCATCTATTTCAGCCAACAGTTTTCCTCCTGACTGGGGTAAATGATCACTAGGTCCTGCAGTAAAATTTGTTGGCTCTATGAACTGGAAAGCTTTGATTTCTAGTTGCACTTCTTGTCCACATCCTCTTTGTCATTATTCTTTTGTATTTTCTGAGTTGGAAAATATTGCATGAAGGTATTATTATTTTGCAATAGAAAGAACATATAACAAGGCATCTGGAGATTTGGAATGTAGCCCCATAAATCAATGGACAAATAGCCTCTTCATGTTTCAGTTTAAGTGGGGTTTGCATTACCTTCTGTACTCTCATTATGGTGTTATGTGAGGCAATTCAGTCTCACGCTTGGAAGAGTCCTAAGGGGCACTTTACTGAAATCTCTACAGTAAGATCCCCTTTAAAATATCTTTCATTAGCAGTTATCTGTTTTTGCTTGAACATCTTCAGAAATGACATATTCCTATTCAGTTAATAAAAAGCAATAATTGTTAATTAATCATTATTTTGAGGGGGAAAAAGCTCAACCCAAGATTGTTCCTCATAATACACTCTGAAATTCTTTGAGAAGCCAACCACCAGTGTAACCCAATATTGTTTTCATTGACTGAAGGTCACCACAGATGGTGGTGATTGGGGAAGAATCAAGTGCCTCTTTTCCCACAGAACGGTTCACTCTTCACCATTTCTGCAGGCAGGACTTGTCAGCTTCCCCCCCGCCCCAATTCTTTCTTTCTTTTTTTTTAATCTGTGACATCATGTGGAAATAGAGGTTCTACTCATAAAGGCAGAAATTGACAGGCGAGTAAGAAAATTTTTAAAAAAGAGGAAGGAGAGAGAAGGGAAAAAAGGTTAACAAAGAAAGAGATAAAGGGGGAAAAGATAAGAGAAAGATGTGCAAAGAAAAAGAAAGAGGGGGCCTGAGTGGGTCAGTTCATTAAGCGTCTGCCTTGGCTCAGGTCACAATCCTGGGTCCTGGAATCAAGCCCCTCATCTGGCTTCCTGCTCAGCAGGGCATCTGCTTCTCCCTCTCCCTCTGCCCCTCCCCTCCCCATGGTCTCTTTCAAATAAATAAATAAAATCTTAAAAAAAAAAGAAAGAAAAAAACCCCCCAAGAAATAGGAAAATTAAACAAATGTGTCATATATGCCAACTTGGCCCCTTCCATCAGTGCTGCAATGAGAAACACGTGGAGATGCAGTTTTCTCTAGTTTGAGTGGTTACACCTCTCTGTTCAGTTCTGCAAAAAAGCTCTCTTTTCAGGTTACCAAAGCTTGGTATTCATGAATGCTCACCTCCTCTTTTGTGGATAACAGGGAGGGAGCTGAGGACCTATATGCATACTCTTCTCAGTCTACTACTTTAAAGATGTTGACCTTCCATAAGTATGTAGCATGAATGGTGGCTACAATGAAACTGGTCACATTTTACGCGATAAAAATGAGGAGGCATTAATTTGAAAATCTAAAACATAAGTTCTGGGAAATTCTGTACATTTTTTGTGGTTCCATTGTTAGCCAGAATTATCAAATTCTACAATCATTCTGTCATGAAAGGAATTGGTTGTATTTTGCCAGTGTTGATGAGCATGTTGCTGTCACTGGTTGTTTCTGTTACTGACCCCTTCTCTTTTCTGTTGAAACTTTGTGGGTGGAAGGACTATTACATTTCCTGTAGCTCACTTTTCTGGGCAAGTTTCAGGTAGAGGAGTTACTTTTTCTTGAGCAGAATCATTTAATTATGGCTTAAGTTACCTGGGGCTCTATCCATCCATCCATCATCTACATTTACTTCTCTCTCATTTTTTTTCACAAAAGAGTGATTTCTTGGATTCTCTAAGCTTATTTAGATCTGACTCTTCCATATTTTATCTACAAGGATTTTATTTACAAGGATAGTTTGCTGCTTCTCTCTTTTATTAAAATGGTCACTATATAACTTCTTTGAGAAAACATGGTTCTTTCTGATTAGTAAAAGGAAGAAAGAAAGAAAAAAAGAAAGAAGAAAGAAGAAGAAAGAAAGAAAGAAAGAAGAAAGAAAACAAGAAAAAAAAATCCTGCATAGAAAATCAATTTGAAAATAGATTTAATGGGAAAATATGTTTCAATTTATCTTATTAGGTCTCTAAGATATGGTACATCTTAATGCTTACCTAGCCAATTCTGCCATTGGGCTGTGTGTTCTAAGACTTCAAGAGGGAATTAAGAAACTTCTATACCCACTGTAAGAGGTGTGAGGAACCTATAAAAGTAATTGCAGTTGATGCTTTTTATAATCTTCTGAGGTGCACCTATTCTTAGACTTTTAGGAATTTGGTCAGAGTGATGCTTCAAATCAAATGTAGAATTAGGAATTGATTTCATTTCCACTTGATTCCAAAGCCTGTGACCCCTCCTCTCTACTATCTTGTCTCCTGTGATTTACTTCTGTGTCCCTTTTCTTGGCAGATATCATACCTTTACTCAAATCCTTGTCCCTAGGGAGAAGATCAGATCATTCCTTTTTTAATACATTAGAAATGAGATCTGAGGGCGCCTGGGTGGCTCAGTCGGTTAAGTGACTGCCTTCAGCTCAGGTCATGATCCTGGAGTCCCGGGATCGAGTCCCGCATTGGGCTCCCTGCTCAGCGGGGGGTCTGCTTCTCCCTCTGATCCTCCCCCTTCTCATGCTCTCTCTATCTCATTCTCTCTCTCAAATAAATAAATAAAATCTTTAAAAATAAATAAATAAATAAAATTAAAAAAAAAAAGAAATGAGATCTGAATGAATTAGAAAATTGAGTGTGGTTTTAGTAATTAATGGAGGTCTTTATTATATCTCAATAATAAATAAGAAGGATGGACATCTTGGCTCTTTCCACAGTTTGGCTATTGTGGACATTGCTGCTATAAACATCGGGGTGCATGTACCCCTTCAGATCCCTACATTTGTATCGTTGGGGTAAATACCCAGTACTGCAATTGCTGGATTGTATGGTAGCTCTATTTTCAACTTTTTGAGGAACCTCCATACTGTTTTCCAGAGTGGTTGCACCAGCTTGCATTCCCACCAACAGTGTAGGAGGGTTCCCCTTTCTCTGCATCCCCGCCAACATCTGTTGTTTCCTGACTTGTTAATTTTAGCCATTCTGACTGGTGTGAGATGATATCTCATTGAGGTTTTGATTTGGATTTCCCTGATGCTGAGTGATGCTGAGCACTTTTTCACGTGTCTGTTGGCCATTTGGATGTCTTCTTTGGAAAAATGTCTGTTCATGTCTTCTGCCCATTTCTTGATTGGATCATTTGTTCTTTGGGTGTTGAGTTTGATAAGTTCTTTATAGATTTTGGATACTAGCCCTTTATCTGATATGTCATTTGCAAATATCTTCTCCCATTCTGTCGATTGTCTTTTGGTTTTATGGACTGTTTCCTTCGCTGTGCAAAAGCTTTTTATCTTGATGAAGTCCCAATAGTTCATTTTTGCCCTTGCTTCCCTTGCCTTTGGTGAGGTTTCTAGGAAGAAGTTGCTGCTACTGAGGTCGAAGAGGTTGCTGCCTGTGTCCTCCTTTACGATTTTGATGGACTCCTATCTCACATTTAGGTCTTCCAACCATTTTGACACTGGGGAGGGTATGTGCTATGGTGAGCGCTGTGAATTGTGTAAGACTGTTGAATCATAGACCTGTACCTCTGAAACAAATAATACATTATATGTTAAAAAAAAAAAAAAAAAAAGAAGAAGAAGATAGCAGGAGGGGAAGGATGAGGGGGGGAAATCGGAGGGGAGACGAACCAGGAGAGACTATGGACTCTGAAAAACAAACTGAGTGTTCTAGAGGGGAGGGGAGTGGGGGGATGGGTTAGCCTAGTGATGGGTATTAAGGAGGGCTTGTTCTGCATGGAGCACTGGGTGTTATATGCAAACAATGAATCATGGAACACTACATCAAGAACTAATGATGTAATGTATGGTGATTAACATAACATAATAATAAAAATAAATAAATAAATAAATAAGAAGGAAAAAAGGTAAAAGATAGAATGTATTGGAAAGAACAACAAGCAAGCAGGGTTAGAAGCCTAGTTCACTGTGTGATAGAGGGGGAAATTAAACAATCTCTCTAAAATTAACAGCATCTGGCGGCGCCTGGGTGGCTCAGTCGGTTAAGTGTCTGCCTTTGGCTCAGGTCATGCTCCCAGGGCCCTGGGATCGAGTCCCACATCGGGCTCCCTGCTTAGCTGGGATCTTGCTTCTCCCTCTGCCTGCCATTCCCCCTGCTTGTGCACGCTCTCTCTTTCTCTCTCTGCCTATGACAAATGAATAAATAAAATCTTAAAAAATAAATAAATAAAATAAAATTAACAACTTCTGAGGTACATGTTTGACATGAAGATTAAATAAAATATATATGTAGATATGGCGAGGTCAGTAATTTGTTTCTTTCCTTCTCCTTTGAGCCTGCCTTCCTTATCTAAAAATTGACACAAATGAACTAAATATTCTCTGAATCCCTTGCCAGATCTAATATTCTCTGGAATGGCACCATTTTAAACATCACCTACAAGGGAAGTAATTTTGGGGTATAAATCAGTGAAAGTTTTGAGCAAGTGTAAAGTTTGTGCTAGCTTAAAAAATACTAATTAATTTATTCATTCATTAGTTTAGTATATATTTATTGACTATATTTTATGTGTTGGATTGGTAAGATACAAAGATGGACAAGGTAATGTTTTGTACGCTTAAGGAACTTACAGATTTCATGGGGTAGTGGTGTGAAAATTGTGAGTTATGAAATCACATAGTACTATGAAAAAAAAAGTGACTATGAGATACTATGGAACACAGAAAAGTAATGAACACAGCCTTAGAATGAAGATTTTCTAACAGAGGTGACATTGAAGCTGGGATTTGAAAAATGAAGGATTTTCACTGATGGATCCAAGGCATAAAGAACTTTCCTGGAAGAAACACCAGACCATAGGTACAGAGGCAAGGGAGGACATGATGTGTGGGAGAAGGATGCAGTGATTAAAGTGTTGGGTGCACCTGTAGATGAAAAATGAAACCTGGAGTTCTTTGCTCTGCAGAAAACTGGAATCCTCATCCTATAACTAATAAGGAACCATAAGAGTAAGGAAGAAACATTGTTTTATTCAATGACCTTATTAGATCTTTGTTTTAGAAAGATGATAACTGACAGTGTAGAAGAGGAAATGATAAGAGAGGCTAAATAGCTAGTTTATTAGTTACTATGAATGAGAGATGTTGAGGATTGAATTAAGGCAGAAACAATGGAGGTAGAGAGGAGGAGATGGATTCAAGAGGTATTTAAAGGGTGGACTTTTTGAATACAGGTAGTGGAAGAGAGGGAGGGGATGTCACTTGACTATAAGATTTCTAATTTGAGCAATGGGAGTGGGTGGTGGGTAGGGAAATGAAAATAAGGAATACAAGTGGGTAGAGTTGAGGAAGGATAGAGGTGAAGTCAGCCTTGGATATATTGAGTTCAGATGTTGACTGGGTGGAGATGCCCAGGAGTCAGTAGTTTTTTATATTGCTTGATTGCCATTGCAAACTGTCTATTCATCTTCTCCATTAGACCTCCTCTATATCATCACAACAACACCAAATGGTTTCTAGGAACTTAATTATTCCTTTTTGTCCTTGGTGGGCACAAATAGGAGGACCCCCAGAGGTTCATCGGTTTTCAGGCCTCTTCTCCAGAATGGGGATTAGCAGGGACTAGCACGCCTATGAAAGGGGCTATGCTCAGAGGGCTGGCAACATCAGGGTCAGAGGCTGATGCAAGTGTGTTCTAGGTATCTAAAGAGCTGTAAGTAAAACATTTATGTAGTAGTTTTAAAGCATGTACACAAATTATTTGAAACTTTTCCTATATAACTGGGAAACCTAATCTCTTCCCCTTGAATATAGGCTGGCTTTATTATATAACTAGTTTGTAGCAAATAGAAAGTGGCCGAAGAGAAGCTGTATGCTTTCTGAGGCTAGATCATAAATGGTGATACAGCTTTTACTAGGCTCTCTCTATCTCTCAGGACATTTGTCCTGGGACTCACAAGTTAATATATAAGAACTCCAGTAACCCTGAAACTGCCATACTAGAAAGACCAGGTAAAGAGTTCACATAGACCTACAGAAGCTAGGATTCTGATCACCAATTCTGACGTTCGGGTTATTTTGTTCTCCCATACCGCTAAGCAAGTCTGTGACATCAGCTGGGTGTCCTACAATTTAACTCAGTCCTGACACTACCCAGAGACAGCTTCGGATCCCACAGGTTAAGGGTTCAGTGCTACAAGACTACCTGTCAGACGCCAATCACAAGTCCAGGCTGTTAACTGTGCTTCTCACCAACTGGCTGTAGGTCGGAGGCTCCAATGACACCCTCTTTGGGTTTGATTAATTTGTGGGAGCAGCTCACACAACTTATTATAAAAGGATGTAACTCAGGAACAGCCAGATGGGAAAGATGCATAGAGCAAGGTATGTGGGAAGGTGTGTGGGGCTTCTGTGCCCCCTCCAAGTACACCACTCTTTCCCAAATCTCCCTGTGTACACCAGCCTGGAAGCTCTCCAAATCCTGTCCTTTGGGTTTTTATGGAAGCTTCATTACATAGACATGATTGATTAAATCCTTGGCCATTTGTGATTGAACTCAACCTCCAGCCCCTTTCTCCTCCCCAGATGTCTGGGGTGGGACTGAAAGTTGCCAACCCTTTAATCACAGTTGGTTCCCCTGGCAACCAGCCCCCATCCCTAGGTGCTTCATTAACATAACAAAAGACACCTCTATCGCTCTCATCACAGGAAATTCCAAGGGTTTTAGGTCCTCTGTGCCGGGAAAGAACTGGATAAGAACCAAATACATATTTCTCTTATTATAAATCACAGTATCACAGAAGCCCAATGGTGCCAGCTCACTGTTTGAGTTTTCCAGCATCAACTATCAGACATGTGAGAAAGAATCAACCATCAGATATGTGAAAAAGACTGCAGATGAGTCCAGCCCTTAACCTTTGACTTTTCCCAGCCGATGCTGTGCAGAAATAGAGCAGTTCTTGCCGAGTTCTGCCCAAATTGCAGTTTCATGAACAAAATAAATTTTATTATTATTTTAAACTACTAATTTTGGGGTGATTATATTATATTTGATAATTGAACACTACAAAGCCATGATCCATCATAATTTAACTTTAAGAACTATTTTACTTATTTGATACAGGGTCAACATTTATTCATTCTGCTCTCAGACTTTCCAAATGGTCCAAGATCTTAATCCATGCCAACTCATTGAAATCTCATATTCTGTTCTATTTTACAACACCAGCTTAACTCCTGGCTGCCTTTCGTTCTTACACTTGCTTATCTACACTGGCCTTTCCTCAGCCTTTGGCCATTTGAAAGTGTTTTTAGATATTAAGCATGCTTGCTTATAAAGGATCTAGCCCAGATATTACTGAACATAATAAAATTATACTCACAGTCCATGCCAAACACCATTTATATTCTGTTCTCAAAAGAGCTGACAGAATGGTCCTTTTAAAACTTAAGTTAGATGGAATGTTATTAAAATTATAAGGGGGCGCCTGGGTGGCTCAGTCGTTAAGCGTCTGCCTTTGGCTCAGGTCATGATCCCAGGGTCCTGGGATTGGGCTCCTTGCTCCACGGGAAGCCTGCTTCTCCCTCTCCCCCTCCCCCTGCTTGTGTTCCCTCTCTCTCTGTGTCTCTTTCTGTCAAATAAATAAATAAAATCTTTAAATAAAAAAAAGAAAATTATAAGGAAGAGAAAATACATTTATAAATGTGTTGTTCAAAGGTCAACTGTATTTTCTTAGCAACTGTCAAGTACGTAATATAGCATTAACCATAATCACCATGCTGTACATTAGATCCCCAGAACTTATTTATCTTATAACTAGAAGTTTATACCTTTGACCAACATCTTCCCATTTCCCCCATCCCCAACTCCTAGCCGCCAGCAATCTACCTTGTTTCTATGAGTTCATCTCCTTTAGATTCCACATATAAATGATGTCACACAGTATTTTGTCTTTCTCTGTCTGACTTATTTCACTTAGCATAATACCTTCAAGGTCAGACCATGTTGTCCCAAATGGCAGGATTTACTTTTTTTTTTTTTTTACTTAAGCACAGCTGCCATATAATATTGTATTAGATCAGGTGTACAACATGGTGACTCGACAGTTATACACATTAGGAAATGCTCACCACGATAAGTAGAGTAACCATCTGTCATCATACGAAGTTATTATAATATTATTAACTATATTCCCTATGCTGTATTTTTTTCATTGCCATGGCTTATTTATTTTATAACTGGAGTTTTGTATTTCTTAAATTTCCCTTTAACCTATTTCACCTATCCCCCCGACCCCCGTCCCCTCTGACAACCACCAGTTTGTTTTCTGTTTATGAGTCTATAGTCTATTTCTATTTTCTTGTTGTTGTTTATTTGTCCATTTGTTTGCTTTTTTTTTTAGATTTCACATATAAGTAAAGTCGTATGGTATTTGTCTTTCTCTGACTTATTTCATTTAGCATAATACCTCTAGGTATCCATGTCATCATGAATGATGAGATTTCATCCTTTTGTATGGTTCCGTAATATTCTTTTCTATATATATATAGATTATATATATATCTCACCTCTTCTTTATCCATTCATCTATCAATGGACACTTAGGTTGTTTTTATATCTTGGCTATTATAAGGGGGTATTCTGGGCTGAATTTCACATCCCCCCACTTCAAATTCATATCTTGAAGTCCTAACCCCCAGTACCTCAGAAGGTGACTATATTTGGAGACAGTTCTTTAAAGAGGTAATTAAGGTTAAATGAAATCCTTAGGGTGAGCCCTAATCCAATGGGACTGGTGTCCTTATAAAAAGAGAAAATGTGGACCCAGACACATACAGAGGAAGACCAGGTAAAGACACAGGAAAAGAGATAAGCCTTCAGAAGACCCCCACCATGCTGACACCTGTTAGCCTCCAGAACTGTGAGGAAATAAACTGCTATAGTTTAAGCCACCTAGTCCTTGGTACTTTTTTATGGCAGTCCTAGCAAACTCACACAGGAGGAGGACTGGGAAAGTGCTAAGCGTCCTTACATGTCGATGGGTTTGACACAAGCAGGAAGAATGGACTGTGTGCCAATGAGAGCTGGCAGGGATGATGCTCTCTTGAACCTCTCTGACAAGATCCTCTATGTTGTGTTTTGGGCTAGCAATTCTGTAGGGGCCTGTATATGGGAGGAAAGAGTGAGGTGAAATGAAGGAAAAGCTACTTAGTCTTCTCAGGAAACAAAAAGACTGTGTGTGTGTGTGTGTGTGTGTGTGTATAAAACATTATGTTGACCTTATGTAACTTCAAGTTAAGTACATTTTCATCCTTTTTAACATTTTATTTGACTAGGTGAGAAAGGCCAGGTTGAAGAGAAAAAAAATTACTCTCAGGCTTTTGTGGTTAATAGAGAGAAGTATTTCTATCTTATTTAGGGGAACATAATTTTAATACTTAGGTGACAGAGAAAACTGACCAGATGAAGGCATCTTTGGTTCACAGTAAAACACAACTAGCTTTATTTTTTTCCTCTTATGATCAGATACACATAAATATTCAAAACAAAATTGTATGTGAAAGGAGGGTACATAAGAATAATTAAGAAAGAACAGAATACATAACAGATGGTCTTTACCTAGTTCCAATTATCTCAAGATTGTCAGGATCTTTAGAACTTGTACTGTTTATATCACACCCCAATTTGGTTGCAAAGTGGCCCTGCCCTCAGCTATCAGGTGATAAAGCTGAAAGATTGAGGTCAGATGGGTTGGACTAGGTAGGCACGATAGAGACTGTCATTAGGAAGCAAACACATAACTACAAACTCCCAAGTGCACTGTAACCTCACATTTGAGCTGGAAGGTTATTATCCATCTGGCTGTGTGCTCTGGGAATGAACTGAGAAGGACAGATTCATTTCCCCAAACAATTAAGTGAGAACCAACAAAGAGGCAGGGCACTAATATTCTACCAAAGGAAAAAAAAAATCGATCTTTTGAACATACGGATTATTTCCAACACTGACAGGTGCTTTGATAATAATACATCAATTTGAAGTAGGGGGGCAGATGGTAAGGATGGGCATCATTATTTCAAAATCTGAATGGCAAATAAAGTCTTACTTTAGTCAGTTTGCGCTGCTATGACAACATACCATAGACTGGGTAGCTTAAATAACACACATTTATTTCTCATAGTTTTAGAGACTGGAAGTCCAAGATCAAGGTGCCAGTATGGTCATGTTCTGGTGAAGACCTTCTTCCTGATTTACAGAAAGCCATGTTCTCATTGTACCCTCATATGGCAGGGAAAGAAGAAGAGCTCTGGTCTCTCACTCTAAGGACACTAATTCCATTTATGAGGGCTCCATCCTCATGACCTAATTAGCCTCCACAGGTCTCATCTCTAAATACCATCTCCTTGGGTTTCAACATATGAATTTTGGGGGACACAAACATTCAGTCCACAGCAAGTCTTCACTAAGGCACCCGATAAAGTATGTATCCTGTCAACCTTCTACTATATGGAAGTCTGTAGATCCCTTACTCTTTTTAGTCCCTGAAGTCATTCATGAGTATTGACTGTTTATTGACTGTCTCTCCCTCCCCTCTGTGGGAGAGAGCACTATTTAAAGATGTATATGACGGAATTCTGATCCTTCATGCACTTTAATCTGGGGAAAAGGTATACTTACCCAAGAAAAGTCTTCCATTCTTACTCCTTTCTTACTCCTCCTCCTCCAACTTCATCTCCACCTTTTTCCTTTGAAGCTATCAAGGATTATAAGATGCATTTAGCTTTCCTTTCTTACTTTCTTACTCCTCCTCCTCCAACTTCATCTCCACCTTTTTCTTTTGAAGCTATCAAGGATTATAAGATGCATTTAGCTTAATCATGCAGATTTATCATTACCCATTCAGTTAACATAGATTGGTTAGAAGATGTGCTCTTTTCCTTCTTGGCAATTTCCAATAACACAACCTATTGCACCACATTGAGAAACCCAGTATGACAAGAGAAACCTGGGACTTAACTCCTGATTTGCACTGGCATCAGCCAACAGTCAGAATTGCTTCTGGGCCCAGTGCTCATTTCCATCTCTTCCTGGAAGCCAGTTATTTTACAGGAATGTAATTGCAGGTAAGTAGCTGGAAAGAAAACATTTTGGAAGGACTAGGCATATACAAATACCTGAAAAAAAGCAGGTAGTTAAGGGGAAATCTAGTTGCTATATTGGTCCAGAGGTATGTGTAGGTAAACATCTAGACATTTTATTACTTCAATTGTCTTAATTACTGGAGAGTGGCAACTACTTATTTTCTTAGAGGAACGTGAGCTGGTGGCACATTCTTCGTCTAACAACACAGTTCCTTCTGGTGAGTATGGGGGTGAACTGCCTGCCATTAATCTTTCTTGGGCACTGGAAGGCACACCGGAAAATTACTTTAGAGCTTGTTTCTGAGAATAGAGGCCCTGATCAGTATGTTTTCAAGCATCAGGAAAGAGGAAGAGAAACTAATGTTTATTGAACTTTCATATCCAGACTTTGTGCAAGGTTTTTTTTTACATAAGTATCTTATCTTTATAATAATACCCCCCAAATACACGTTTGATTGAATCTTATTTTGCTTTTATGTAGGTCAAAAATAGTTGACTATTTCACAGGCTTCAGCCTAATATTATCTTTATTTTTAATGATGAAAACATATCAATTCACACTTGTTCTGTTTCCTATCTACTACCCCCACCCTCTACCCAAGCTTCCCACTTCATAGCATAAAGCATTTGTTCTCAAACTTTAAAGGACAGGGCTTGTTAGAAAATAGATTGCTGGTCCTCAACCTCAGAGTCTCTGGTTTAGTAAGTCTGCAATGGGACCAGAGATTTTGATTTCTTTTCTTTTTTTTTTAAAGATTTTATTCATTTATTTATTTGAGAGAGAGAGAGAGATTGAGAGTGCATGTGACGGGGGAGGGAGAGAATCTCCAGCAGATTTCCAGCTGAGTGTGGAGCCCGATGCGGGGCTCGATGTGGCTCGATCCCCGGACCTGGATATCATGATCCCAGCCGAAACCAAGAGTTGGATGCTTAACCAACTGAGCCAGCCAGGCACCCCAAGATTTTGAATTCCTAACAAATACCCAGATGCTGCTTCTGCTGCTTGTCTAAGATCACACTTTGGGATCCCCTGGTATAGAGGGATAGCATCCTCAAGAATGCACCTTTAAGACTTACTTCTTCCCCACATTGGTTCCAAAGCAACATTAAAAAATCCATATTTCCTTTAAAAATATTTTCCAAACGTGGCGTTGTCATTTTCACTTATCCTCAATTTATATTTCATTTAAATATAATGCGTAAAACAGAAACTATATCACCTTAATTTTTAAAAGCCACAAAATTTTTCTGTTCATAGAACACAATTCCAGAAAAACTGTATCATAGATGAAGTCATATCAAAAGTCTAAAATTTAAAGTGTTGGAAATTGAGGGGTGAAAAAGCAAATAAAGTTTGGTGGGTAGGTGGGACAATGCAGTGGAGATTCACACATCCAGTCTGAGGTTGTGCTAGAAGTTCTCTCCTCAACTCCTTCCCCCTACTGAGATTCTAGGAGCCAAGTCCTGAGCCATGAATGATTCTCTCCACTCTATAGAAAAGGAAAGAGATTCAGAGGAGTAAAATGATTTTCCCATGGCTGGTTCATGCAAGAGCCCAATTAGGGAGTGTTAAAAGATAAACGTAGGCATATGACACATTTTAAGAGTTTATTTGAGACAAGACCGATTCCAACCCGGCAGCAACACCCTGGGAGTGGTTGGGGGTGCACTGCCAACAGGAGCAAAGGGAAAGACCTTTACAGAGAGAGTGTGGAAGCAAAGAAAGGAAATTATTTGATTGGCTGGAACTTAAATCCTCATTGGTTGTTTGCGGTTGGTTGTCCTTAGATTTCATAACCTTGAGGCTTTTATAGGCTTAGATTTCAGTTTGCTTACGTAGGCCACCATGGCTTGAGAGCCACGTCAATTTAACGGCCTCCTTTGTAAATTAATTTTACAAGAATCAGGGCAAACCTCAGAATGGTGCCAGAGGGGGAACCAGAGCATAGGAGATGGGGACACATTATATATTTTGGTTTAGGATAGAGGAGGAAATCTTATTCCTCTAATTTCCTCTCACTTTCATCTGTATTGAAACGAATATATTAGGAGCAAATAGAAAAGGCTACATTAATCTTGATCTACTGGAAAACTCTGAAATCTTGGCGTGAACAATCCAGGTAGCCATCAGGTGCTCTGGTTATTTGCTCCTAAACACTTGGGTATTCAGAAACACTGCTAGTTTTGTTCAAACAAAAGGGCATCTTCCTCACTGTATGTTCTTCAGGACTTTCCCAAGGACTCGAGAAGTCTGTTTTTCTTTGTTTCCCTGTGTCCTTGTATTTATCTCTCCTTCTCTTTCTTTATCTCGCCCATTTTCTTTGTTCCTGCCATTATCACACAAGCTTCTTTTTTCTACCTGATTTGCTTTAATCCACCCAGCTACTTTCTCTGTGTGTTTTCCATTTCAATGAATGAGAAATGTTTTCTTCATTTATTAGGACTTTCCCTGAAGGCTTTATTTAGTGGGCTTTGCCCTAACTGGTTTTGCTTATCCTGAAGAACTCCTTGGAAATGGCTAAGAGATATCAATACTATTTAGCATTTACAAAGGACAAAGCAGTTGGAGAGATTTATTAGTAGGCAGTTGCTTATTTTTGTAAAACTTGGAGTATCTCAAAGATCCTTCTTCCTGGAAGAAGAATTGTCCTGTACATCCTGGACAAGTAACCTTACTTCCATGAACTTTGGCTTCCTTACCTATGAAAAGGTGATGATAATATCTTCTCACAGAGTTGTTATGAGGATAGAGTGAAAAAATATTCAACTGTCTGTTATTATGTTCCTCCAAGCTACCCAGTTCATTCATTCACTGACTCACTTAAGGATGTGCCTTAGTCACTGTAAGCAGAATAGTGAACAACACTGGTCTTTGACCTCAGGGAACTTATAGAAGAGATAGACCAAAACAAATACTTGTAGAAATAACAAGCTGTAATAAAGATAACAAAGGTAAATAGATTGTACAACAAATTTAGTAAAGGAAAATATATTGTGTCATGAAAGTGCATGATGGGGGATCTGACCTACCCTGCAGGAGTGGGTGATCACACATGGCTTCTCCACGAAAATGACATTTAAGCTGAGGTCCAAAAGATGAATGTGGGATTGACTAGATAATAAATGGGGAAGAGAGAGTTCCACACAGAGAGAATCACATATGCAAAGGCCCACAAGCAGCAGGAAAGAGCTTAGCATGTTCAAGGAATTCATGAAAAGCCTGTATGCTCGGAGGTTAGAAAGCCAGGCAAAGAGGACCATGAGCTAAAGTTGAAGGAGTGGGTGGGAGCAGAATCACCCAGTCTTGTGGGTCACACTGATGAAGGATAATCGAAAGAAAGGCAGGCCCGGACAAGAGGACCCCGCCCAAGAGGAAACCACCCTTAAAAGGATTTTACACCACCCTGGAAGGAGCCCTCCACCCTTTCCCACGTGATAAAACCTGATTGGATGAAGGTTCATGGAGGGTTAATCAGATTAAAACAGCCCATAAAACCCCTTAGACTTAGAAAGGCCTGTGGCAACCCTTTTGGGTCCCCTCCCTTTTGGGGAGCTTTGTACTCTTTCAATGAACTTTGCTATCACTCAATAAACTTGGCTTTGCTGCCCATCACTCTTTATCTGGTCTACCTCTTCATTCTTCAAAGTGGCGTGACCAAGAACTGTGGGCACCAAAGGAAAAGGTAATCCTGCAACAACATTAAAGATTTTGTCCTTTCTCCCAAAAGCATTTAGAAGGCTTTAAGATGGGAAATACAGTTGACCCTCAAACAACATGGGTTTGAACTGCTCAGGTCCACTTATCTTTTTTCAATAAATACAGTACCGTACTGTAAATGTATTTTTTCTTCCTTATGATTTTCTTTTTATTAAAATTTAAATTCAATTAGCCAACATATAGTACCTCATTAGTTTCAGATGTAGAGTTCAATAATTCATCAGTTGTATATAACACCCAGTGCTCATCACATCATGTGCCCTCCTTAATGCCCATCATCCAATTACCCCATCCTCCCACTCACCTCCCCTCCCGCAACCTTCAGTTTGTTTCTTATAATTAAGAGCCTCTCATGGTTTTTCTCCCTCTCTGATGACTTCCCATTCAGTTTTCCCTCCCTTCCCCAATGGTCCTCTGCCCTGTTTCTTATATTCCACATATGAATGAAACCATATGATAATTGTCTTTCTCTAATTGACTTATTTCACTCAGCATAATACCCTCCAGTTCCATCCACATGGATGTTAATGGTAAATATTCATCCTTTTGATGGCTGAGTAATATTCCATTATATATATAATGTGGTGTGTGTGTATATATTATATATATATGTATATATCACATCTTCTTCATCCATCTGCCAATGTACATCTTGGCTCTTTCCACAGTTTGGCTATTGTGGACATTGCTGCTATAAACATTGGGGTGCAGATGCCCCTTTGGATCAATACATTTGTATCTTTGGGGTAAATACCTAGTAGTGCAATTGCTGGGTCATAGGGTAGCTGTATTTTTAACTTCTTGAAGAACCTCCATACTGTTTCCTGGAGTCTTCCCTATGATTTTCTGAATAATGTTTTATTTTCTCTAGCTTACTTTACTATAAGAATACAGTATAAAATACACATAACCTATAAAATATGTGTAAACTGGCTGTTTATGTTATCCATAAGGTCAACAGCAGACTATTAGTAGTTAAGTTTTGGGGGAGTCAAAGGTAATTTGCAGATTTTCAACTGCATTATGGTTGGTGCCCATATCCCTGACATTGTTCAAGGATCAACTGTAGTTAGATTTTCCTTTTGAATCTGTTGGGCTAGAATCGATTGGAGAAATGCAAGAATGGAAGAGAGCTTTCTATTAGGAGGCTCCCAGAGTTGTCTAGATAAGTTGGCTTAGATTTCAGAGCTGGGGAGGAGTGGCAATGGAGCTTTAAGATACTTAACAGATTGAATAGTTGGGTTTTGTGAATCTTTGATAGGTATATGATGTGAAGATGAGGATGATTAATGTGATTTCCAGGTTTCTGTTTAGAGTCTCAGGTCATAGTGGTACCATTTATTCTTAGAAGGAACACACATTTGAAGAGGAAGCTTGTTCTGGCTTGGTTATATTGACTTTGAGATGCCTATAAAAGTGTTTGATGAGCAAACAGTTCAACATATAGATCTGAACTGGACAAAAAGTATGGAAATTAATGCTTTTTAGAGGATAATTGGAACATGGGAGTGAATGAGGTATCTGGGAGAGAATCCCCAAGCAAACCAACTAGATCACAGAGATGGTGTTTCTAGACCATAGTTACCATGTATGGGGGTTGTGTGAGAGGCAAGGGTGGAGGGGTGAATGTGTCTGTGTTTGCAGGAGTCATTTTTACTTTAAAACTGTTGCTTCTGGGCTCACCAGAATCTTTTGGGTAGCTTCTTTAGGGTTGGGTGCAAAACCTCAGCCTTGAAGGACCCAGACCTTGAGCAGTTAGTTTTCAGATAAGCTGGGAAGAGGGAAATATAATCCTTTCATATTCCCCTTCCCCATCACTATATATAACCACAGAAATGTTTGCACATCTTTAGCCTACACTTTCACAGTAAATTTAAAATTCTATTTAAAAACAGGAAAAAGGTATAGATAATGTAAGCAATAATTGCTGTTTGGATATAGAAAGTTAAATAATTTTTTTTTGCTACTGATTGCAATGGAAGAAAAGTGTGGGTTAGATAACCACCCAGGTTTGATTCCCACTGAAAACCTTTGTGTATTGAGTGGAGAAAACTCTACTCTGATACCTCATATGTATTTAATTATATCTTCATGCTTTTTGCATTGTTATCTTGTCTGTGACTAGAGATAGTAAACGCCAATAATAAATGTAATAACCTGCCAATCTACTCACCCACCTACCCATCCAACCAAGGAGATATAATGTAATAGGTAACAACAGGGACCATGAAACTAGTCTATCTGGGTTCAAAGCCCAGCTCTGCCCCTTGCTGGCTGTGTATGCTTGGGAAGTCCACTTAACTTCTCCATGCCTCAGTCTCCACATTTATAAAATGGATGTCAGAGTAATTTCTATCTTATAGGAATCTGTGAGGATTAAATGAGTTAACATATATAAAGCACTTACGATGAAGCCTCAATTATACTGAACGCTTTTTATATTATTAGCATGTACAATGATTCTAACATGGGCCACGGGGGTTGCCCTCAAGGAGTTTATAGTCTAGTGGGGAATCTGGACAAGGAGATACTAGAATGAGGACAGGAAAAAGCTGATTAAGGCACAGAGGGGAGGCAAAGGAATTCAAGTCTCATCTGATCTGAGCCCTGAGGAATGAAGGGGATTGCAGCATGGATTTGGGGAAAATCATCTCTGAATTCCATAAGAACTTTTGGCATACAGCTCATTCACAATCACAAAAACATATTTATCTTGTGCTTTGCAATTTTCAAAGGGATTATGTATACCTGAATTTATTGGATTCTTTTATCAGCCTTATGATATCCATTTTTGGAACACTTTCTGAGTCAGTTGTGAGGACAAGAGTCTTATAAAAATAAGACGTATTTCATAATCTCAGAGAATAAGGTTTAGTGGCTTTTTTGGTCACAATTTTAGACAGGCAGAAATTGAAGTTTGGAGGAATTAAAAGACTTTCCCAAAGTCAAACAGCTGGTGCCACAAAAACAGTCTGAACTCCCGCCTCTGGATTATGTATAGGTTTTGCTCCTTTTGTCATATATATGCTGGTCCTGAAACTAGACACTAATAAGCACAGAATATCTGAGTTCCTTTCCTCAACATAACATTAGAAAATTGCATACTTTGAAAAAAAAAAAAAGAAAATTTGCATACTTTGGTTTTAGAAACTCCAACATACCAAGATTATGTATAAAAAGAACAAACAGGGCTTTCTGAATGTGTTTTCTCTGGCACAATACATCACTCACATCCTGGTAGAGGAAACAAATCTTTCTGAGCCTCCTTATCCAGAGAGCTTCCTGGGCTGGGATGCCAAGGCGTTTCACAGAAACACAAAGAGAAACGGTTGGAATATGTCAGCCTGTGGCACAGGTGACCGAAGTCACTACTTAGGGTTTGGAGCCAAGGACAGTTGTCCAAAGCCAAAGGTGAGCACAGGTGGCAGGCAGTTAGGGCAGGCTGGCTTTAGTCACAGGAGCAGGCGGGGCCTTGGAAAAGCAGAAATCAACTTCCAGGAGAGAGATTAGCTCAGGGACACCCAAAGTCAAAGAGTCAGAGTCGAATTAAGGCCACAGGGAGTAGGAAAATAAAAGGTGGGTGAGGGATCAGGCGGGGCAGCCCAGGACAGATCTGTATCAGGGACGCTCCATCCCTGAATAGGCTACCTGTTCTTCTGAGGCTTTCTTCAGCGGTGGTTCAGTCACAGCTGGTCTGGACTGCACTAATGTGAACCAGCAGTGGGCCCAGGAGCTGCAGCGAGGCAGGCTAGCGTGAGGGTCAGCTGGGCTCCCAGGGAGTCAGTTGCAGACTTAGAGATGGTAGCAAAGCCCCTTCAGCCACAGGAGGCCCGCCTCAGAAGGATGCATATACTGTTGAAGATTTGTACTTGGCTAAAACATCACGTTTGACTTCAAAGGAAAAGCCTTTAAAAAAATATTTATTTTCCTAAAAGTTTCATAGAAGACAAAAATGAAGTGGCTTTTAGCGAGGGGAGGGGAAAGTGAAGCAAAACAAATATCCTTTTCAGTGAGCCAGAAACATCCATCACACTGTCTTTGAAGAGTGTATAGTTCGGAAAATAAAGGGCTGAAAGATTCTTAAAGCTTTTGAAAAAGCCCAATATTTGGATTTCTATACCACTCCCCCAGCAGGAAACCAGTTTGCAATGTTGGAATAAAAATAAATTTGAGCTTGTTACCCTGAATTATGAAAGCTCCAAGGATGATGGAAACCCCCATAGGGTGCTTAAAATGTGCCAGCTACTCTCATGAACACCATCTATGTGCTCACTTCATCCTTTCAGCAACTCTAGCAGTCCTCTTATTATCACCATATTACCACTGACCTGAGATAGAAGTGGAGTGATATGCCCAAGGTCACACAGTCTGAAGATCACAGAATCCTGCAAAAGGTAGAAGTGGTAACATGCCATAATTCCATTTGTGCTCTTCTTTCTCTGCAGCCATGGGCCCAGGGGCATTTTGGGGGCTCATAACTCCCAATTTGGGCTTCCACGTAACTCAGGGGCTGTGTATTTCCACCCAGTAGTTAGCCTAAAATATGGGCATACTTCTTGGCTGAAACCATCATTACTGTGGTGAGCAGTGAGATGGGTAAAATCTTTTAGGCCTTAGTGTCATAAAGGCAGGCATATATATGACAGATAGAATGAGCATTGCTATTATTTTGCACCATACTTTCTTCCCACACTGTTCCTGGGTTAGTGTCAGGGTTAAGAACACGGGCTTGCGTCAGACGGGTGGGGTTAGTTCCTAGCCAAATTTACCTGTTATGCACATTGGAAAGTTATTCATCCTACGTGGGACTTAGGTTTCCTTTTCTTCACAACTGGGGTAATAATAGTCCCTACCTTCCAGGCTTGTTGGGAGACTTAAATATGATGCATACTAAATGCTTTTTGTTGCTCTGAAGATGAAACCAGAGGAAACCGGGGTGGGGGTGGAGTGGGGGGAAGCATCTTTAACCTTCTCTATATCTCTGGCTCTTCCCTCTCCCTCTTTTAAAAAGATGCAGCCAGCACTTAGATGCTATTAGGATGGGAAAGGCCAATGTAACCTTTCTCTCTTGCTTTGCTCGTCTGAAAAAATGAACAGTTTCTTACTGGATTAATGAGACACTGACCTCGGGGAGGAGAGGAAAGATGACGAATAGAAGGGACAGGAAGAGGTGTGGTGATTCATGCAATTGAGATAAGACATTTGGAGGGAAGCTAACTAGGGAAAGAGTAAGAAGTTGTGACAGTAAGGACTTGCTTTCGAAGCTTAGAGGTGGTGTGTGAATGGAATGGGCTATTAGATAATTTCATGGGTGATAATATCTACATTATCATGATATATTTTTGGGAACCACATTTCCTGAACAGGGTTTAACAGACACTCATTTTATACTGAATTCATTATGTCACACTTATTTTAAGATGTGTTCATGAATTCTCCACAGGTAATTAATTTTGTGGGATACTATTAATTGGCATATTTCCTTCATCTTTCCTACCAGCATTGGCAATTTCAGGAATATTAAGACATTTTATAGAAAAAAACTATGTAAAAGCAAAACAAATAAAAAATTTACTTATACAGCAGTAATATCCCATTAGAAAATAAAATAGGGGGAAAAATCTCATTTAAAAATTAAAATACCATAAAAAGACTCCATAAGACTTTTGTGGAGGAAACTGCAAACCTTTACTGAAGCATATAAAAAATATCCAAATTAATGGAAGGATTGACCGTTGAAGGATTAAGAAATACTCAATATTTTAAAATGTCAATTCTCCTCCAAATAATCTACAAATTCAATGTAATCCTAATCAAAATATAAAAAGGATTTTTAAATGGAATGTAACAGGATGATTCTAAAAATTTTATGAGGGTAAATGTGCAAGAATAGCTAAGGCAATTTTGTAAAGGAATTATAGAGCGATGTCTTGCCAACAGCACTTGCTAGAAAATAAAATAAAGCTGTATTAATCGAAACAGTGTGTTGTTGCTGCAGGAATAGATAAGCAGATCAGTGACACAGAACAGAAGTTAGAAATATATATTATCTTACATACAAATGTGGTTTATTATGGTTCTGGTGTGTAGACCAGGGTTGAAAGGATGGGTTATTCAATAAATTGGCTCTCTATTTGGAAAACAAAACAAAACAAAACAACTTCTCACACCATAAATTCAGATGGATTAAAAACATGAACATAAAACTATCTAACACAAAAAAATTCTTTAGTATAAGGAAGACACTCATAAATGAGAGATAAAAGCAAAAATCAAAAGGGAAAATACTGATAAATTTCATTAATCATAATTTATAAATCCCTATACAACAAAGCTCAATAAAAAAGCTAGAAAACAATATACAACAAGTATATTGGAAGAAAACATTTGCAACACATGTAACATACTGAGGATACATATTAGAAATATATGCTAGTAAGAAAAACAAATGACAGAAAAAACGGAGCGGAGGGCAGAAGCTATGACCTCGCTAGTGATCAAGGGAATAAAAATTAAGATAATATACCATTTTAAACCTCAATTAAAAAAAAATGAAAAAAATTGATGACATCGAATACTGGTAAGGAGGTATTACAACATATTCTCATACACTATTGATTGGAGTGATAATTAGTACAGCTGATAAGGAAGGTAATTTGTTAGTACCTATTAAAGCTCAACATGCATACTCCCTGTGACACCCAACTTTTACCTCTTATTGTCTACTGTGGAGAAGTATTTGCACATTACAGAAAGAGGAACATAGAAGAATGTTCACGGTTGTACTCTTTATAACAGTGAGAAAATTTGGAACCAACCTAAATTTCCATTGAAATAGAAATGTTGAAACAAACTATGGTATTTTCATACTATGTAATTCTAAGGAATTAAAAGGGATGAGTTAGTGATATTCGTAGCAACATGTTCAGATCTTTTAGTCCATTTGTTGAGTGAATAACCCAAGTTGCTGAATGATGTGTAGAGGGAGATGCCATTTACTAAAAACAAAAGAAAACACTTGGCATTGCCAATCTTTTTAATTTTAGCATTCTTAGTGCTAATGTTGCCTCATTGTGGTTTAATTTGCATTTCTCTGGTAACTGGTGATGATGAACACCTATTTATAGGCCATTGGAATATCTTCTTTTATGGAGAGCTGATCAGGTCATTTGCCTATTCTTAGCTGGGTTGTCTATGTCTTTTTTGCAGAAATTTTTGATAGTAGAGTTGATCTGTAGTTCTTTCTCCAGAAAGTCTTTTGTCAATTATTTGTAATTACAGAATCTTCTCTCAGTCTATGATGACTGTTCACTCTTAATGCTAGCAAGAATGAAAATTAACTGGAACTCTCATGTGTTGCTAATAAGGTTGTAAATTGGTACAAAACTTTGGAAAACTGTTTTGGCAATATTCATAAAGCAAAACATGTATATCTTATGATTCAGAAGTTCTCATAAGGTGTATGAGTGGAACACAAATGAGATCGAATATCCACTAAAAGACACATACAAGAACATTTATAATGCTTAAAAGCTCCAAATTGGAATCAACTCCAATATCCATCAACAGTAGTAGAATGGATAATAGAATGTGGTGTATTCAGTCAGAATGGATAAAATTAACAAGTCAGGAAACGACAGATGTTGATGGGGATGCGGAGAAAGGGGAACCCTCCTACACTGTTGGTGGGAATGCAAGCTGGTGCAACCACTCTGGAAAACAGTATGGAGGTTCCTCAAAAAGTTGGAAATAGAGCTACCATACAATCCAGCAATTGCACTACTGGGTATTTACCTCAAAGATACAAATGTAGGGATCCGAAGGGGTACATGCACCCCGATGTTTATAGCAGCAATGTCCACAATAGCCAAACTGTGGAAAGAGTCAAGATATCCATCGACAGATGAATGGATAAAGAAGATGTGGTATACACACACACACACACACACACACACACACACACACACAATGGAATATTATGCAGCCATCAAAAGGAATGAACTCTTGCCATTTGCAACGACGTGGGTGGAACTGGAGGGTGTTATGCTGAGTGAAATAAGTCAATCAGAGAAAGACATGTATCATATGACCTCACTGATATGAGGAGTTCTTAATCTCAGGAAACAAACTGAGGGTTGCTGGAGTGGTGGGGCGTGGGAGGGATGGTGTGGCTGGGTGATAGACATTGGGGAGGGTATGTGCTATGGTGAGCGCTGTGAATTGTGCAAGACTGTTGAATCACAGACCTGTACCTCTGAAGCAAATAATACATTATATGTTTAAAAAAAAAAAAGAAGAAGAAGAAGAAGATAGCAGGAGGGGAAGGATGAAAGGGGGGAAATTGGAGGGGGAGACAAACCATGAGAGACTATGAACTCTGAGAAACAAACTGAGGGTTCTAGAGGGGAGGGGGGATGGGAGGATGGGTTAGCCTGGTGATGGGTATTAAAGAGGGCACGTTCTGTGTGGAGCACTGGGTGTTATATGCAAACAATGAATCATGGAACACTACATCAAAAACTAATGATGTAATGTATGGTGATTAACATAACAATAAAAAATTAAAAAAAATAGAATGTGGTGTATTTGTACAATGAAATGTTATATAGCAATGGTAAAGGACAACCCAGTACCATATACAAAATATGGATGGTCTCATGGTTATATGAAGTGAAAGAAAGCAAACACAAAAGACTATCTGTTTTATGATTCCATTTATATGAATTTCAAAACCAGGCAACCAACACTAATTTATGATGATAGAAATCAGCCTAGTGGTTATTTTTGAGGCGTTATTGGTTGTGAGGGGATAAGGGGACTTTTTGAAGATCTAGAAATATTTCAATATGTGCATATGCATACGTATATATGTAAAAATCTGCTAAGGTGTGTCCTAAAGATTTATGCAATGTTTTATATAATATATACTTCATAAACAAGTTTTTAAACTTTTAGCCCCATGAGATACTATTATGATCCACATTATACAGATGAGGAAACTGAGACAGAGGTTGGGTAATATCCCAAGGTCACCCAGCTGGTATCGGAGGTAGGATTCAAACCGAGACAGTCTGACCAGAGGAGCAGTGTGGTGTGTCCAGTGTCACAATAATCCTGCAGAAATAACCACACAACCTCAGTGGCTTACAACAAGAAGCATTTGTTTAGCTCACAAGTTTACAGGGCTCAGTTGATCTAGGCTGGACTCCCTTGTGCCAGGGAATTGGCAGGCTTTAACTGATTTACAATGGCCTTAGTGGAACCCACTGAGATGGCACTGCTCCTATTTAGCACCCATGGTCTCAGGCCATGATAGACAAGTGAGAACAGGAAGCCCAATTGGGAAAGTGCTTTTCAAGTCTGTCTGTGTCATCTCCTCTGCCAATACAAGACACATGTGTCTGAGAGCAGAGTGAGAACAGGCGGGAACCGTAGAGTTACATGGTAAGGCCATAGACCTAGGGATGGGTAAAGAATTGGCAGCCATTATTATAATTAATTTACCACAGGCATGAATTAACCACAAGCTGGAGTTTGGCAGACTTGGGTCCAGTGTCCAGCCAACACTTCCTATTTTGTGATTTTTGTAACAATTACTTGGCTTTTTTGATTCATGATCTCTTCATCTGTAAAATAAGTGTCAAAACCATACCAACACAAATAATACCTACAACATGAGATAGTTGTTGAAGATCCACTGAATTAACGTATACAAAATAACCCCTGGTGCCTGACCCAGAGTAGATGCTCAGTAAATGCTAGTTAGTTTAGAAAAGATTATGTCTCAAGTGGACACAGCTGGAACATGCCCAAGTGTCTGGAATAGGACCATAGCATGGTGGGACGTTTGGTGTGTCTCTTTTGCTCTCCACGAGAGTTTATGGGCATACCTACTCCTAGACTCTGATGTTATATACCTAATAGTGCAGTTCAGGTAATCAAAAGCAGCCCCTTTTCAGTTCCTCAGGATGCACATGTGATGGAGGGCCCTTAGGCAGTACCTTTTTCCTCCCCACCTCTGGGCTCTCTTTATGAGGCTAGGCTCTCCCAATCTTCTGGAAACCTACAGAGGCTTTTTCTCTCTTTGGGTGTAGGTCAACCTGGCCTCTCATCTGTGGATCAGAGAATGACAGTATTAATAATTTAGGAAACCTCTGTTGCCCAGCTCCTCACCACTTTGACCCTGAAGCAAAAGAAATGACTGAAGGATTTTCTGAACCATCTAAAATGTCTCATATCTTTTGCAACCAATCTATGTTATTGTTCATATTTGAATTGTCTGAAAATCCATACTCACAAACAGCAGTGATGAGGGGCTTCTTTAGGCCCAAGAGTTAGATCTGGCCTTAAACCAACCTATGATAACAGAAGTGGGAATTGTGGCTGCCTTTGGCGTTGGGGGATGTTGACTTGGAAAGAACATGAGGGAGACTTTCAGGGTGTGGAAGGTTTGAATATATTAATTGTTACAGTGGTTGCACGTATAAAAATTCACTGAGCTGAATTCTTAAAATTTTGTAGACCCTTCTGTATAGCGCATGTAAAATTTTGTATACTGCATGTAAAATATACTTCAATTATAAAACAAAGCAAAACAAAGCAAAAACCCAAAGCCAAAAAGTAATAATAAAATAACATATAGCAATGAAATAATAAAATAATAACAGGTAATAAAAATTATAGAAAGACCTAGAATAATAAAAATCAAACTCCTGACAAGTTATCTATGGAGGTGATAGAAAGAGAGAGGGAAGAGGATAGAATGTGGTTAGTGGTTAAAAGGAGTTTTACCTTCCTAACTGTCCCTGTAATATATATATTTTTTAATCCCCCAGAGAGGAAATACGATGTAACATATATCAAATGTGTAGATATTGTGCTGCTCACAGGCCCTGAGGATTTTCTAATCTTTTCTGCTATTAGATGCTCAATCACTCTACTGATAACAACTGACAGAAGATTTTGTACCCGTAAACACACTAACTCCTCCCCCGAGGGTGATCTATTCCTTAGGTATTTTGTCTTAACTCCACTCATTGTACTGACTTTGACTTGGTTTTGATGTAGATAACAGCTTCCAAGATACAGGCAGGGTGTATCTTCGTAGAGCACGTTACTTAATCCGTCATAGGAGCAACTCTACATCCAGTTCTCATTCAACTCTGGAGGTGTGCAGAACACAGTGATCTCCTCCACCCTGGCCTTCCAGTCATACAGTAGCCATTCAGCAGGAAAGAATCCATTGAAGGAAAATGACTCCTTCAGCATTTCTTTTTGTCTTTTTTTGTTTAGGAAACAGACGTTTCCTAAATTATTAATACTGTCATTCTCTCACCCATAGATGAGAGTTAAAATTCAGAGAAAATTTGTAATTATTATTTTTAAAAGATTTTATTTATTTATTTGACAGAGAGAGAGGGAGAAGCAGGTACCCCGCTGAGCAAGGAGCCCCATGCAGGACTCGATCCAGGACCCTGGGATCATGACCTGAGCCGAAGGCAGACGCTTAACCAACTGAGCCACCCAGGCACCCTGAGAAAAATTATTTTTAAGAAATCAAACCAGCATAGGTAAATTTCATGAAAGGCTTCTTTTTCATAAAATAACTTAGATGCCAAGAGGACATAGAGATAATAGAAGGTATAGTCAGAGTTCTGCAGTTGTGAAATTTAATTCTGGTTTCTATTTGAGAGTGTCATAAACCACCCTGAGTTTTGAATTGGAGAATGAGAGTGCAGTTGGGAGCAATACTAGATGCCTTTTGTCTTTTTTACCTCCATCATCTGGAGTTTCAATAAAATAAGTTATATATATTTTAAATCTGAAATAGTCCTAGTATACAATGTCTGTCTTACATTAGGATGGCTATCAGGCAATGTTCTCTGAGTTTTGGGTCGGAAAATGTCATGAAAGGCATGGAAATAACTGAATTAACTAGACTTTTCCAGATTGCCTCTTCTCTATGCATAGGAAAATGTGCATCAGCACTCACTCTTGGTGTCTGAGCAATAATCCTACTATAAACATAGGTCAGGGCTCCCAGCCTGTACGTGCACATGGTGGAGTCCATCCTTGGTCAGCTTTGCCAGCCCGTGATCTGAGGGCCACGGAGGTGGAAGGACAGGCTCTTATTTGCATGTGACCTCCCATGTTCTTTATTCTTCTTCCCCTACGTTTTGCCTCCTCTCTTTACGTTTTCCTGTTTTTGTTTTTGTTTTTTTCCTAAATAGACTTTATTGTTTAGAGCAATTTTAAGTTCACAGCAAAATTGAGCAGAAGTTACAGAGAGTTCCCACCTATCCCTTAACCCCACACATGCTTCGCCTCCCCCATCATCAACACCCCCCACCAGAGCGGTATATTCGCTAGAGTTGATGAAGCTACATTAACACATCATCCAAAGTCCATCGATTACATTAGGGTTCTCTTGGGGGTGTACATTCTATGGCTTATTTCCACTTTAAATATTCTCTGGTACTTTATGTCTTATACCTGATGGCTAAAATGTTAGCAGATCCTGGTCCTTGACTATGCCAGGTGTACTGGAATCAGATACCTTCTTTGAAGGCCATTCTGCTTGTGTATGATCCCATTCTGATCCTCTTGGAGGGGCCCCCATGGGAAATACTGGCATTTGGCCATTGCTATTCCCTGAGTGTGGCTCCTCATCACCGTGGATCTTGAAACCTCCAAGAAACTCATTCATGTATTCCTCAAATATTTAATGGCAATTGGGGGCTGAGGATATAAGGGGGAAAAAAAAACCGGAGTCTTTGGCCAAATGGAGATCACATTCTGGTGTGCAGGCAGCCAGATAAACAAGCAAATACACTGCAGAATGATCAGCTTTAGAGGGTCTTAATTGGTCCCTCCTGGTCTGGCACATAACTGCCAAAATAATAAAACACTAGTACTCCATCGATGAGATGTGCAGCCCCAGATTCCCATGTTGCTGGAAATTCCCTGTAGAATGGATATTGAAATTGTACTTGTGTTGTGGAATGACTGTCGAACTCTACAGTTAAACTGGAAGCCAGTGGGACATGGAGGTTAAGTCTTTTGCAGATACTCAAGGGTCCCCCTGGAATAAGAAGGAGGATAAAAATGATGCATTTTCCATATAATGTGACTCCTTTGTGTCTCTTTCTTCTCTCTCAGGGTGAAATTTCTAATCAAATATAAAAGCTATACAAACCTCTGGGCACTCAGAGGAATTGAAATTCTCAAAAGCACTATTCAAGTTAAATTTACGTCTGTCTACATTATAGTTTGGCTGCTTCCAATGATCACTCTTGAAGTTTTGACTATAAGAAGTAGCCCTTTCTGCTTTCTGCACATCTTTTCTTCACTGGACCAGCTGGAGCTAATCTTTTTGAACCAAACATTTTTTGAAGGTTTATGAAGGATCACTGGTCATTCTTACATATTATCTTTGAACTTGAGCACTAGTATGGCCTCTGGCAGCCCTTTTTCTCCCATTCCACAGAAATGGGCTAGAGAACTCTCTTTTTCTTATTTATGGTGTGCATCTAGAGGTGATGTAGGACTAGAAGGTATGAAGAATACTGAAGAATTTGCACTGGGATACAGAAATGACTGTTTTGTTTTTGCCTTTCCTGGTTTCAGCTGGACAGCCAAGATCAGGATGTTTATGTCTAGTCGTTGGAAAGACACATGCATGTTGAAAGAAATGTGTGTGTGTGTGTGTGTGTGTGTGTTGGGGAGGGGGGAGGATTGGAAAGAGTTTTTAAAAAGGAAATAGAAAAAGTCCTTCAGAATAGTGGCATTCTACTCCAAATAATTTATTTTCCTATCAAATAAAGGGCAGATGTAAAGGTCCTTGCAGTTATAAGAGGGTCTACCCAAGGATACATGTACTGGGATGGAGGGGGTCGCAGAAAAAATACAGGGGTCTGTGTGAGGCTACACTGGTTAAGTGCGTAGCCAGCCAGAATGATCAGCATAACATAGTGGGGGCAGGTCAGCAAGATTAGATATGACAATGAGAATGGCCTTGGCTGATGCCAAGGATTCCTTGGGTGGAGAAGAATCCCTCAGTTGAGATCCTCAGCTTATGTGGCTCAAAGTACACTATCATGCACAACATTAATTTTTTTTTTAGTTTCCAGCAACTGAACTTATTTCTAACAAAATCTCCCAAGTGGTGGCAATTTAAGCTTAGTAAACTCAAGGTAGACTCAGTACATGCGTGTTCGTTCCTTCCTGTTTTCTTCTTGATCTTGCATTTACATTTTGGAGTCAAGCATAATATCAAAGCATGAGGGAGCAGGTATCATGCACCCCCTTACTCTAACTGCAGGGGTTTATTCTAGCCCATTGCCACCACATCCGTGTGGCTCCTGGCTGCACACCATGTCACCAGGGCTCGAGGGCCTCCATGAAGGTCTTCTAGACCCTTCTGCTTATACATCTCTCACGAGCATTGATTGTTTGCAGTTCTCGTGCTATGCTGGGGCAGCTCCTATTTGGCCCCATACCTCACCCGGGAAATAAGGCACCTTCTCTTCTGCTCTCAGAATCCCAAACAGACTTCTGGTTTTTCTGTTGTCCTCTGACTGCCCTGACCTGGGTTGTGGGAAGGGGCTGGATGCACAGCCTTTTCTTAGAGGCACTGAACAGCATGGAAACATCTTACTTTTTCTTTACTTCTTCTCTTTTACCTTCCTCACTCTGTAGGATTCTATCTCTCATTGGGGTAGGGGAGAAGTTGGGATGGATGACTTGCTCTTGTAAAAAGAATCGTTCACATACATCTTTTCATTAAGAGCTAAAAATAGCATGCCAGGGGTGCTTCAGCTACTTGATTTTTTTCCCCTCTGAAACTGTTGTCCCTGTTGTGAGCATCAAACATCGTTTTTTTTTGAAATTCAAAAGTCAAGAATTGACTGCTTTGCTTTGTTGAATCATTGTCCACACGAAAGCTTTGAACGCCCCAACTCCTGCCTGATATGCGGTAATAGAAATTGCTGGGAATGAACAACACATCCATGAACATACCAAATGCAGTCATGCTACACAGGCTTATGTACGAACATGCGCACCTAAATATCATAGTAAATGATCCCAAGTCAATGTTCAGTGAATGACCCTTTATATTCCCCAAACTCTCAAGTTGAAGAGCCAACTCATCTATCACAGATTAGTCACAAATGAATCTGGGCAATTAATTGCCTGGTCACCATCTTGGTGCTTGGCATGCAGCATTGCCAAAATGCCAGAATCTCAATGTGAAACAGATCTCAGAGGCCAGTCTGGCTGTGGCTCCCTCATGAGTCCCTTCCATGGCACCCTCCACTGGCCCCAGAGGACAACTGGCCATCCTGTGGAACTTGGCTCAGGTACTTAGGAGAAGATTGGCTATGCACTTGTAGGTAAGGAAGCTCCTCCTAGAGGGATTTGCTTAAAATAGCTTTGTTATGTTTTCTGATTATAGAATAATATTTTCCCACTGCAAAAAAATAATTTTTAAAAAGTATGAGATACATTCACACCATCCATGTATAGCCCTGTTAATATCTTGTTGCAGATTTTTTGCCATGCATAATCAGGATGTTTGCATGTTTATATATTATATAGGCATATATATAATTCATATTTCCATTAAATAAAATCCAACCATGTTCTGTATTGTTCTGTATATTGTCTGCAATCTCCATTTCCCCTTAAACTATATATTGTGATCATCTTTACATGTCAATACATATGGATCTATATCGTGTTTTTAATGGGAATAACAAATTACTTAACCAATTTCCTATTGATGGACATTAGGTTGTTCTCAATTTTCACACTGAAAACAGTACTGTTACAGAAGTCCTCAAACATTCTAAAAGTGGAATCTCTGGGTCAAAGGAATGGACATTTAATAATGTGACCCAGTAGCCTCTGAATAGTTTGTATTAATCTTGACTTCAGTCAACAATGAGTCCCAGTGCCATGGTCCACACTGTGAAATCTGAAGGTCAGATGTCTAGATGTCAGCATAACCATTACCCGGTATGGTCATTTTCCCCAACAGCCAGACATTACCAGTTCACTAGTAAGGACCTTCTTAGGGATTAGAGTTTTCTCCAGGAGAACATGATTGAAATACATCAATGATCAGGTTAAGTAGTTTCAAAATACTCACATAGCAAGCGGGCATATGTATAAGAGTGTGTGTGTGTGTGTGTGTGTGTGTGTGTTTGCATTCAGGCACATACCTAAAGGGAGCCCTACAGGGAGTGATTACAAGTATAAGTACAGCACAAATATATGTTCAAGCTTTTTCTAAGACAATGTTAATTTCATTATTTTCTAATAAAATGACTTAAACCTCAATAAATGTATTTATATAAGATGTATTATAGAATCTACTTATATAATTGCATTTACCAATTTACAAAGTCTTTGGTTAGCTTATTTGTTTTGCCTTTTTAACTTGGGAAATACCATCACTCCGGTACAGCCACTGTCCTAAAAGAGTAAATAATGTCCTATTTCAGGAAGGTCGGACACCCCCCTCCATGAAACGCAATCCTGAGTTCTGGGTCACCTGGCAGTTTTCCCACGGAGGCAGCTGTTTCTTCCTCTCCCACTCGCTGTGTACAAAATTGTGGACCACCCCGTGAGCCCCAATCAAGGCTCCATTTTGCTCTGGGAGAGCCTGGCCCCATTTGGTCTCAGGCCAATCTCTCTTCATTTCTCCCTTTTCAGGGTAAAGTGTGGGAGTAAGGAATTGGAAAATACACCCTTATCCTGGGGGTAGAGTGGAGATTTAGGGATGTTTTTGTTTAAATCTCACTAATCTATTCCAAACAGGTGGCCTTAGGCTTTCTCTCCCGCAGCCCCACCCCGCCCTGTCCTGCTGCGTGTGTGTGTTTATTGTCACAAATTGCCTGGCTTCTCTCTCCTCTTTCCTCCATTTAAAAAGATATTCAGGTCCAAAAAAGAAAGGACCTAAGAAAGTCTCAGTGTAGGTGCGGAGGATGATGATGGGTCTTGAGATGTCTTCTTATTTGAGACAGACCCGGAAATGGTGCAAGCATAACATGGGGAAGCGGTGCAATAGTGAGAAAAATGAAGTATGGAGAGAGGGAGGAGAGCGGCAGTGGTGGGAGCCCGGCGGCTGACGGGCTGCTGCACACGTGGTCATGCCCAGGGAAGGAATTGCAAAGATGGCGATGCCCAGTATTGATTTTCACGACAACGCATGACTCCTTGGCAGGGGATAAGGAGTGCAATGAGGAAACAAAAGTCGAAGTCAATCTCCAGAGACACACTGAGAAGCTCTCTTTGGCTATAATTATTTCCAGAAGTTTTTAAGTGTCTTTTTTTTTTTTTTTTTTCCAACCTACCTACAACAAACTAACCCATAAAGGCATAATTTCACTGTGTGCCTCCATTTCTACTGAGGGCAATGTATGGGAACCCCTAATCTGGCTTTACTGCTCAATCAAGATGCACATTTTCTTTTCTTTTATTTTTCATGTCACTAATGAACCGACAATGGGCATCTTATTTTTACTTTTTATTTTATTTATTTATTTTAGAGAGAAAGAGAGAGAGCACGTGCATGTGCAAGAGCGGGAAGAGGCATGAGGGAGGGAGAGGGACAAGCAGACTCCACACTGAGCACTGAGCACCAACAAGGGGGTGGGGCTTGATCCCATGACCCTGAGACCATGACCCTGAGATCACCACCTAAGCCGAAATCAAGAATCTGACTCTTAATCCACTGAGCCACCCAGGCACCCCTACATTGGGCATTTTCGGATGTCCATTTGATGGAGGCTGCCTATGGGGAGGAAGTGAGGGAGAATGGTTAGGATTTAGAGCTGAGTGTTGGAAACTGTGGGAACCAGGATGTGACCTTCCCCCAGAGCTGGGTCTTCAGACCTGGGAGCTGCTGGAGCCAGTGCTGGGCAGAGAGGTGCCTCCCAGGAGGGTCCCAGAGGAAGCGAGAAGAGCTTTCCTGCTTTCCTTGCTGGCAGCAGCTTTATCTGTCTCACCCCTCATCCCTCATACTGCCACGTCCTTCCCTTGGTTACATAGCATTGATGAAAGGTAGCAGAAGGAGGGGCCAGAGCGAAGAGCAACTGTAATACTGCACCATGTGTAATCCTCAAAACAGCATGTCTGCGGTAGATACTATAGATTTCCCTCATTTTCTTGAAAAGGAGCCTAAGCTCAGAAAGTTAAATGACATGCCTGGGGTCACCTACATAGCAGGGAACAGAGGCAACACTAAAACCCAGGTATCCAACGTCAAGTCCAAAGGTCTCCAGTATATCACTTGGTGACACACCAGTTCTTACACAGGATTTTACTCAGTTTCTTGGCAATCTAGCCCATATTGGGTTTTGTGCTGTTGTTATGTTCCAAATAGCACCAAGGAAATTTTCAAAAAACAAGAACTTGAAAGGGTAAAAGAACCAAGTTTAGGAACTCCCATGCATTCCCTATTCTTATCACCAAACTGAGCAAAGACAAAGGGCTTGTCATTCATGTAGGTCAAATCACAAATTGGGGCCCAAATTTAAAAAGGCAAAAAAAAAAAAAAAAGAACTGAAATGAGAAGATACCAGCCAAAGAAAGGGGTGGGAGGGGGTTGGAGAATATGGAAATTTGACAATTTGGTTCTGGAATCAGATTACAGTCATCTGAAGTTTGGCTTTCTGGGGTTTCAGTTACCTGTGGTCAACCCATCCGGAAGCAGATGATCCCCCTGACATATACTAAGAAGGTCAGTAGTAATCTGACACTGTTACAATGCCTGTTATTCACCTCACTTTGTCTCATCATGCAAACATTTTATCGTCCCACGTCATCACAAGAAGGAGGAGTACGGTACAGGAGGATGTTTTGAGAGAAACAGACGGGCTGCATTCACATAACTTTTGTTACAACATATCCTAATTGTTCTATTTTATTATTAGTTGTTCTTGTTAATCTCTTACTGTGCCTAACTTATAAATTAAACTTTATTGTAAGTATGTATGTGTAGAAAAAGCATAATATATAGAGAGCTCAGGACTATCCATGGTGTCAGGTGTGCACTGGGGGGTCTTGGAACGGACTCCTAGCAGATAAGTGGGGGAAGCTACCTCACCTGAGTTTCAAACCCAACCTTATTGCTTTCTAGCTCTGTGACCTTAGGCAAGTTGACTCACCTCTATCGGCCTCAGTGTTCTCATCTGTAAAATTGTGAAAATAATAGTATTTATTTTGTGAGTATTAGATGAAATAATCCTGCTAGACATCGAGTGGACTCTGTATCCATGATAGCTAATATAACTTTACTATGAAGGGGCAGGCAATGGTTCTGGTTGGAAGAGCCAGGGTCCATTCCCTCTTCTCCAGCTTGGTCCACTGGAGTCTTACAGGCAAGTTCGAAGGGCTTCTTTTCAGGAATGGGGGAGCAAGTCGCAGTAGAAGGAAATTCTTGGCCTTTAGTGGAACAGTAAAAAAGGAATAAATCAGATGGACATATGGCTGTGACTTGCACTGCTGCCAAACAGGTGATGCCCTGGGGTGGATGAAAGATGTCAGAAGGAAAGTCCTTTTATCCTTGCCCCTCACCCCTCCCCGGCAGCTCAGCTGGGAGAAAGGAGGCTTCTGGCCGCCACTGTGATCAGCCGACCCTCTGGCGCCGGGCAGTTGCAGCCTGTGGGTCCCAAGCATCCTCCCTTAGCTTGCAGTTCACTGAGCAAAATCCTCACTGCCTGCAGCTCACCCACAGCCTGAGGTCTGTTTTGCCCTCTGCCCAGCATGGCTTAAGCCACAACGCCCAGGAGGTGGAGGCCCCCAAACAGCCTTGCTGTGTCAGGACCAGGAGGGGTCGGGGGCAGTCTAGGTTCCTACCTAACCTGGCGTGGGCGATCCGTACCTTCCACAGCCTGCACGTCTGTTCTGCTAGACATCTGTTTGCCTACATTTGGGAAGAGGAAAAAAGTGGGGCTGAAAGGCAAACAGCAAATGATTTCTTCTTGCTCTTAAGATGAACACAACATACCCTAGGAAGCCAGTGAATTATTCATTAAGCCGAATGGGGTGGTCACAAGGGAGCATTGCTGAGATGCAATTAAGTGGTGCTTTAATTTTAGAAATATTTATTGGGGTGTCATGTAAAACCTTCATTCATATCTTTGTGAAAAACAATTTCATGGTAAATAAGGAAAAGACAAGTGAGAGCAGTTTGTAGGAGAGAAGCTAAGTCCATGATCAGCTTTCCTCAGCTGCTGCGGCTGCTGGTCCCTGCTTAGCATCCTGATGTATGGGATCGATCTCGAGCAGAGCCACAATAAGTCACATTTGTCAAGGATTTGTTCAGGTCCAGAACTGCATTAAGCACCTTTTGCACGTATATCATTAAATACTCCCCCCAACGTCACAAATGCAGTCAGAATCGCTTCCACAAGACCTTCCACTGGTTCATTAAAGTGATGATATTATGCTGATTGGACCTGGTGAGAAGTAGCAACTCCGAGCCACGTGGTAAAGACTTTCGCCTGCTAGGAGGTAGGAAGTACATTCCACAGAAATTCGGGGGCCTCCCCACTCGGTGAAATTTCTGGGAGTGCAATGGTCTGAGACACATCAAGTGACCCCTTCGAAGGTTAAGTTCTCCATTCCTGCAACTAAAAAGTGACTTATCATAGGCCTCTTTGGATTGATGGCAACAATATATACCTCATCTGAGTGTGCTGTTATTACCTGAGAAGCTGCTGGTTTTGAGTGGGGCCAGAACAGGAAAGGTTCTGCAACAGGTCTGGACCACAGGCTCCCTGCTCCGCTACTGTCTCCCTAGTCAGACTGTAAGTTCCATGTTGTGTCCTCACATGGGGAGAGATTGTCTTCTTTGTCCACCACTGGATCCTCAGGGCCGCAAACATTACCCGGCACAAAGTAAGCGCTCAAAAAGTATGTGTTGAGGGAATGAACACCCGTTGAGGTATCTACTTTTATTAACCTCAGATTAGTAATAGGGAGATGGAGATTTTGAGAGGTCGAGTTGCTCAAGATGGCACAGAGCGAACGACAGAAGCAGGAACCAAACCCAGGTCTGTTGCGTTCGATAGGACTTTCATTGTCAGCCAGAGAGCAAAGAGAAGCCCACACACTTTCTTTGAGATTATGCATTTACTCAGCTCAGGTTCAGAGTTCGTCTTGGTTCTTCTGGAGAAAAGGCACAAACTGAGCAATATCTGGGGTTTCTCCATAACTCATCTGCCCTACAGAAGGTACTGTAGGAAAAGCTGGAAGGTCAATGATAGCACCCATGAACCTCCTTTGTGTGTTTTTCTTACTCATTTCCTACCTGGGCTCCATTTATGTATTAGGTTACATGGTTTTCTTTAGGATCTGTTAACTCTTATTGAATATTTTTCATGTGCTTGTTACAGTACTAGATGTTTCCCATATATTTTCTTATTTAATCCAAGAGGGTCCAGACAGGCCAAATAATATTTCCAAACCATGGTGTAATGAACAGTATTAAACCAGGGAGGGCTCTGCTATGTTTGGAGAAATGAGGATATTGAGGTAACTTGTAAATATTCACCCATATGTCACACAGACCCAGCTCAGATCCAGATGAATATTGAAGAACATGGTGGTTACTTGGCCAAGAAAGACAGTCTCAGTTTTTCTTGCTGCCTGATCTGTATTATTTTAATTTATTTTAAAATGCAGGCTTGGGCACATGTCACCACATGTCAGTGTTGATTAGCTAGACTCGTTAGAAGATTCAATTTCCTAATCACTTTTCCTACCGGTTACTATAATGACTTTCAAAAGTTTCTAGTGTGTGAATCAACACAGTTGATTTTTATTTCTTTATATGAGAACAGTTCAAAACTCACTGTTCTCTAAAAAGCTTCTCCTAGGATTTCTCGGGGTGCGTGGATGGTTCAGTTGGTTAAGCGTCTGCCTTCAGCTCAGGTCATGATCCCATCCCGGGGTCTTGGGATGGAGTCCTGTGTCAGGCTCCCTGCTCAGTGGGAAGTCCGCTTCTCCCTTTCCCTCTGCCCTCCCCCACTGCTTGTGCTGGCTCTCTCTCAAATAAATAAATAAAATCTTAAAAAAAAAAAAGCTTTTCTCAACACCAACCTCTTATTAGCATCCCCTTAATACCTACAAGCTGAACAATAATAATTAATAATAATAATAATAAAGCAGGTCATTACATAGTGCTAGATAGCATTTTACCATGCCATTACATATACTAACTCATTTAATACACCTGGCATCTTTGTGATTGTACCTTCCATTATTATGCCATAGAAGAGAAAACGGACTCATGATGAGATTAAGTTAGCAACCTGCGTATCACCTAGGGTCTTATGGGAAATATAAATTCTCCATCCCCTTGCCCCAGATATACTGAATTAGCAACTCTGGAGGGGAGGCCCAGCTGTATATGTCTTAAGGAGCCCTCCGAGTGATTTGAATTCGGCTAACCACGTGGAACCATTGGCCTGCATTATTTGCTACCGAGCCACTCATTTGACACTTGATTAGTTTCCTAGGGCTGCCGTAACACAGCACATAAACCAGATGCTTCAAACCACAGAACTGTATTGTTTCACAGTTCTGGAGGCTAGAAGTTCTAGATCAGGGTGTGGCAGGGTTGGTTCCTTCTGAAGGCTGTGAGAGAATCTCTTCACACCTCTCTCCTAGCTCCTAGAGGTTTATGGGCAATCTTCGGGATTCTTTGGCTTGTAGAAGCATCATCCAAATCTCTGCCTTCATCTTTACATAGTGTTCTCCCTTGTGTCTGTGTCTAAATTTCCCCCTTTTATGAGGACACTAGGTATATTGGATAAGGGACCCAGTATGACCTCATCTTAATGTAACTAATTTCATCCACAACGACACTATATCCAAGTAAGGTCACTTTCTGGGGGACTAGGGCTGGGCTTCAACATATGAATGTTGAGGGGGACACAGTTCAACCCATCAACACTGCATAACAGGCAGTGTGTTATTGATGATCAACTTGTCTGATGGACACAGAAGATTGACACAGGCTGGCTATTCTCTGGTAAGCGTCTTTAACTCAGGCATTCAAACATCTTACCTGATGTCCTACAGCCTACATCTGAACTCATTTTGCCTTACATATTGTCAAATTTTTACCATAAATACATTTCATCTTTTTAAACTACATTATGGTCAGATGAGAAAATGGTTTAAAAGCAAATCATACATTGCTGATATCCCTGCTTAGAATCTTGATGACAATGGTAATAATGCTAGCTAAATATTATCGTGAGCTTACTATGTTCTAAGAAGTGTATTAAGTACTTTATATGCCATCTTTTCCTTACAACAATTTTATGAAGCTATTATATCAATTTAGAGAAGAGGACACCGAGGCTTAAAATGCTTAAATATCCTGCACAAATCATACAGCTATTAAATGGTATTCCTGAGATTCAAACGAGGTTGATCTACCAATAACTGTGCAATACAGCCACTGTGAATAGAATAAGGACATAAAAATGGTCCTTTACTGCAATGTTTTGTGGCTTTTACAATTCTGTGTGTGTGCGTGATGACCTGCGTCTGAAGGAAGTTGACCCTGTAGTGTTAATTGCAATGTCAAGTGAACATGCTGTGCTTGTCTGCGTAAAAACATCATCCCTCGGGTCCAACATAATATCTCAGGGATGCAGAATTAGATGTTGAAAAAGGCACCCTACTCTCTGATTCTAGGAGTTGGACTTTTTAAGGTTCCACATAAAAGGGAGATCATCCAGTAATTGTCTTTCTGTGTCTGGCCTGTATCTCTTCGCATAATGTCCTCAACAAGGCTATAAAGAATAAAAGAAAGAAGAAAAAAAGAAAAAGGCCCCCTAACTGGTGGAGATAGGATAAAACATGTGATGGCGACATCAATTGTGAAAGAAAATCACAGCTGTTTTGTGACAGTGTAAAAAACATCCTAAATTGTTCATTACAGTAAGTGAAAGCAAACAAAAAGCAATGAGGGAGAGACTGATGTTGTAGGTCGAATCTTGCAAACATCTGCTTTCCCCTCAACTCTCACCGCCTAAACCTCTCTACCTCCGCTCTGACTGGCTATCAAGTTAACATAATCTTCTTCTCCCTTCCACTCAAATCAGAAACACCATTCTGTTCTCCTGTGGGATAACAGCGACACAAAATTCCTATGACAGGGATGCCTGGGTGTCTCAGTCGGTTAAGCATCTGCCTTCAGCTCAGGTCATGATCTCAGGGTCCCAGGATTGAGCCCTGGGTCAGGCTTCCTGCTTAGTGGAGAGTCTGCTTCTCCCTCTCCCCCTTGCTTGTGCTCTCTCTCTCTCTCGCTCTCTCTCTCTTAAATAAATAAAATTTAAAAAAAAGAAAATTCCTATGACATATGAAGGAGACTTAGTTATGAAGGTCTTCACTTTGCCAAGAATGTTTTGGCAAATTTTCTAATAATTGAATGAACCATTGATATTTGCATGTTCATCTAGTTTAGGTACTAGGGAGGTCCAAGCCGTTGGTCTGTTACTTGGACTGAGGAGACATGTTCTAAGAAGGTTCAAAATAGTACCTCAGAGCAGAGCGTCTCAAAGTCAACATTTGCTTCCATCACCCAGGGTTCTTGTTCAAATGCAGAATCTCAGGTTTCAGCCCAACATTGAGATTCTGCATTTCTAGCAAACTCCCAGGTGATGCAGATATGGCTAGTTCATGGTCCATACTTTGAGTAGTCAGGATTTAGAACAGTCTACACATCGAAATCAACTGGGCAACATTTTTTTTTTTTTTAATATAACACCTTTACTGAGATATAATTAATATATGTACACTTCGCTCATTTAAATTGTACAAATCAGGGGCTTTAGTACATTGACAGAGCGGTGCAGCCCTCACCACAAGCAATTGTAGAATATTCTAATTGGGGCACCTGGGTGGCTCAGTCGGTTAAGCATCTGCCTTCAGCTCAGGTCATGATCCCGGGGTCCTAGGATCGAGCCCTGAGTCGGGCTCTCTGCTCAGCGGGGAGCCTGCTTCTCCCTCTCCCTCTGCCTGCCACTTTGCCTACTTGTGCTCTCTCTCTCTGTCAAATAAATAAATAAAATCTTTAAAAAAAAAAAAGAATATTCTAATCACCCTCCCCAAAATCTTTATATCCACTAGAAGGGCATTCCCACCCTCGCATCCCCAAATTTTAGGCAACCATCAATCTACTTTCTGCCTCTATATATTTGCCTTTTCTGGCCACTTCATATCAATGGAGTCGGGCAATAGGTCTTTGTGACTGGCTTCTTGTACTTGGCACAAGATTCATGAATGTTGCAGCACGTATCGGTATTTTCTTAATTTTTATGGACAAATGATATTCCATTGTATAAATAGGCCACATTTTATTAATCATTTCATTGTTTGATGGACATTTGTGTTGTTTCCACTTTCTGGCTGTTATGAATAATATGGCTATGAATATTCATACGCAAGTTTTTGTCTGGGCATATGTTTTCAATTTTCTTGTGTATGTACCTAGGAGCAGAATTACTGGGTCATATGGTGACTCTATGTTTAAATTGCTGAGGAAATGTCAGACTGTTTTCCAAAGCTGCTGTACAATTTTACATTCCCACCAGCAGTGTATGAGGATTTCAGTTTCTCCATATCCTCGCCAACACTTGTCTTTTGATTGTAGCTCTCCTAATGGTTGTGACATGGTATCTCATTGCAACTTCGATTTGCATTTCCCTGGTTACCGATGATCAGCTCTTAAGAAACATTTATCCTTAGACTCCACTCCAGGTACACTAGATCCGAATCTCTGAGAATTTGGATTTGGAGAAATCTGTAATTTTTGCTAAATTCTTCTGGTGATTTTGATAATTAGCCAGCTATCAGGACTGCTTCCCATTTTAGCAATTACCTAAAGGGAATTGTTTTAGCCTTACAAGGAAGTGATCTCTGTGTTGCAGATTTCGGAATTCTTTGTGTCACATGACTTGATAAAGTAGATTAGAAAATGTACTTCTTTTAGGACACATTTAACAGATTGTAGATCTCCCAAATGAAAATACCTTGGATAATTTTCCTGCTAGCATAGATTTTTCAGGAGTGTGTGTTCCTGGTAGAAATTTGATGTAGTCTTCCTTGAGCATGATTACATGACTTTACAGTTTATTCATTTGAATGGCTAGTCTGTAGCAGCTATGGTTTGGATGCCTACAGAATCCAGAAGCAATTAATTGGGTAGTAGTTTAAAAAATAGATGATATTCAAGACACTGAGTGATTTAGTGGACATGTTCAGGAATTGAGAAATGAGAATTCTTGTTCTAGCTCTAATTTATCCTATTAGGCAAGTCACTTTGTCTTTTGTCAGATTTGCCTCATCTAGTGAGATAGAAATAAATCACAGTGAATAAAATACTGACTTGCATAATTGTTCTGTTTGTGTACACTTTGGGAAGCTACCACTAAAATAACTACCACTTATTTATTGAAGGTTTGCTATTTGCTGGATATTCTGTTAAATGCTCCCTGCATTTTTCATTTAATCCTTACACCCCTCCAAGGTAAATATTGTTACACCTACTTTAGAGTCATGGAAATTAACATTCTTAGCAGCTAAGACATTGGCGGGAAGATATATAACTATTACAGCGTAGTACAGGAATTTGAATCTGCTTGTCTTCAGACCTAACTTTAGATTCCTCAACTTTCCTTACAGAAAATTTAAACAAAAACAAACAAAACCAATAACCAGCCAAAGAAAAATACTTCTGAGAAATGTGTACAGAAAAATAAAAATCTTATGTAATCCCACTACCCAGAGAGAGATGAAGTTCACTTCTCCAGTCTTTCTGCCTGGTCTCTCCTTTCTGTGCTAATGCACTCAGTGGAAAAGTAAAGGGAGTTGGAATGGAATGGAACCAGTACAGATTTTTGAAGTCACATCAGGTATTGTTTGAAACCCGCCTCAGCTATGGGATTTTGGGCAAATTAACCACTTGAGGCTCACTTTCCGCATCTGTTAAATGCTGGTCACAATGCCTACCTCTCAAGCTTATGTAGCACTTATAAATAATGGCTAAAGCATATACAATACATAGTAGATATTCAGTGATTGGTAGATGATAATAATGTTTATTGACTGAGATGTAATAGAAAATCAGTCCATCAGGGTCATGTGACATCCAGTTGCTTAGACCAAAAATCTAGCAATTATTATTATTTTTTCTAGCAACTGTTTTTCACTGCTCTCTTTCCCTCATGACCTATATTTGATCCATTACCAAATCTGGCCAGCCATATCTTCAGAATACATCCCCAGCTGGACCACTTCTCATCTTCATGGCTACCACCCTAGGGCCAGCCTCTCTCACCTTTTGCCTGGAATCCCAACTGGTCAGTCTCTAGGCTCTGGTCTGTTCACCACACTGCAAACTGAGAGATCTGTTAGAAACATAAGCCACCTTCAATTGCTTCCTTGATTAAAGTCCTCTAGGGGTTTTCCGTTGCCCTTAGCATGAAACCCAAACTCCTTATCCAGCCAACATGGCCCCGCACAATCTCCTACTGCCTTCTTTTCTGCTCTCATCATTATCACTTTCTCCATCACGCACCAGCTTTCTTTTGGTTCCTCCCAGGATCACTGGCGAGTTTCCTCTTAGGCCTTTTTGACTTGCCACCTGGAATTCTGCACATCCCCACCCTCCCCGGTCCTGTGTATGGCTGCCTCCTTTGTTCATTTCAAATGTATCCTCCTCCATGGTGTCTTCCCTGATTGCCTACCTAAAATTTCACTCCCACCTTGGTCCCCCTTTAACCCATCAATGTGTCTTATTTTTTTAGACCACATATAATATTTTTTGTTCATTGACATATTTGTTTACGCATATTTGAGGAGACAATTCCTTGTATAGTCCTGATAACTAGGGAACAGGGTAGTTTGAAGGGTCAGTTAATTGTACGCAAGAGAGAATACAGCAGACATCGGAGGAGGGAAAATCCAATGGTCTAGAGTCTCACGTGCACAAGGAGCCAGGTTCTTCAGGCTGGTTAGAATTGCAATAGGGAGGGTAGGGAGACAGTTCACGAAGAGCCAGGGTGGCAGTAAATTCATGGTTAATAAGAGGCAAGAAGAAGCTTACTATGACTGGAGAAGACCATCTGATGGGAAGGGTAGCGCCCAGACAGGGAGACCGAGACAGGTCGCCGGGAGCCTCCCATGCTGACGGAGGCAGTTATGAGCATCCTCGTAGCAAGGGCCTCCCCATTCTCTATTTCAGCTGGCTTCCATCACGTCACATTGAGCTTCCAACATGCAATGCCACGGGACGAGCCTTCTCTTTGGAATTGTGCACATAGCCACGGTTTGCACTGGTGATTTTTACCTTCAGTTAAATCTGCGTTCTAACAGTAGGAGAACAGTCCAGCCGGGAGAGACGGCAGCCAGGTTGGGCTCCTCTGAGATAGAAAATAACAAAAACACCTGGGAGAGGAATGGCAGTGTGCTTGTCATGTTTGCTTTGGGACAGGTGATGCCATTCTGCAGTTTAAACAATGATCTTTTCAGCCGTCTAAGGAGACTTAAGCTTCACAGACCCACTGCCATTAGGAACGTTATTATCATAAAGGAAGCAAGGAGTTTTGTCTCTGCAGCCGTAGGCCGGCTTGAGCACAGACTGCTCTGTTCATTACGGGATTATTCGTGGTGGCAGGAACATGTGCACATCCATAACTCCTTCCTCTGCTCTCGCTTTCCCTTTGGGGAGGTGAGTTTATCCTCTTCACATCTCTTAATGTCCCGGAGAATCAAAGTATATGAAAATCAATGTGCCATGGATGAAGTGCGCCAAACTTCAAAGGCCAGGTGCCCCGGGGCACGGAAGGAACTGCCTGCCACCCAAGAGGTCCCGAGCTCGTCCCTCTCCACGCTGGCCTCCTCCCAGCAGGCAGGTCCTAGGCTGTTCAGTGTGTTTTGAGGGCATTTGGGAGCGAAAACAGATGTCTTACCAGAAGTGTTTCTTCCTATTTGGAGGAAGAAAGAGGGAACAGCGTGGGTTGTTGAACTTGTATGTTTGGAGATGGAAGGATGTTGGAAGAGGCTGCCAAATCATTTCTTTCCTCAGGCACCCGTCTGCTGTGGGCCAGATCAGCTTTTCAGCCTGGCCTTGCAAATCAAGTTTCGACAACAACCATCTCTCCTGCTAGAAACCTGCGCTGTTTTTTTTTTTTTAAAGATTTTATTTATTTATTTGAGAGAGAGAATGAGAGAGAGAGAGAGCATGAGAGGGGGAGGGTCAGAGGGAGAAGCAGACTCCCCGCCGAGCAGGGAGCCTGATGCGGGACTCGATCCCGGGACTCCAGGATCATGACCTGAGCCGAAGGCAGTCGCTTAACCAACTGAGCCACCCAGGCGCCCCCCTGCGCTGTGTTTTTAATTTTAATTCTCTTGAGTCTTTTGGTTATGCTCTGGAGCACTGAAATCAGAGCCAATATGTGTTGGGTAAAAGGAAGGGCAATATTTTATATACATATATGTGTGTAATATATCTATTTTTATGTATGTATATATATGTATTTTTATATATGTATATATATAGGCCTATATATAAAATATGTAAAGTATACACACCTTCATATACACATGGACACGTACACATGCATATATACCTAGCATACATTATGTATGTCATGTATCTCTATTCTAGGTCTACGTAACTGATGTATTATGTATATGTGCATTTAAATGATTCTCCATAACCCCTTGGACTGTCCTGCAGTTTTCCTCTTTTTCCTTCTGTTTTTCCATCAGCTCCGCTGAGGTCATTGAAACGGGAATTCTACGACCGTTCCCCTTGACAGGATGAGGGGCACAGATGACCAAGCTCTGGTTGTTCTCCTAGTGTCAGGCCAGGGACCACTGCGACCTACAGGAAGCTTCCTTGCTGGAGAAACACGGCCCAGTCCTGTCTGAGGCACTTCCGAAAGGGGGGGCTAGCTGCCCACGAGGCTGGGAACGGCAGCTTTGGCTTGGCCTGAGTTCATGGACATTTTTCCCTGGTTACCTAGGGAAGTTCTGTTTCCAGTTCAATTTAGTGAATGAATTATGCCCTCCTCCCCCAAACTCATGAGGCATTGAAGACGGGGATGCCACGTTTTGCTCCCAGTTCACTTTCACGGGGTAGCAGGTGTTCCTTTTACTTCTTACAATACTGTGGATATTTTAAGACCCCCACATGACTGGGTCTCTCTGGAGTTTTTCCCTCTCAGAGTTGTCCACACTGAGCCTCCAGGAATTTGTCAAAATCAGTTCAGGTTTTCCTGGCCCAGCACTGTTTCCCCAGGTGGTTTCCACACCCGAGCCTCTCTCCTGTAAGCTGTGACCCCCTGTATCCGCCTGTGCATCTCTCCCATCTTCAGAGGAGCAGTCTGCCCTATGTCCTCCCCTCTCTTACAGGGACAAGATGAGATTTTTCAGTCTGGTTAGCTTTCTACTTGTGAGGGTCAAATGGTGCGAGCTCCTTACGTGGAGAACCAGAAGCCAGAAGTCTTACTGCTATACACATCTGAACGGTGGCTGTTTCAGTTCACCATAGCAGGCTGAAGGGAGACAAGGTTAAACTTAAGCTAGGCATTTTCCTCTAGCTAAAGGTGATGGGAAAGTCATTTATGGGTGAGGAGGAGGGAACGGTGTAAACTGTTGGCTAAGTGAAGCATTTGGGTTACATGTGGATTGTAAAATGTGAAATACACAGATAGTGGGCAGTTCAAATATGACTTCAGACCCGTGGATTTGTTTCTTGTGGGTGACTGAAATAGGCAATGACAATGACCCATGAAAGAACTAAGAGAAGTCAACTTTTGATATTTCCATTGTCAATTTTTTTCCCTCCATCGTGGAAGACTGAGGAGTTGGGCAAGTTTCCTTGATAATGAATGTTTTCCCTGCAGCTGGTCACATCCTTACAGCGTGTGTTGGCTGGTGCTCTTTGGGGGTGTAAGAATCGGGGAAAGGCCATTATCTATGTAAGTTGAAGACCACAGACGTCCCCTGTTGTCCCTGTCGATTTTTCATATGTGAATCTCAGTTTTCCGGGAAGCCTGGTAGGAAGTTCTGGGAAATAATTCTGGAATAAAGTTAAATTTTAAACAATGCTCATTGCAAACACAAGGACACTATAAATAAGCCAAGTCTCCCATTTGCTCCCCTTCAGCCAAAAATCATCTTTTCTTCTTCTGGATCTTATGGGCTTCCTCTTCTAGGACTTGTAATCTGTAGCAACCTTGGCAGACTGGGTTTATTTCTATTCTTCATCTAGTCTTTCTTCAATCATCTGGCTTTCCTTTCACTCTCTTAGGATACATATTTCTTCCTGCAATTGCTTAAGGAATAGACATAGAGTGTTCTTTAACCACTTAGGGGACAAGAATGGACAAGTCACAGAGTAATCCCCTGGGACAGTGGTTCTCAAAGTCAGGGGTGGGTTGTTCTCAACTCTTTTATAGTTGATGAGGATCTTTCAGGTGACACCCAGGTTTGCCTGGTTCCATTTGTGTGTGCTATCTCATACTTCACAGAAGCCATTAGAGGGGTACTCCCCCAAGCTCCCTTACCAAACATACTGACACACCTGCATCTATGCCTATTTTTCCCAGTTGTTAAAGCAAAGCAGTATTCCTTAAAGGTGTGTCCCTGGATCGCTTGCCTTGGAATCATTTGGACTGAGTGCTGAAAAAAGCCAAACTTATTAATTCAGAAACCCAGCAGCTAGATGGGAATCTGAATTTCAATTCTGTGGATTCTCATGTACATCCTCCTGATATTTAAGAACTACCATCTTAACCTATTGATTATACTTTCTCTAGTACATTCATCCCCTTCTCTATGAGTGTTCATTCACAAGCTCCTCAGGAGCTTCCTGAAACTGAATCTGAATAATCTGAAACTGGCCCCCAAACACAGAGGGCAGAGAGAGACTGAAGAAAGAGGCAGGCCACTCCAGATTGGCAGGCGGCATGTTTAATAAACAAGGGAACTTACATATGAGACTTGTCTTGGGAGACCAGAAAACGAGCAGATCCCTGCACCCATTCGCCAAATCTTAAAAGTTTATATAGAGGCCTTAACTGGGTTCATCCAGATGGTCTCAATACCACATCACTATCTCAAGGCTACATCCTTGGGGCAGCTTTTGGGAACAGGCAAGGCAAGCAGAACGCACATTCCAAGGACGGGGGCGGGGCGGGGGGTTGCTGAGGATCCTCCCATTGCCAGGGTCCAGCTCACAGTTCAAGGGGCAGTTATATCCTCTTGATAACCTCCCCCAACAAAGAGATAGTAGTAGGATTCCATATTGGTCAGGATCAAGGACTCTGGTATTTACTAGGTGGGTGGCTACTTAAACTTTGTGTTTGCATCTGCTTACCTATAAAATAAGAAAAATAAAAATGGCTCATCCCCGGAGGCTTATAAGAAAGATTAAATGAGTAAATATATGTAAAGCACTTAGAACATTGTCTTGCATATGACCAACAAGATATGTGTTGACTATTATTATGACTGAATTCTTCCTATCAACCTTGACACACGTTCAAGACTCTCCTATTTAAAAAAATCCTCTGTAGGGCGCCTGGGTGGCTCAGTTGGTTAAGTGACTGCCTTCGGCTCAGGTCATGATCCTGGAGTCCCGGGATCGAGTCCCGCATCGGGCTCCCTGCTCGGCAGGGAGTCTGCTTCTCCCTCTGACCCTCCCCCCTCTCATGTGCTCTCTCTCTCTCATTCTCTTTCTCAAATAAATAAATAAAATCTTAAAAAAAAAAATCCTCTGTAGACCCTTTATCTCTCTCTTTCTGGAGTCACAACATCCTTTTCCTTTTTTTTTTATTTTCTCCAACAGGTCCTGTTCCCTTTCCCCTCCCTGGCCTTAGTACAAGATACAATGCTTTTCGCAACACCACGCTTTAGCCTAGTTATTTTCTAGTCATTTTTCTATCTTCAGCCCACTGGTCCCTTTTGTAGGGAAGCTTCAGACTAAGCAAATGCCCTTTAAAATCCTGCATAGCATTTATCACAGTTGTAATTTTATATTTATCTGTACAACACCTTGATGAACGTCTGTCTCATCCACTAGACTGATTTTTTTGTCCACGAATGTTTTTCCGTGCTGAACGCTGGGCCTGGCACATGGTCTTTGTTGCACGAATGATGAACAAATATGAATATACATGAAAATCCTCAGGAGAGAGACATAGCAGGGCTGCTGGGCATACTTCAGCATTATTTAAAGTGTCCAGCTTTGAAGTAAGACAGACTCAAGGACCGGTCTTCGTTCTGCCACGTGCCAGCTGTGGTATCTTGAGCAAGATTCTTACCTTTCCAAGGCGCTCCCTTTCCTCATCTGGAATAGAGGCATGCTAGTCCCCAGAAGTGTAATATCTACCATATACAGCTGTTACAGGGACTAAAGAGAGAATGCACATGGAAAGTTTAGCACAATGCCTGGGCCAAAGCGAATACCCAACACATCTTCATTGTGATGCAGATGATACCTCCTGGTAACAAAGCTCCCTAGAGGTCCCCAGTCTTCTCAGTGGCTAATTTCAACAGTGCAGTCATGTCCCCCACCATCTTTCCTCACAGCAAGGAGAATAAGGTGCCTCAGATGTCTGCTGCACACACCGGTCGGAGTCTGTTCTTCCCCCTTGCCCAGTCTTTCTGTCTGCTGTCTGAGCTGCTCAGCTTGCCTGCTATTGTTTTCTGCAGCTTGCACAAGGTAGGCACCTGGATGCACCTCATCAATTGCCTCGGCCTTGGCCAGAGCTCCTCTGTCATTTTCAGTGCTGCCCCTGGCACTTCCTTTCCCCAGCAGGGTTGGGACATTTCTTTTCTTTATTGCCTCTGGCAGAATGAAAAAGAGAAATTAAGCCTGACCCCCTCAGAGTGAGAAGATGAGTGATCCAGTGATCCGTGAGGCACAGCTTTTCTAATGTGTCCTTTGTGCTTTGAGGTTCCCTCTGTCCAGGGCGCATGTGGGAGGACTGGGGCAAGCAATGTTGTGGTGTTCCCACAGAGTCTAGATGGTGACCGTTTCACCCTACATTGGTGAGATGGGGGGCAGTGAGAATGACACAGAGAAACGGGAGATTTGGAGCAACTCTTTCCTTTCTAGAATACACATATTTTTTTTCTTTTGCTCCCTCACCTTCTAAGCCAACTTTTTCTCAGGAGGAAAATTCTCTTTCCTTTTACAGAGTAGTCTTGTCGTGGTCCTTGCGCATTTGCAAATCCCCCAATTTGCGCATTGCAAATGCGTGTGTGCCCCGAGGGGTTTAGATAACTGAGGTGCCTCCCCTGCATATAATAATTTTTATGCTATATTTTTTTGTTTTACACTATGGGACATTTTGTTCATCTCTTCTCTTGGTGCCTTATCAGCAACAGTACACTTTTTTTCATTCATTTGATGAGATTATTTTTGTTTTGTTTTGCAGTCAGAGAAGGTAGGACAGGTAGATTATATGGTCTCTTGCCTCCCTGAAGTGACCTTGAAAAAAAGTTCTGAAAATCATAGTTTAAGGAACATTCCAGGGAGGAAGAGTCACGCTTCCCAGACCCCCTGTGAGGGTTAAATAGAAACATAAGCAGCCAAATGATCAGTGTTCTAATTAAGCTTTGTTAATCTTTTCCCAAGGTAAAGTGTGTATATCTATTTTTTATATAATGTTTTTCTGATTTTTTGCTTTCAAGGACAAAAGATCTGTAGTCTGAGCAGCTGGATCACTTCCTCCCACTATTCTGTCCTTGGAGACATTTGGCCCATTAAAGGGAGCCCACGGATTCCATTTCAACAGATGCATCTCACATTTATTCAGGATATAAGTGATAGGGTGACTCATTGTGCTGCTAATACAATTACAGTCTTTGTTGTTTAAGAATTATATCTGGATTCCACAAAGGCAAAGAGATTTATCATTGTATTCTGTTGTAACGAAAGGCTCAAAGGACAATATATGGGAAACAATGTCAGAGAAACCAGAATGCTCTTACTTGGAAGTAAAATGTACAGTTTGTCATTTGCCTCATAGCCTTAGGTGAATGCATATAGAATGTGGGCTTGCTGAAATTCAGTAAAAAGTCATGGGTTAGTAACATTGGAAAACCTATCATGGGGTGCTCTGGAGAGCTGTTTTTTGGAAAATAAAGCAGAGGGAAAGAACTCTGACTTGATATCATTTATGTTTTGTACAAATTCTATCTCTGTGTAAGTAAAAGGTTCTGACAAGTACAGTATTTGAATTTTACTTGTGATCACTTTTGGACCAACGTATACATTACATGTAAATCCTCCACAGAACATTTTTGAAAGGATTTTATTACTAAGCTGTTCCTTCTTCAAAAATGTCTGTCCCCTCTCCGATTTTTGGTACTACTTTCAGCTCCCAATTTCCACAAGAGTTCTTCTAGCAGGAAGCGTGAGCAGATTGGAACAAGACAGCTGTTTACTCTTCCTCAAAGTCCTTTCCTGGGGCTCAAAAGTGCACTCGGGTAGTGATAGGAAAGACAGGACCTACCCCATTGGGGGTCTTGTCACTGATCAGCAGGAAAAATATTCTTGTGATTTTTCTCTAAGATCTGAATTTAGAAATCATTTAAGATGTGAATTTGAATCCCAGCTCAGCTACCTACTAATTGGGTGATCCAAAGCAAATTGTTCTAACCTTTATTAAGAGAAAGTTTCCATACCATGGAGATCTAATAGTACCCTCCTCATAAGATTATCGCAGGATTCTGAATGATATCACTGGTGCACGCTTGCATGCAGTAAATGTTACCTATTCTGCTTGTTATTATTATTATTATTTTTTTAAGATTTTATTTATTTATTTATTTGAGAGAGAGAGAGAGAGAAACAGCATGAGAGGGGATAGGGTCAGAGGGAGAAGCAGGCTCCCTGCCGAGCCGGGAGCCCGATGTGGGACTCGATCCCAGGACTCCGGGATCATGACCTGAGCCGAAGGCAGTCGCTTAACCAACTGAGCCACCCAGGCGCCCTCTGCTTGTTATTATTATACGATCAGGCCTGATTTGTAGCTAAATACAGGAGAGTTATGGACTATTTGGAAGCCAGCCCCTTTTAATTGAGTAAAGGGAAATGTTTTTGACATATGGCCTATTCTTAGATTACCGGTGGCCAAATAATTATCTTTGAACCTGAGGAACTATATTACAATCATAGGATTGGGTTTTGTTTAAGGTCTTATTATGATTTGATTCAACCATGAGCAGAGGATAAAATCATGTCATAGATAAAAGGAATTAGGAGGAAGTAAGAGAATTCTTGAATTAAGATGGGCAAAATGTTGGTCTTTGTGCTCGAGGCACTATTGTGTAACAGAAAACCATATACTTTGGAACTAGAGGAAACTGGGTTCAGCTTCCAACTCCAGGGGCTACTAGTTGTGTAAATTTGGGAAAAATGTTTTCATTTTTTTTTCTTTTCTGTCATATGTGACTAACCATACTTACTTTGAAACACTGAAAAGATGGAATGGATAGCCCATTTTAAAATACTTATACCACGATTGGCATGTAGTAATTTCTCTCTTTGCTGGCTTTGTTTGCTCAAGCTTGGCACAGCCCATTTTAACGAAGTTTCAGAGGAAGGTGAATCGTTGCCTCAAATGAATTTCTAAGTGATACCATATAATTCTCCCTAGGATTGCATTGGTTAGGGAAGTCTTTCAATCCCACCATGCAGGTAAGCCTGTATGTATGCATTCCCAGTGACAGCCAGCTCAGGTTCTTTTTGAAAGTAGATGAAGCATAAATGATGACTTAATCACATATTGTGACCGTGAAACTGCTTCTGCACCTGCCTGAGGGGCTCAGTTAATGTCTCCAGGGTCATGACTGAGAGCAGTTAGAGCGTCATTTCAAAAGAATGGTGAACTCTGGCTGTTCCTTCCTTTCCCTCTCCGTTTGATATTCAGGTGACTTTCTAGAGCAAGGATTGGCAAATTACAGTCTGCAGGTCTACTGCCGGCTTTACGGAGAGAATTTTATTGGTGCGCAGCCACGCTGCTCAATGACATATTGTCCGTGGCTGCTTTCGGGCTACCAAGGAAGAGCGAAATCGTGTGACGAAGACTCACATATGGCCCGTGAAGCCAAAAGTATTTACTGCTGGCCTTTCAGAGGCAAAGTTTACTGACCCCTGTTGCAAAGAATTTGAAAAAAATATCTGTATGTTGACCTATGCTTGGGTTCGCTTTAGACAGAGCCTGGGGCCTAGGGTGGGCAGTTTCTAGAATAGCACAGTAGGCCTGTAACACATTTAATTCATTGAATTAAATACCCACAAAGCATGATTGTTGAAAAATGTTATTAGCAATCCTTGATGTAATGTGACATACATTTTTGCTTTTTTCTTGCTTATTTCATTTGTTTGCCCCGAACACATGAGAGTGAACTCTGTCATTAAAGCAAGTTTGGTATGATTATTGGAAATGGATACCTTCATGAATTTAGTTGGGGCAAAGGAGGGGTGAAAACATCCTAGCTAGAAATGACCAAGGTCCGCCCAATAGTCTCGTGAACTCCTAGGGTGTCAGGCCATTCTGAAGCGTTTCTCATGAATTGCAAGCTGTTTTTATTTTTTCCTGCTAGCAGAACTTCAACACGAAGTCTTTCTCTCTTTCCTCTAGCCAAACATCTCATTTTCCTTAGGAGTAACATGACTCTTGCCCAGTCCTTTTCACAATATTGTGGCATGGAAATGGAAAAACTATTCAAGTTGAAAAATTATACTAACTGGTCTAATTTAGTTAGGTCAGTGCACTTAAAAGGTCACACATTTGTAGCTTCACTGAATGACTTTATTTATCCAGAAGGAGCTCCAGCCTCCGGTCTAATGGGGCTTTTGCAACTAACTGTACCCAGCCAAGGCTGTCTGTGTGACTCTTTGTAGGCAGTTGAACTCCAGACCCTCTGCCGAGCCTGGGACTGTGGGAACCAGTACCTGGCCAGAGCCGAGCCTAGACCACCCACTCATTTCACACACCCATTAAACGGTTATCATATGATGCTATGTTACTCCTCCTGTTGACCTTGCCCTGAATGGCTGTGTGTCGAATTACTAATCATCCCTACAGCTCTGCTACATAAATGCCATTTAATTTCCACCTCCAGGTATGGAAGCCACACTGCTCAGACAGCCACTGTAATAATCTCAGGAGCTAGCTGTTGCTTGCAGGGCTGTGGGATGACATCCACCACCATTGTAACCATCACCACCAAGAAATGTTTGCTTCAGTACACAACAATAGGTAATTCAAACAAAAAAAAAAAAAAAAAAAAAAGAAGAAGAAGAAGAAGAAGAAGAAGAAAGAGGAAAAGAAAAAGAAAAAGTCCCCTGAATTTATCATGAAAATTGCACTGCTCTTTACTAAGTTCTTGTGCTTTGGTTTCATTCCTGGTCGACATTGGACACTTGCCAATGCTGTGTGGAAATAACAAGCCACCATCTGGGGGTTTCATCATCTTACTCTGCAGCAGAGTGTCTCTAAGGATTATGCTTTGCCTACTTGGCATGGAAATCCTGCTTTAGCTTCAGTGATTAGGAAATGTAGGCAGTGATTTCCCTCAGTCTAGACCCCAAAGACTAGCTCAGACAGACATAGGAATTCCCACGAAAACCTTCTAGACTGCAGGCCATAATTTACCTTATGTTGTTGTCATATTTTTGCTAGGATATGGCTAAGTAAGATTTGGCAAATATTTTAATTTAAAATGACCAATTAGTCTGGAATTACAAAGTGCTAAAAACACAATCATACTTGAAGAAGAAAACTCTAGAGTTAGGTCAGACCTGAGCAGGCAATTGTGGTGGGGATGGAAGAACAATTAGAAGGCTGGTAATCATTATTTTAATTTAAGCATAGGATTCTCTCTGGGTTGAAATTATTTGTAGCTATCAGAAAATAATGGACTATATAGACCTCTCACAAATGGCTAAATTCAAAGGGTTTTGATTTTAAAATAAGAACCCAGGCTTAATTGATTCTTTTATCGATCAACACTAAAATCAAGGTAAGGGTCTTAACCTAAGTAAAGTTGGTTGGTTTAGTGTGTGTTTAAATAGAACTTGTATTTGTGAATTTCTTAGTTGGCTTTCAAATAGCTGACATATATTTACCCACACCAAAGAATAAACAACAACAACAAAAAAACTTGTTCTTATCAATATGGAGGACAGTATTACTTCATACATTTCTTCCTGAAACATTTATTGGGCATTTGCCTCATAACAGGCACTGTGCTAGGTGGTGAGAACATAACAGTGAGAAAAACAGGGTCACATCCCACCTCTTGAGGTTATAGTATCTCCTGAGATATGATAAGTTAAATTAGAAGAGATGTAGTTTCACACATTAAGCAAATAATGAATATCCTAACTTTACAGATAATTGTTTGGTGACATAATTTATTCTACCTCAAGACTACAGTGTTGTCTACCTTATTACAATTTCAGCATCATTTTTTTTTCCCCTATCAATTTCCTTTTGAATTAGGAGATAACTTTGTTTTTTGGAGAAGATGGAAAACTTTAAAATAATTTCTGTTTGGAACTACACCTCCCATTATTAGTTTTTATTTAAAAACTTTTCTGTTATTATCCAAGTCATGCTTTCTCCCAACCTACTTTTCTTCCACTATTCCCCCATCTTGCTCAATGCTCTAGTCAAAGCTTTGCAGCTTTTATTCTACTAAGATGTGCCAACCTTTCCCATCGCCCTGTCTTTGCTCACCACGTCTCCTTTGCCCAAGATGCCTTTCCTCCAACATCTCCACCTACCTAATCCTATTCATGTTTCAAGAGCCAGTTTTGATGATGATATGCTTGTGGAGAAGAGTTAAACTCTGTTTACTCTTCTGAACAATGATAGCAGTTTAAATTCTCTTGATTCTTTTTTTTTTTTTAAAGATTTTATTTATTTATTTGACAGAGAGTGACACAGTGAGAGAGGGAACACAAGCAGGGGGAGTGGGAGAGGGAGAAGCAGGCCTCCCGCGGAGCAGGGAGCCCAATGCGGGGCTCAATCCCAGGACCCTGGGATCATGACCTGAGCTGAAGGCAGAGGCTTAATGACTGAGCTACCCAGGAGCCCCTAAATTCTCTTGATTCTAAGCAAGAATGCAGGGCAGATTACAGTATTTGTGTGTGTGTGTGTGTGTATTTTTTTTTCTTTTCTATTGGAGTGTCAGCTTTCAGAGAGCAGGAATAATATCTACTTTTATTACACCAATATTCCATGAAGACATGGCACAAGTATTTCTTGAGGACTTCCTACGTGTCAGGTGCTAGGCAAGGTCCTGGGGATATAGGCATTCAACACATGAATGTTATAAATATGGTACTTGTGAAATATCCCATTAAGTCTCAAGTACCCTTCAAATCTGACCCAAGTTTTGATTTTTTTTTTTTTTTTATATTGAATTGGAGTTTCCAGGGGCCATAGGGGGAAAACTTCTTTTAGGAGTTTACACGCTGGTACAAAATTTGTACAAAATACAACATTATTTTAGGTCACATCTGACTCCTTATGGACCTTGCATCATGAAAATTTGGTCAGATCAACACTGGATCACCAAGAGAGAAGAACTGGACAACTCTGCAAACTAGCAGCTGCATTCATAAATAATCTTGCCCAGGAGTGTAGCTTTTGCTCTTTCACAGGTTGTCTGACTGCCTTCTTTAGTCAGGGGGCAGAATGGCAAAGTGAGAAAAGTAGAGGCTGCTTTGGTGTTAGGCATAACCTCACCCATAACTAGAGGGGAAGCTTTGAGGGGTGTCAGCTTCATCTACAAAATAAGAATAGTAATGGGCGCCTGGTGGCTCCGTCGGTTAAGCATCTGCCGTCAGCTCAGGTCACGATCCCAGGGTCCTAGGATCAAGCCCTGCATCGGGCTCCCTGCTCAGTGGGGAGTCTGCTTTTCCCTCTCTTTCTGCTGCTCCCCTGCTTGTGTTCTTTCTCTGTCAAATAAATAAATAAAATCATTAAAAAAAATAAGAATAGTAATACCTTCCTCAGTGAAGATACATATGAAGTCTAGACCAGGGTCCGTAAGTTATGGCCTTTAGGCCAAATCTGGCCTGTTGCTTGTTTTATAAATAAAGTTTTATTGGGATGCCCATTCATGATGTATTTTCTCTGTATCTGCACTACATCATCAAAACTGAATAGTCACAATCAAGACAGTATGGCTCACAAAGCCTAAAATACTTACTATCTGGCTCTTTAAAGACAAAATTTGCTGGCCCCTGGACTAGAACATGGCCCTGCACCTAGAAGATACTCAATAAATATTATCATAATTATTCTGTTTCTCACCAGACCTAGGTGAGCGTGGAAAAGAAAGAATGGAAAAGAGCTGGCAGGAGATGGACTAGGGTGGCTAATGGTCTCTTTCTATTTAATGGAAGCTCTAGTTGGAATTGAATTTGAGTTTATGGCTGAAACTTAATAGAGACCTGAAGAAGTAAAATTTCTTTCTTTCTTTTTTTTTTTTTTCCTAATTGAAAACTGTCACTGGTTCAAAACTTTTTTTTTTTTTAAATTTTCCTCCTGGAAAGCACTATGAGTCACTGTTGAAGTTAATAGTTCATTCTTGATAACGGTTGTTATTGGCAGGGGCATGACAATATTCCATCAGAGCACTGCCATTTCAGGTAGTTTTGCTTGTGTTGGTATTGATTTCAATTAAAACAAGTTATCTGAATCACTGGGCTTCCTGTTGGCTGCACTCATTGCCCAGTGATGCAAATGGAAACACTGTTTCAAATCTACAATATCTGGTTACTTACAAGGCTCAGGCAGCAAGAGGATAAACAAAACCCAAGCACCAATCAATGTAGAAGGAAATGATCTTCATTTACCCTGCATGATGTCATCCGTCTTGGGTCTGACAATTTTCTGACAATTATTGACCGTGAGGCCAGGCAAATCTTATGAATTCATCTTATTCCTTATCAGGGCAGGTAGTCAAGCATATCCCAAAATATTTGATTTGGTTCAACTCCTGTGTACACATCCTTTCCCTTCTTTCCTTCCTTCTCCATTATGTCAACCTCTGTGGGAGGAGTTTGTGTGTTTGCATAAAACATAGCATGATGGTGCTCTGTGTCTGTGTGTTTGTTTTGTGGGTGAGCGTTTGAATGGCTATTCTCTTCTACCTGTTAGCCTAGAAGTAGCCCAGTGCAGCGATCAGACTCCTCAGTTTCAGGTAATGATTCAGCAATTTGTATCAGAATGGTGCTTTATAATAGCAAAACAGACATCTGCCATTTCCAAAGCTACATGGCGCTTGAGGACAAATGTACAGAACATGCTGTAATTTCTGATTCTGTAAATTCGCATATTTGAATCATTGACTTTAAGGCTTGTGTACCGATTCAAGTAACCTAGCTAGAAAGTGAGCCTAGGTCACTGTGGTACGGATTGGCTAGTTATTTTCCCCCTCCTTGCCTTCCTTTTGGCACTCAGCTAGACTATGTTTCTCAGCCTCCTTTGCAGTTAGATGCAGCTTTGTGTCAGAGTTGTGGTCAGTGAATGTGGAGGAAGTGATATACACTCTTTCCAGGCCTGGGTCTTTTTTTTTTTTTTTTTTAAGATTTTATTTATTTATTTGAGAGACAGAGATAGTGAGAGAGAGCAGGAGTGGGGAGGAGAGGGAGAAGCAGGCTTCCCATTGAGCAGGGAGCCCGACGTGGGGCTCGATCCCAGGACCCTGGGATCATGACCTGAGCCGAAGGCAGACACTTAACCCACTGAGCCACCCAGGTGCCCCTCCAGGCCTAGGTCTTAACACTGTCCCAAATGTGATCCTTTAAGCCTTTCTATCTCACAGCTAAGTGGAGAGGACTCTAAGGATACAAGAGAGTAATGTGGCAAAATAGAAGGAGTCTGGGCTCCTGAATGAGTGTAAAGGGCAGAATTCCTAGTCCCCCCCACCCCTTGTTACCACCAACCCACACTGGATGGTGATGAGAATAGGAAATAAACATTTATTGTGTGAAGTTTTGGGGTTTGGGGCTTGACGTCTGTACTGACTATCATTCTTCCATGTGATATTGCTGTTTTTTATTCATCATCTTCACAAATGGTATTACAGTCATGACATTATACTTAGATGTACTTTATGGAATAGATGATATACTGTAAAGGTGTTTGGAAATGTGAGGATTTGTGATGATGTGTGGGTATTTTCATTGAGAATATGAAGGCTCTTAGGTATTTTTTCCTCCATATCATTCCGTGTGGGAGGTAACTTGCTCAATATTAAGGTAACAATGGGGTCTTGGTATCTTAGTTCCATTTTACAAGCAGAATTTTTTTTTTTTTTTTTTTTTTGTAGAAAGCCCTGTTTTCCCTGGGTGGATTCATTACTCTATATTAATTGACCCAACTGTATCTGAAATATCAAACAATTACTGGGTGGAAGATGGCAAATGGTACTTTGGTTTTGTAGGGCTGAATGTTTGTATATGGCATTAAGGAGGAATGAATGAAGTTATTTTACAGACAAGGAATCTGCAAAAGCTTTCATAGCACTGCATGGTTTTCCTCTGCTACTACCAGCATGATCTAGACGAGGCTGTACCTTCAGCCTCAGTCACAGCATAAAGAGATTGCAAAGCATAGCCTCAAACCTTATGATGGACATGAACATGAGCAAGAAACAAGCTATTACTGCTAAAACAATGAAGATTTGGGGACATTTGTTTCTGCTACTTAGTCCAGGCTGACTGATGCACGAGGGCTCTGAGAGTTGAGCTAATTTGCCTGAGATATAAGGGTAATAAATTCTGGAGCTAGGATTTTTTTTTTTTAAAGATTTTATTTATTTATTCATGAGAGATAGAGAGAGAGAGGCAGAGGCAGAGGGAGAAGCAGGCTCCCCGCGGAACAAGGAGCCCGATGCGGGACTCGATCCCAGGACCCCGGGGATCATGACCTGAGCCGAAGGCAGACGCTTAACCAACTGAGCCACCCAGGCGTCCCTGGAGCTAGGATTTGAATCTAATTCCAGAACCTGTGCTTACAGCCCCTTTTGTGTAGGAGGAAGAATTTCCTGGACTTCATGTGCAGGATAGACTGGAACAGGGAGAGACTAGAGGGGAAAAGACCATTTAGGAACACTCTAAATATAAGGTTATGAGACTCTGGAAAAAAGTGCTTATTTAGGGACTAGGTAGAGTAGGTGCCTCCTAAATAACATTTGAAAAGGTGAATGAATGAGTTTTTCTGATTACAGGTGCCAGTAAATGCTGCTGTCACCACAACATTCTGAGTAGTCATTTTCTTTACCATAACTCTTTGCTTGGCCCACACATCATTGCTGGCAAAGTCACTGAGTCACAGCTTCCCCGAGGACGGCTCCCCCAGCCATGGCTCAGTCTGTACCATCCCAACAGATGGAGGGCAACCTACCCTTTTGCTAGATCTTTAGTCGACACAGTCATAGCTCTTACTGCCTTTTCCCATCCTTCCCTTGGCAGGTGTGTCCTGTCAACTGAAATTTTATTCTCTCCTCCTTCATGCTATTTATATTGTCCCAGAAGAAAATCCTCTTGGTGCTATGTTTTTCCTTGTCCTTTCCCTCACCCCCTCCACCCCTCTAATTATTTTTGCATTTGGTACTAAGAATGGTATAGGGGGTTATTGAAAGATAAAGAAAGTCTCCAGGCTTACAAATGCAATTCTTTTCTGATTTGGGGTCATGTAGGACCTGGGCACACAAGCCCACATTTCCAATCTATAGGACCTGCTGCCTAAGCCTTCATGCTAGGAAAGGATTTAGTAAACATCATACCCACGATTGCTCTAAGTGGATCTAAGCAAGTCCTGTATGTCACAGGCAGTTGGAGAACACAAGGGAAATGGAGAACAAAGGAAGGAAAAATGGTAGGACGAGAGGAATGGGGTGAGCAAGAAAGAGAAGAGTGGTGAGAAATGAAATATGTCAACCTCACCTTGTACTAAAAGCACACATTATCTTCAAGATGTCCATTTAATGCCATTTTTTTCTTATTGTGTGGGTAGAAGCTGATTCCATTTTCTGTGGATAAAATTGGTATGATATTCTTGAATGTAATTTTTATAGGAATGGATAATTTTGCAAAATATCTGACATAGGCCTATATGACCAAGATAAATTCACTTATTTTTTGATTATTTTTATTTTTTCATTGAAGTATACTTGACACATAATGTTACATTAGTTTCAGGTGTACCACATAATGATTTGACAAGTCTATATGTTATTCCTATGCTCACTGCAAGTGTAGCTACCTTCTGTCACCATTAATCAAGATAAACTTAAAATAAAAAATGGTTTAATGTGAAAAGTCTATTTCTGGTAAGTATTATGCCTCTTATAATGTGGGCATCTTATAAATTACAGTAATTGACCTGGAAAGAACATTCAGGAAGGCCGAGTGAAGTCTGTGAAATCTCAAAAGCTATAGCTTCATAATGAACAATAACTCGTGCATGTTTACTGAGTAGCTACTAGATTTCAATCCATTCACTAAGCCCTGGGAATACAAAGATGAGAGAAACATAGTCTTTCAGTGAAGTGGGGCTTCATTCAGTAATTCAGGTAGAACAGAGTGACTAGAAATTGGTCCTGAGAAAGAAACATTGCAGTCAGAAGAAAGGAAAAGCCTCTGAAGAACTATGCATTGTTCAGAATTGCTAGAGTTTAAAACGTGAAGAGAGGGATGGGCAGTAAGGGTGGAAAAGTAAGTAGGAAGCCCTTGCTACTTTTATGTGGCAATCAGGCCTTTTAAGAATTATATTATTCCTGGGGCGCCTGGGTGGCTCAGTTGATCAAGCGACTGCCTTCGGCTCAGGTCATGATCCCGGGGTCCTGGGATTGAGCTCCCTGTCCTCAACGGGGAGCCTGCTTCTCCCTCTCCCACTCCCCCTGCTTGTGTCCCCTCTCTCGCTGTGTCTCTCTCTGTCAAATAAAATCTTTAAAAAAAAGAATTCTATTATTCCATGGAAAGGTCCACGTTCAAGAATATTTCAGATAAAGCTCTAAAGGATTCATGACAAATTATCAGCACGTTTGAGGGCCTGTTTGATGCCACTCTTAGCAAATGGTATTTCTTTTATCCTTACATATAAATGGTATGATTCTTACTCATTTAAATATTTACTATGGGTGTAGCATTTTCATGTTAGAAAATACAAGAGAAGAAGTATTAGAGTAGTATATATAGAGGCATTAAATAGAAGTATCAGAGAAGTATATATTGAAGTATTACATAGAAACAATTTCCTATGAATTCAAAGGCAGGAGAAAACCTTTGTAGGTTGGGGGATGTCCATTTCATCCTGTTGTTCTTCCTCCCTTCCTTTTACAAAAATTCCTTCTTCCCTCTCTTCCTTTTCTCCCACAATTATGTCCTGGTCTCTGTGTGATGGGATATATGCCAAGAACTGGGAATACAGTGGTTAGCAGACATAGACAGCTATTAAACAATTACCCCCTCCCCCAAACATAATTATACTAGTAATAAGTGTTCTCAAGAAAGCATACTCCATAGAAGGCAGGGCATAAATAAGGCTGAGTGGCATATAGGAAAGTCTTCCTGGACAGTTTGTTAAACCAACACCTGAAGCATGATGAGGAGAAGACAGAATGGATTCCTGAAGGAGTAGGTGTGGACAGATGTTGAGGAGCAGGGGAGGACATGTGAACCTCGCTAAATGATGTGATGAAAGACAAAGACAGGAAAACTCCCAAAGGATGGTACAGAAGATTTCTCTAGTCCATAATAAGAGCATCAGTTGCTATAATTTTTCTTATTCAATCAATCCATGTAAAAGTCTTTTCTGACATTGAAACCCATCCTTTCCTCTTAACCGACTTTTTATTTTAGTGATTTCAGTAGGATCTATAGGCTCTTTCTTTTTTCTTTTCTTTTCTTTTTTTTTAGATTTTATTTATTTATTTCTTTGAGAGAGAGAGAGAGAGAAACAGCATGAGAGGGGATAGGGTCAGAAGGAGAAGCAGGCTCTCCGCCGAGCTGGGAGCCCGATGTGGGACTCGATCCCAGGACTCTGGGATCATGACCTGAGCCGAAGGCAGTCGCTTAACCAGCTGAGCCACCCAGGCGCCCAGGCTCTTTATTTTTTCTTTTCTCACTTTCCTTTATCAGGTCATTAACTTGGATCCCACTTATCTGGAAATTATTTTGACACAATTGAGGCTCACATAGATAGATCGCAGTATATTTGGAAAGAAACACACCTACAATTCTTTACATTTGTTCTATCATTTATCTTTAATCCAGACAGCTCCTTGAATTAATGAGCCTTCACTTTAGCTCCTGAGACAACGTTGGCCTTTTTAATACGGTGATTTTCATGGCAACCCTTTCCAATCAGCAGTGCACGTATGTCTACAAGTCTGTTTCTTACAGGATGCATTGGCTAATTGGACCAAGGATTTGGACATAACCTTGTTACTACTTCTGGTAGCTGTCCAGGCACAAAACACATTGATGCTGATGTTTCTCCCCTTCTATATTTAACAGATGGGCTTACTGAACTTCCTTCAGTGCCCACTAGCCAATGAGCAGGAAATGGAAGATGATAGGTCTGGGTTGAATCATAAAGGCTATTCTGAGGTTGCAGGACTCTTCCCTGCTTTTCCCTGACCCAAACCCAAGAAGCAACTTTGTTGGGGAAAATCACAAAGCCAAGATGACTGATTCAGAATTCAGAAACCTCAAGCAGGAACTCAGGACAGCTCAGGAATTCTATTAAATTTCTTCATCTGTATGAGATGACTGTACCATATCATCTCCCTTTTTCCTCAAACCTCCCACACATCCTCCTCCTACTGATGACCCAGACTCATACTTCATTGAGAGAATAAAAGTCATTGGAAATGAACTCACTCATCTTCCCACCACAAAACCTGTCAACTTGGTACATCTGTGTCCCAATACTTCTTCCTCCACATTGAGGGAAGTGTTCTTCCTCCTCCAAGAAGGGATATTTCTCCACTTTTTCTCTGGATCCCGTTATCTCTTGGGTTATCAAAGGTATAACCTGCTCCTTGACTCACTCATGCTTTCTCTGAATAATAACATTTGACTATTTAGTCATTCCCATCATCATATAAACATGCTCTAGTATTTCCCATTTTCCGATACATTTTTTTTTCGCATAACCATACATACTGTTTCAGTTCCTGCCCTATTTTTCTGTTCTCCTTTATAACCCTATTCCTGAGTATCCAAACAAACTGCTTCTACCTCCTCATCTTTCTTCCACTCTTCAACCCGGTCCAAGTGCTTCTTCTATCTGTAACCCTCTTTGGTAAGGTCAACAACAACCTTCAGGTTTCCAAATCTAATGGGTTTCTTCCCTGTTCTTCTTAACTTGTCTTTTCAGCAATATTTGTCCAAGTTGACACTCTATTTGATTTAAGTATGCTTATCTCTTGGCTTCCAGGATTATTTTCTTAATTTTATTCTAATTTTCAATCTCCTTTGTTGGGTTCTCTTCTTAAATGACGGCCTTTCTCAGCACTTGTCCAACATCATTATCTTGTCTTTTGCCTAAATTCTCTTTACTTATATCCTCCATTTCCACTGTTTTAAATTTTATGCATTGATTTCCGACCTCTCCTCTGATCCCCAGAATTGGATATCTAACTTATTTTTTATACCTTCGCTTGTATAAATTATGAACATCACATATTTAAATGCCCCAAACAGAACACTGAGCTCCTTGATCTCATTTGACTCGAGCAACTCTTCATCCAGTTGATAAGACAAAATCTAAGATTTATTGTTTTATGTATGTATGTATGTATGTATATATGTTATTTTTTTTAGAGGTGGGGCAGAGGGAGAGAGAGAATCTTAAGCAGGTTCCACACCCAGCACATAGCCTGATGCAGGGCTCAATCTCACAACCCTGAGATCATGACCTGAGCTGAAATCAAGAGTCAGATGCTTTTTTTTTTTTTTTAAGATTTTATTTATTTATTTGACAGAGAGAGACAGCGAGAGAGGGAACACAAGCAGGGAGGGTGGGAGAGGGAGAAGCAGGCTTCCCGCCGAGCAGGGAGCCCAATGCTGGGCTCGATCCCAAGCAGGACCCTGGGATCATAACCTGAGCCAAAGGCAGACGCTTAACAACTGAGCCACCCAGGCACCACAAGAGTCAGATGCTTAACTGACTGAGTGAGCCACTCAGGTGCCCCTTAAAGAGTGTTATTTTTCTCTTTTTTAAAAGTTTATTTATTTTAGTAATCTCTACACCTATCGTGGGGCTTGAACTCACAACCCTGAGATCAAGAGTCACATGTTCTTCTGACTGAGCCAGACAGGTGTCCCAAGATTTATTCTTTCTTTTCAAAATTGTATTGAGGTGAAATGCACATAACCTAAAATTAGTCATTTTCAAGTAAACAGCTTGCCAGCGTTTAGTGTAATCATGATGTTTCTCAATCTAGTTCCAAAACATTTTCCTCACCCCAAAAGGAAACCCTGTACCCATTAAGTAATTATTACCCATGCTCACCTTCTTCTAGCTCCTGGCAAGCACCAGTATGTTCTCTGTCTTTATGGATTTTCTTATTCTAGGTATTTCACATAAATGTAATCATATGATATGTGATCTCTTGTGTTTGCCTTCTTTCACTTAGCATAATGTTTGGAGGTTCATCTATATTGTAGAGTGTTTCAGTGTATCATTCCTTTTTTGGCTAGATAACATTCCATCACATGTATATTAACAATTTGTTTGTCCATTCATCCGTTGATGGACATTTGAATTATTGCCATCCTTCAGCTATTGTAACTAGTCTAAGATCCATCCTTGATCTACTTGCCTCTCACTTTTTTTTTTAAGAATTATTTATTTATTTGAGAGGGAGACAGTGAGAGCACACATGTGAGCAGGGGGAGGGGTAGAGGGAGAAGGAGAGAGAAAATCTCAAGCAGACTCCCTGCTGAGCCTGGAGATCTATCTCATGACTCTGAGATCACAACCTGAGCCGAAATCAAGAGTTGGTCACTTAACTGACTCAGCCACCCAGATGCCCCTCCCCTCACTTTTATATCCAATGTATTAGAAAGTCCAATTTATTCATGCCCAGACTATATCTTGATATCTATCTCATTCTCACCATCTCTACTTCTGCCCTCCTATTTCAGGCCTTCAGTATTTCCAGCCTGTATTACCAAATACACTCGTCAATGTGTCTCCCTGCTTCTACTTTTTCTTGTGTTTCATTCTTTGTCCACAGGGCAACAAGAGCAGTGACTTTTAAAAATTGAAAATTATTGTATATATTGTCTTAGTTAGTTTGGGCTGCTATTACAAATGACCATAGACTGGGTGGCTTATAAACAACAGAAATTTATTTCTCACAGCTCTGGAGACTGGAAATTCAAATCAGGGTGCCAACATGGTCAAGTTCTGGTGAGGATCCTCTTCTGAGGTACAGACTACCCCCTTTTCATTGTATCCCCACATGGTGGAAAGAGAAAGAATTCTCTGGGGTCCCTTTTATAAGGGTGCTAATCCCATTAGTGAGGGGTCCACCATTATGACCTAATTACTTCTCAAATGTCCCAGCACTTAATACCATCATACTGGGGATTAAGATTTCAACATATCAATTTTGGAATTTTATATATGTAAAATAGTGTTATATATGTAAATTTTATTGAGTACTTACTATGTCTTAGCCACTGTTCTGGGGATTTTCCATGATATAGTTCATTTAAACCTCAAAACAAGGGAGAAAACACTATTATTATTGCTCTTTGCAGATGAGGAAACAAACTAATTTGCTTAAGATCACCCAGCTAATATATGATTGAGCCAGGATCTGAACCTCAGTAATCTCTCTCATGAGCCCATCCTCTGTTATGTCAGATTGTCTAAATCACATCAGGTTTTTCTCCTTCTGAAAGCTATTCAATGGGGGCGCCTGGATGGCTCAGTCAGTTAAGCATCTGCCTTCATCTTAGGTCATGGTCTCAGGGTCCTGGGATCAAGCCCCACATCAGTCTCCCTGGTCAGTGGGGAGTCTGCTTCTTCCTCTCCCGCTGCCCTTCCCTGCCTCGTGCTTTCTCTCTCTTTCTCTCAAAGAAATAAAATCTTAAAAATAAAATAAAATAATAAAATAAAATAAAAGCTATTCAATAGTTTCTATTCTACCAACAATATGAATCATGACCTAAAGGTCCTGCATGAGTAGGCCCTTAGCTATTTTTCCACATTTATCTTTTTTACTTTCCCATTACTCACTCTTTTTGAAGTCTTTATCGAATTTAGTTCCCACCTGCCTCTGGGTCTATGCACATCCTCTTCCCTTAGCTTAGGATATTCATCCAGCCCTCTATCTACCTTTCATATCTCAGCTTAAATGACTACTCCTTCAGGTGACTTTTCCTGCAATAACTACCCTTTCCTTGTGATTCTCTCTCATCTTTCTTTTTAAAGCTTAAAGCTATTATTTTAATTTGTAATTATGTGTGGTTTGTTTGTCTTTTGCTTTTTTGTTTGTTTGTTAAATCCCTAGAATATTAGCCTCTTGAGGTCAAGGACAGTATGTTTGTCCTTGTCATAATTATATTCCCTGAAATTTTCAGTTCCTAGTGAAGTTTGGATTAATGAGTGAATGGCTCCAATCTTACACTTTATGTAGGGCAAGCACGGATTGAATTATCTATAACTTTAGTCTGGCCACTTCACAGCTCTGTGTATACCTCCTCTCTGCCTTTTCACTGCCTTCTCAGTGGAGAAAAGGAAAAGGAACTCTCCTCAGTTCCAGATGTTGCTAAATCCTTGTCAGTTTTATTGCCTTGGGCAGGCCTGGGTGGAATTCCTCACTGGATCCCAGGGAAGATGAGGCAGAACTCGTCCAAACAAAATAGAGTCTAGCAACATCTGGTCTCTTTGTGGTGAGGTTTGAGGTGCATGCTGGTTGGTGGCTCCTTGTTTTCCCTCCACATCTCTCTCTCTTTTTTTTAAAGTAATAACACTTGGAGTTATTAGAGCAGACACCTGGCATGCTGGTCAGGCAGTGCAGCTTTACCTTATAATCAGCCCATCGTGGAGATGAAAATAACACCATGCCACAGTGTGGCAATTGTAAGACCGCAGGAAGCAAGACAATGCCCGACCTGTGATGACAACCCACATTCTGCCAACACTATAAAAAATGAATCTGCAAATTGCCTATTCCAAGCTCTCTCACGTGAGTCTATTCCCAAAGAAATACTCACCTCTTAATTCTGAGAGAATGCTACTAGGGAGATGAAGAGGCAGAACTCTGTGAAATGTCCTGCTGGGGGGCTTTCTGCTACAGACTTATCTGAAAATTGCATAGCTTCTGTCTCTTACAATAATCAGGAAAATAGAGAGCTTAGAAATGATGACAGGGGTCATTCATTGACTGCTAGAGGATTTATATGAGATTGTAACCATCTTGCAAAGTAGGAATTATCTTTTTTCCTCGTATCAGATGAGGAAACTGAAATTTCAAGACATTATCCAACTTGTCCTCTGCCATTTTGCCCACAAAGTGGAAAATTAGAATTCTTACCCATATCTGAATGCCTATAAAGCCCTGGTGATACCTGGATGCCACACTGCTTTCAAGATTTAGGGCTATTATGAATATTTTAAATACTCAATATACATATTTATAAAAGTTAAACTTCAAAACTGGATATACTGATTATCATTAGCAATAGTCTGTTGTGTCTTTCAAATGTATTTGAGTTCTTGGTTAATTATTTCCATCATGATATTAATAGCATGCATTTATGTCCCAGGTGCTGTGCTATCTATATGATCTTCTTTATAAAAAAACTCTATGAGATGAATACTATGATTACTTTATCCTCTAGAAGAGAAAGCTGAGGTTGAAGAGGTTAATTAGCTCAACCAGCTATAAAATGGCAGAGGTTGGAGAGTTGGACTCCCAAAATCATGCTTTTAACCACCATGTTAGCTGGCCTGGCACGCATCAACTGTGATCCTGAAGCTTTACACCTGCTTCTAGAATTTAAGCAGATGTTATCTGAAGATTCTGGCAGAGTCAATACTTACTGATGGTTCTACATTTTGTTGTCACAATACCAAGAACTATAGCTCTTCATATAGCCATCTCAATGGCAGACAACTTGAGGGTAGTGGGATTACCGACAATTTACCACAGTAACAGAATATCTATTGGGTATGATGCATTACACAAGAAGCAGTTCATTGGCAGACAGAAAAGATGTGGGAATCATGGATCCTGTTCTCAAGCAGTTTAGTGAGAAAATATTGTTATAAGTGTGGAAGACCTGGTAAATAATTAAATAGCAAGAACTTAATTTCAAGGGAATATATATAGGACTGGTTCACTGTATAGAGGTCTACTGAGTACAACAAATAAATAAATAAATAGAACAACCCCTAAAACTGTACTCTAGGAGTTGGCACATGAGTTTTGGTCAGGTGTCAGAAAATTGTAAGATGCAGATTATTAGAAACGGAAGAAAAGTTGGAGAGGAAGCCAAGCGTAAATAAGAGCACAGATGCAGGATGTAGCAACTCGGTTGGCAAGCGATGAACGTGAAGGGAACCAGAATCTATGATAGAGAGCCAGAGAAGGGAAGCGAGCAGGTTTTTGGACAAGCTGGCATGACCTCGGAGTTCTCAGAGGGGCTCTGTTCTGTAAATGACCCAAGGCATTGTTTGGTGACCTTGTTTGTCACGGTCTCTCTTTGGGTTGCTTCTCAGGCTTTCTGCATGTCTTCTTAAACATGAAACAATTTTCTCCTCTGGTCTCACACAACTGGCTTATATTTAATCCACAGCCTCGTTGCCAGCCACTACCTAATTATCTTCCAAGTGTGCCTTCCCAGGTTCAAAGGCATCTTTGCACAAAAACTGGTATATCTCCAACTTATGGCAATGGCATGTAATATCAACCAGACACTGTTCGTCAGCACTTAAGCAATCAACAAGCCTTTAGTGAGTTCCTTGATGCGCAGGGCATGGGTCTAGGCACTATTCCTAAAAATTAGGTGTTATAAAAAGCACTCATAATGATTCAGAAATTTCTTTCTCTTTGATATAAAAAGAGCCAAGTGAAATCTTTGGGCTTTGTTGAAAATGATAGAACTTGGGACTTTTCAGACAGACAGTGAATGTGGGTGTTTAAAGGGTTTTCAATGGTATTTGATTCATCAAATTTATCTTGCCGTTATTCTGAGTTATTATTTTTGTCTTTAAAAGTAGAATATTTGGAATGGGGGAACACCTCCTTGATCTTTCAGAGTGTTTTCAGTTTCTGAAAGTAGAAATAACGAAGGAGATAAAAGAACAAATGGTGATGCTTTGAGTAAGTCAAGGCATGAGGACTTTAATGCTGAAGCAGCTATTTATACTTGCCCTCATGATGTGCAGGGCTGAAATTCAGCCCAGCAAGTACGTGTAATATTTTCAGACTCAAATCCAGCTGTACAAACTACCACTGCAGCAAGCCGTCCACTCTCACCCTTCCCCCCGGCCTTAATCACCAGCCCACATTAATTTGTGCAGTGATTAAGAGCGAGCCTTCCGTTGGGTTTATATCCCAACTCTGCTCCTCACTAGCATATCTCATAGGGTTGCTATGAGGACTAAATGAATCAACATGCATAAAAGCTGCATAATGTAAGCATTGTATATATGTTAGCTAATAGTAATCATTAAAAGATAAATATAGCAAAATGAACTTGTTACTCAGCTCTGTAATTATAATAATACTAACTTTGTCTTTGCAATAGTAAGACTGGTATTTTTTGAGACAAAAGTTATAATCTGTCAAGCATCGCCCCTATGTTACGTTCCATTTAATCCTCACAATGAAGCCATCCACGAGTTGGTGTCATTCCTGTTACTCTTATTTTACAGTTGGGGTCAAGAGATTTAGGGTCACCCAGGTGGGAAGTGGTGGCACAGAATTTGAAACTAGGCAGTGGAATTTCAGAACTTGTAGAAAGTTGACCTTTAGCCACTCTGCTTCACTGTCTTTGTATAATTGTTCCTGATGGTGAAGTTAGTTGCTAATATCCAGTTAGTCATTCTGCAAGCTTTCTGTAGTCTCTGGATAGCCTGAGAACCAGGGCAACAACTCCCACAATGAGGTACTCATATACTTCCAAAGGACTGAGAGTACTTTGGTTGGCTTTTGCTGGAAATCTCATTCCAAAGATCTATACTAATTTTACCTTTATCTAGAGATTCACATAAATACACATTGTACTTCCATCGTACTCTAAAACTCTCATAAAAAGTCCATGGGGTGGGCCCCATTATTTTCACGTTACAGATGAAAATCTGAGGCTCAGAAGAACTAAATAACTTTCCCAAAGTCTTATAATTAGTATGCATCAGAAATCTTTTGATTTTTGGTTTAGTGTTCTTTCCATTAGAGGTACGACTGAAGTAGAATCAAGATTCCTTTTTTCCCTTCCACACATCATCTGGAGTGTGTGGATTGCTCTCATTCCATAGCAACACTTAATTATAAAGATGAACTTTGAATCGTTAATCCCCTGGGTTACTGAAAAAGGAAAAGGCCATGCTTAGCTTTTATTTTGCTGTGTATTTTTGCCTGAGGGCAAGTTGGTTTACTACAAGAGCTCTGACTAGAGCTCTGTGAAATTTACATGCATACTGTGAAATGACCTTTGAGTCCATGTTCTTGGACTGTGTTTCCCACCTACTTGCAGGGTGATGAAACCAGACAGCTGCTTCCTGGGGGGTGAGCTGAAGATGTAGGTAATCTGCAGCCCCTTCCAACCACTGGAGAAAAGTTCTACAATAGGACCAAAAGACCCCTCAGCCTTCTGTTTCACCAAGGGCTTCTCAATGTTCTGTTTGCACATTCTTTTCCTGCTTGGTAATTAGCACCAGCTGTCTCAACTTAAAAGGAAGGAATCCCTTTGAAATCCTCCCTATCCTCTGTGAAATGTGCTACTGAAACGTGCTAATTAGTAACTGGACTTAGGACAACACAGACATGTGTTTCCTGTGAGTGCTGTAGAAGGAAGAGGAGGAGGGATATGAACATCTGTTGAGTTGCATATGTGTGTATGCTTTTCTATCTTTCAAAATGACATTTTTAATGGCAATCTATCTGCCCAATTGTGATCAGTAGCTGGTAGCTAATGATCCCCGCCCCATGCATTGACTTCTCTCCCTGCTCAAGCTTGAGAATATTCCCAAGGGCAGAGAGCAGGGCCAATGGAAGCATTCCCCCTCTGCCTCAGCAAATTGACTTTGTCAGTATCCCCTCACTTTTCACCATAGTAGCAAGAATCATAGGGCCCCAGGGAAATAAAAAATAACTCCTCTTTCTTTGGGGACCACGGTCCCACAGTAAGCCAACAGCCCAGGGGCTCTGTGACAATTAGCACACCCTGGAATGTGGGGAGAGAGCATAGAAACAGAATGCAGCCTTGTGCTAAACACACTTCACCGAAGTGGAGAAGCCACTGGCTCGCCAGTTCGAGCCACGATTATGTGAACATCTGTGTCTTCCTGAGTACTTTCGGGCAGCAATTCCAGGGTTCCAAACGGACTTGCTGGTCTGAGGGGGCAAGAGCTCCTTACTCATGACAAAGAAGGAAAGTCAGCTGATTTTATGGGAGCACTGAGGGATTTATTGACAGGACTGAAGGGAGTGCACAGGGGGCTTGGCAAAGGGTGGGCAGCATCTCCCTCCTCCAGGGCCATTCTCTTGGAGCAGTTGCTGCCATCACAGCAGTGTTTCTTGGTGCCCCAGGGGCTGCCGCTGCACCCTAGCTGTTCTCACATTCCCCCGTCACCGGCTCACAGGTTAAGGTCTTGCGGCGAGTGTTTGATAGGTTGAGCTTAGGTCACATCCCTCTCACCTGGCTGTAAGTGCGACGAGGACCGTAATCAAAAGATCTGCCCTGTTGGTGGGAGTTTCAGTAGGAGTTTTGTTGTTTTCCCCCAAATCACATACAGTAGTGGAAGGTTAATTTGCCATGAGGAAATCAGGTTATTCCTTGCAATAAAATTTGATAAATAGCTACTACTGAGACCTACTGAGAGGGAACTGATCCTGTTTGTCCAGTGTCCATGACTTATGGTTCCATGCAGCCATGCATGATCGATGCTACAAGAGACCTGCCCTGTAGAGCTGAACCCCCAGCCCAGCTGGTCCTGCTCAGGGAAATAATCCATAACTGAGAGTCTTCTGCTGCCCCCGGGAGAGTTACAAGGCTTGGAGATGAAGCAAGCCTCATTCCGAGGGCTCCGTGTGTCTCTTGTTCTACGGTGGCTCTTTGATCGCCTCTCTAGTGCTGACCCATTTTCTTGTCCCATTCCCAGCTGTCCCGTCCTTGATGTCTGTGGGCTCTTGGGCTTCCGCGTGGCCACCTGGCTTCTCTGGGACTGTGACTTCAGGCTCTGTCCAGCTGAGTAGGCCAGATAAGAATGTCGGGTTGCTATTTTTTCTCCCAGATGTTTGCTCTTCTAACTGGGCCAGGCTTTGCTATCTGGATGCCTACAGCTATAGCAGATAACACCATTCTTTCTCTTTCTTGCTTCTGGATTGGGGCAAAGGAAGAAGAGAGAAGAGAAAAATCCTCGCGTACTCCTTTGGGGGACAGAGCAGACCAACGCCTGTGCCGTGAGGACTCTGAACCCGCAGCCGGCTTACTCCCCAGCACAAAACCCTTCCTGATCTCTGCCACCTTCAGAATTAAGTTCAAATTGCCAGGCAGGCAAGTGTTTTCCTGAACCCTTTGCTTCGTAATCTAGGCTCAGGCTTTGCCAAGCTACTTTTAGCTTCTCCCAAGCAATCTGTGTTTTCTCTTGTCTTCATCCCTCACACACAGCAGGTCTGCCTCTAACATTTGTAGGGCCCGGGGCTTGAGTACAAATGGAGGGTATGGGCCGTACTTCTGAATTCTTAACATGTATAGACTAAGGATAACACACTGTTATATAAAATATGTTCTATTCTCTATCCTTTTTTTTTTTTTTTAGTTTATTTATTTTTGTAATCCATACACCCAACACAGGGCTCGAACTCATGACCCTGAGATCAAGAGTCACATGCTCTTATGACCAAGCCAGCCAGGGACCCCTCTATCCTCTATCTTGCGCAAAAATACCTTCATCACCACCTGGAAAGCTAGGATTTGATTTTGAAATCTCAGACCCTTCAGAATTCCACAGTAGAATGTCCCAGCTCCCGGCACACAGTTCACCCGCCTTCTCTTCACACCCCTTGATCTGTCTGTCCCGCAGCACATGTGTTGCATGTGGATGTGTGGACATCCCAGACTGCACATCCAGGTGTGTCCACACCACCTGCAAATGGCCATTCCCTAGCAGCAAGCACACACACGGGTTGGCCCACCCATGGGAGGATGGAAGAAGCCATACAGGTTCTGCAAGGGAGCCTGGAGCTGCTGGGGCAAGGACTTCCGGGTTCCTGGTTTCTAGTACATGGTCTGGCCTGGAAGGAGGGGGACTGGGCTCTGGGTGGGCATGACCTCTTGGTGCTACAGACTGCGTACCTATGGGGAGGGGCACGGCTGGAGGAGCACCAGAGCAGAGGTGTTCTTTTTGGGTCTACGGGGGGTACTGACACACATTTTCCATCCTCCTAGTATGCTCGTCCTGGGACAGTAATCTAATTGACTCATATTCATCTCTCAAGGATCATCTCATATTCCACCTCCTTCCTCCAAGCACTCTTCTTAATTCTCCCAGGGCAGGTTGCTTGTTTCTCCTCAACTTGCTGTAATACTATGTGACTGAGTAAGTCATTTGACCCCTCAGTACCTCAGCTTATAGCAAAGACTGTCATGAGGATAAAAGAGTTAATACATACAGAACTTGAGAACAGTGCTTGATTAGAAATAAGTGTGAACTATTATGACCGTTATTATTATATACTCACATAGTATGCTGTATTTCTTCCCTAGAAATATTTCACGCTGTTTTGTCATTGTGTTTTCTTATGCCTTTCTTTTCAGCAGATAACAATGCTTCTGGAAAACAAGGAATTCATTGCATTTAATTTTGTATTCCTAACACAAAACCCAATATATGTAACAGGGTCAGTGCTCTATAAATGTGTATGGAGGAAGTGAGCTGCCTCAAGGGGAGCTGGAATTTACCACTGGACCTGTGACCATCTAGAAGAAAAACCACTGGGAGCCTGAACTCATTTGCTCAGATCCTTCTGACCCTAGGCCCTTAGAAGGTCAGATGTAGATGGTAGAACTGAGTTAGAACTATGTCACAGGGTGGCATAGGAAAGAAATATTCAAGTGACAGTCCTACCCAGGAATTAAATACACTTGTATGTGATACTAACCTTACGTCCTGGTAAAGATTTACAACTGGAAGCATTCCACTATGTAATACTGTGTCTGTCTTCATATGAGTCAAAGGATCTGTGGAGCATTCTCCCAAGGGCTTTAAGATCACATGTTTCTCAGCATCCATGATCTGGGGAGTATGTCCCTGTTCTCTTTAATTGGACCTGTTTATTCTGATGACTTGCAGATAAGCAGAGCTCAGGAAATATGGCAGGAGAAAGTCTTTAATGATGTTTGCTTGATTACAAACTGCTGGATGGAAACTGCTCTGCAGAGTCTTCCCCACCATTTACCACCATTCAAGTGGTTGCAAGGTAATTTCCGATCCAGTCCCACAATTAGGATGAATGGGCCCGGCTGCTGGTTGGTCAGGAAACCATTCTGTTCATCATTCCTTCATTCCTTAGGGGTTATCCTGAACTGTGATTGGATGTAGGAAAATGCCCCAAAAACAAGAAATGAAGGAAAATAGAAAATTCTCCTAAGTGGATTCACCTTTTCCTTCTTTTCACGTTCTGATTACTCATTTAGCCATTGCATATAATGAAAGTGTAATTTTTTAGTGCCTAAAGCACTGCAAATAGGATTTTTGACAATTACTTAAAATAAAAACTGAGCATTTAAGACTTTCATCAAATAATTATAACAAAATAACAATTTTTGTTGTGACAAACACCTATATAGTGTTAGTAATGTGCCAGGCACTCAGTACTTTGTATTAACTCATTTCATTCTCACAATGATCCCTATGAGGTAGGAATTATTATTGTCTTAATTTTACGAATGAGAAAACTGAGGCATAGAGAGTTAGTGATTTAGATGAAGGTAAAATAATAAGTGGCAAGGTCGAGATCCAAACCCAGTGCATCTGTGCCTAGAGTCTAGTCACTTCATAACTGCTCTCAAAGCAGATGTAAAGAACATGTAAAGAAGTATTTAAAGTCATTTTTCAACTGGAGAGGTCCTATTGAGCTAGATATCAAGAGAAGGAAGTCTAAAGGGAATAACATTAATATAAACATTGTGGTACCAGGATGCCTGGGTGGCTCCGTTGGTGAAGCGTCTGCCTTTGGCTCAGGTCATGATTCCAGCATCCTGGGATGGAGCCCCTTGTCGGCTTCTCTGCTCAGCAGGGAGCCTGCTTCTCCCTTTCTCTCTGCTCCTCCCCCCTGCTCATTCTTTCTCTCTCAAATAAATAAATAAAATCTCCAAAAATAAATAAACAAACATTGTGGTACCTATTTTCAGTTTTATACATATTTAAAATTTTTATTTCAGGGCAGCTTGGTCTTGCTTTGATGGTACACTGATAGGACATAAGGCTGATTGTGACATAGATTAGTGAGTTTTCGCTAATGGCATTACACCCCAATATATTGAGCATCTGACATTTTTGCTTTTTAGGATTTGGGACTGACCTCCCCAAATGAGGATTTTTCTGAAGGAAATGAAATGGATTGAAGCTGAATGAAGTGCAGGGTGAGGTATGCTGTATGCCCCTGGAACCCGTGGGAGTCTGACACAGAGGTCTTGTTTCCATGGCAACAGGTCAGGGCATTGACTTGCAGGGCTGAAATGATGGCAAGATTTGGGTTCTGGGTTTGCCCTTCATTCTTCTCTTTCTTGTATGCTCAACTTCCTGGATATATTTCTTCTTGCATCTGGTCCTATCACAAGCTAATGATAACCAGTTGTTACGGGAGGAAGAAAGAAGGTCAGCATCCGGTGAACCTTTCTAGAACCTGATAAAAGGAAAAACTGCTACTCCCATTAATTCACTTGACCTTTTCAAAGAGTGCCTCACAAAGACTTTAAGAGACTTGTTCTGTTATAGAGTATGATTATCCTCATGCCTGGCTTGAGGGTTGGTGATGAAATGGAAAAATAAAAATAAAATAAGAATGATAACATCTCTCCCTCGTTTGCACCTTTTGCTTAGGTCCCTATTTCTCAAGGTCCATGAAGCCCAATATGTTCAGTTGGTTGCTTTTTTTTTTAAAAAGAAAAAAATGTTTCAGTGATATTTAGGAAGAGAGGTCATGTCCAATCGAAAATAGAATAGGTATAGATACGATTGCTTGGGTTGGTGTAGCTGTTATAGGAAATGATCGTTATAATAGAAAACACATATACAGAGTTAATTTGTGCCAGGTACTATTCTAAGTGCTCTACTTATATTCACTCGTGTAATCCCCACATCAACCCTATGAGGTAAACTATGCTATGATATTTACAGCCATTTTACAACTGAAGCATAGAGATATAAAATAATATTCCCAGAGCTTCAGAACTATTACCTGGTGAGGCAGTTTTAAAACCAAATTGTCTGATATCAGAGCTATGCAATTAACCCTATTCTATGCAGAATCCTAAAATCTGATCTTGTTTAGTAGGATACCTAAACATTTCTGAATCATTGATCTTTATCCTCATTTATTAGATTTGACAGCATCATGTAGCTCTTCAGCTCCGTGTCAAAATACACAGCATTTTTGTTTATATTTGTGTGTATGAGTGTATGTAAGTTAAAGAAAATTAAAATTATTTTTGAACAGAATTTTGCAATCTTTTTAGAGATAATTAGGGACAACTGGGGATGCCACGAGATCAAGTTAAATCACTTGCGCGATGCTTGTATTCACAATTTAATTTTTAGTTGAAAGGAAAAACAGCCGGACACTCTGCCCTTTAAAATAATTCTTTAATTCTTCCCTTTCAAAGTTCCCTATAACTTCTCAGCGCCTCTATTCCAAATCTGAGTGTGTGAAATTGAGATGTATCTAAATATTTATTGATGCCTTCATATTTTTTTTCAGTCTTTCAGGTTTATCCTAGGGCAATAATTTTAGGACAAGGATCATTTATATTTTGGTTTGTGTTTGGTTCAGTGTTCAGCAAAATAACACGATTTCTTCCAACTTGGAGTTCATGTTTAGGTTCCAGTTCCTGCTTAATTTTTGCTTAATTCCTGGTAGGCGAGATCATATATAACTATTTGATATGAATTAACTCACAACATAACCAAATCTTCATCAAAGAAAGAGTTTTACCAATATAGTCATTGAATATTATCATAATAGCATCATTATAACAGCCTCATACTTTTAATCACAGCACCAGTAGTCATTTATTAGATTTCTGCTTAACATAGGACATTAAGTTACTACCATACTTTACAGTTTGGGGGTGAGGACAATTAGAGTAATTACTTGAATCAGCCTTTTAAACTGTGTACCTACAGAGGTGCCTAATAAACATATTTTGGGTTTTTAATTTAGGGTTCAGAAATAATGTAGCATTTTATAAAGATTTTCATGACTGAAAACTGTGAGGAGTCTGGCACCCAACTACTGAGTGATTGATAGTGTGTCTGTCCCCTCTAGTGGTCTGATGCAGAACTAAAATGGCCAACCCAAGAATGTCCAAGGAAAATTGCCTGGCAATTCTGAGCTCAGGACAGCAGCCCTTGCATCTACCTGGCCATGAGTTATAAAAAAAAAGCAACGGAAAGAATCGATCAAAGGCCAGGTCTCTACACGGGGGCAATGCAAGCATGGATTTGGATCTCCAAGCTGATTTTATAGGCATGACAGAGGGAGTGGTGGTGGCTTTAAAAAGAGACAGAAGAGTTTCCCCTTTTAATTTCTTAACTTCAGGAATGTTGGAGTTTATAGTATGTTGAAACAAACATTCTCTATCAGGATTTTTCATCAGTGACTTTGTTGACACTTTGAGTTCGACAATTCTTGTTGCAGCCTGCTCCCACCCCCGCCCCCGTAAGACGTTTAGCAGCATCTGTGGCTTCTCACCTACTAGATTCTAGTAGCATCCCCGCTTGTGATAAGCAAAAACATCTCCAGCATTGCCCAATGTCCTCTAGGGGGAATCATTTCCTCGGACTGAGAATCATCTTAACAATTCCTATTAGGTAAGTTGAAAATAGTGTTTCCAATCAAAATAAATATTTCATTGAATATGACTTAGTAGGAGACAGGCCATACACCTGTATTATTTAATTTCATCCTTATAAGAATCCTCAGAAGTAAGTCCTATTTGTCTCTCCATTCTACAGATGAGGAAGCTAAGACTCAAGAGAGTTGGGTAACTTTCATGACATCACATAGGTAAGTGGTAGAGCCAGCATTAAAATACAGGTAGTCTGGCTCTGGAATCTGCATTTGAAAACCTTTTGCTACAGAAGTCTAACTCCTTATTAAGCCCCCAAGTGGTGTACAAAATGGAATTACTGAGCTCTAAGTAATAGCAATCCACAGCTGGTAATTTATAATTTTCTGACCTGACAAAACAAAAGGGAAAGATAGTATACTGACATTGTCAGAAGAAGATTTGTGTTTTCATTCATCAAGTGCCTGCTCTCGCTACAGATACAGAGATGTATATAACAAAGCCCCTGCTTTCTGAAGCTTACTTACATTGCTGCAAGCAATAAGCAAATGAACAAAAGCATGTCTAACATGTCACAGAGTAACATGCTGTAAAGAAAATAAAACAGGCTACAGGTTATAGAGAAAGTCTCAGATGGGGTAGAGTGCTGCTATTTTATGTATGGTGGTCAACCAGGGTCTCCCTGATAGGGTGACATCTGAGCAGACAAAGAAGGAACAGGACAGTAAGTCAAGTGGAGATGTGGTGGGAAAGTGTTCCAGATAGAACAAGTGTAAAGGCCCTGAGGTAGGAGTATATTTGAAGCAGGGGCAAGCTTGCTGGCATAGTAAGAAAAAAGCAAAGAATCAGTGGAACTGTAGCTGAGGAGTGAGGGGGAGATGAGAGAGATGAGATGAGAGAGAATGGTGGGAGGGGGAGAGGACCCCAGATGCCCTAAGGTCTAGAAGGCCCTTCTAAAAGGACTTCTTGGCTTTTGCTTTGAATGAAAATGTTTTGAAAAGAGAAGTGCCATGATCTGACTTTTCAAAAGACTATGCCAATCTTCTTTCCCTGTTTTGAGAAGTAGTTTATCATAATGGGTAAAACCATAAGTTCTGGAATAAGACTGAGCTCATTTTAAAGGATCTCTGTCTCTAAGAACTCACTCTCCATGAGCTTTGGGGCAAATAATTTAACTTATCTGAGGCTCTGTATTCTTATTTGTAGAAAAGAGGTGGTAATATCCTGGTTAATTGAATCTAAGTGCGATGAGACATAAGATGCACCATAATTTTATGTACCACTAAGAAAATACAAAACAACACTGCTAATCATGCATGAGTCAGTCAAACCAGGCTTTCTAAGTTTGGAAATGTCTTTAAGATATTCTTGGGAATTTGGTCATTTGTTCTGGCTTTATTTGCATTGCTTGACATGTAATAGGCAATTATTTTGCATACGTTTCAGCGATGACACAAACCACAACTTCATCAATCTGTTGGTAGTTTGATTTCTTAGGGTCCTCTAAAGCACTTGGTTGTTGCTTTTAAAAAAGTATGGAATCAGGGTCTTTCTTTCCTTTGATGAACATTTGCTTTACTAATAGCACATTTAATCTACTTCTTTGCTTGGTTTTTACGCCATTCTGCTTGGATAATCATCTTTAGTTTAAATACCAGGTTGTAGCATTAAAGATTTTTAAATAGCAATTAAACCACACGCAGTGCCAATGATGTGCGTCGTCGGTCAAGTGATGCGACGGTAATAGGAGTTTACACATTCACAGACAGTGAGAGAATTATAGCATGTCTGTCCTTTGGTTCATGGTGATGGTAAGGTCACATCAATCCTGTATTAAAACATTTTATGTGTGTTTGTGTGTGTGTGTGAGAGGGAGAGAGAGAGCTATCTGACACTATGATATCACATATACGCATATGTGTGTATTAAATTTAAATATATGAAATCTATCTGTGTATGTATTCATGTTAGAGTTGATGGAATCTGGTAGTGTCTGCCCTCTAGAGTTGAATGAGTGTGGGAAGTCCCCGGCACGGAGTAAGCCCTCAGTAACTGTTAGTTAGCATTCTCATCTCTATGAAGAGTTTATTTTACATGCCTCCATCTCTTTCTATAGGATTCCTTAAATTAATTTCATTTCCTCTGTTTTTCCTGAACTCACAAATCTTCCAATTCTGATTACTTAGGTGGCTCTCCTTCCTTCTGCACTTTCTACTCCCAGAAGGAAATAAAATTACAAGTCTCTAACTCCCTAAACACTCCTTTTCCCAAGTCATTAATCAACAGCTCATAGTAGGAAAAAAAAAAAAAAAAATTGCCCTGGGTCTCTGAAGACCTGTTGTAAGGCATAATAGATTCTCTCTTATTTCCTATCCTCTGGGTAGCTTTTAATTCAAGACAGATATTTGTCTTGCAATATTTCCATGATTTAAAAAGCTGAAGGAACATTATCACTTTATCTTATCGCTTCCCTGTTTATTATTCAGTCTGCTCTAATAAAATGCTAGTTGGTCAACCCTTCTCAGAGACTGTTATGGGTTTAACTGATAAGCTGTCCCCCAGGCTCAGTATCCTGGTTAATGGTTATAGTCATAATGCCACAAGAGATCATTTTTTAAAAGGCTGAAGGTAACAACACTGCCGATTATTACTTACCCCCATGCCTTTTTATATCTTCCTGGAATGATGCACTTCTTGACCACCCGCCTCATCAAATTAAAACAAGAATGAAAATAGATGGGGTCGGAGGGCCAACAGACCAGCAGAAGCAGCAGGCGGAAATTCATCTCAGAGATCATCTTGCTTTTTGCCCTATTTGTAAACTGGGAATGGCCTGGGCGCTCAGCTGTGCTGGAATCTCAGGCAAAGCAAAGATGTTGTCAGTGCCTATCAGCCCCAGGTGATTCACAAAATCTGAAATCTTTAAATTGTTTCTAGGCCTTTCAGAGCAGGTGGGTCTGTTCAGAGGTAGAGGCTTGTGTCAATGTCACAGAGGGGAAAATGCCTATTTTTGAAGGATGGTGGGCAGCTTAAAAGGCCTTTATTCTTTAGTTGACCCCACTTACTTAATCTTGGTAAAGTGTAGTAAAGCTGATGATTGGGTCCCTTTAAAATTACTGACTATAATTTAAGGCAATATACTAAACTATCTAAACACATTCTTGGGGCACCTGGGTGGCTCAGTTGGTTAAGCGTCTGCTTTTGGCCCAGGTCATGATCCCAGGGTCCTGGGATCGAGCCCCACATTGGGATTCCCGCTCAGTGGGGAGTCTGCTTCTCCCTCTGCCACCCCCCGCCCCTCCCCTGCTCATGCTCTCTCTCGCTCACTCTCAAATGAATAAATAAAATCTTTAAAAAAAATAAGCACATCCTTGATCATTAAAAGGGGTCTAAGCAGTTTAATTTCAATTGCATTGGCACCTGGATTAGAATTTGTGAAGCATTCAGGGCCCAGATACTTGCCCCGGAGTCACTTCAACCCTAACTGATTTGCCTGCAGTTGTAAAACAACCTGACATGTTGACCCTCCAATGCTTTGACAGCTCCCAGCCGACTGTCTCATGTTTTAGTTAGCATATTCATATTTCTTTGTTTTATTCTCCAAGTTCATATGAAAATGAACCCTGAGGCATTTTAACAGTTCATTCCTATTAGGAATGTCTAGAGTCCTGCTTTCCCTTATTTTTTTTTTTTTTTTTAAGATTTAAAAACCTAAACACCTGAGGGCTTTAATAGGCTTCCCTCTTTGGTGTGTCTCAGATAATGAAAAGGGTTGTGAGGTGAGAGAAATCATTCTTTATGATTTGGGCCTCCTCATTGATCTTATCCAACAAGGGCGTGACTTCGGATGAGAAATATACACTCTAGTCAGGAAGAGGGAAGTAGCAGGTATCAGGAAACGACAGGAAGAGCAGAGCTCCCTGTGAGTCTGCGGATTTCACCTCTAGACAACCACGGTACTATGGGTCTTGGCATTTGAAAAGGATTCGTAAAGCTAGGGAGTTAAATAAATATTAATGATCACATGCAAACAACCTGTTCCTGCTAACAGTCTGTTAAAAGCAAGCATTCTCTCTAAAAGGAAAGAAGTTTGTATTAGGGATTCTTATTGGTCTTAGGTAGACTTATCCTATTCTATGTCAAATGAAATTAGAATCAGATTGGAAGAGACTGAAGCTTTCTTGAGAATCTAGCCTGATCACCTTTCTGATGCTATAACCCGTTGCTACTGAAACATCTTCAATTTTATTTGACAAGAATATTCTGGAAAATATTCTGTTGATGGCGACTTCAGGAGGATCTGATTTTGTTTGGCCAACCTAAACCAATCTACCAAATATAATTTTGATCACCTACTGTTTGCCTAGTATTTGAGTATGATAACATTATTAAGAGTTGGTAAACTGTATAATTGGTCCCAAGTCTTCACCTTGTCCCTATACCATATCCTTCATTGGGTGACTTTGAAGTTCATCCTACTAGAAGAGTAGAGAGACATTGAGTGACCAGTTGGTTCCGGTTAATCTAGGACTTTCCTGGTTCCAGCATTAAAATATCTGTGTCTTGGGAAGCCCCTTTGTCGCAGGCAACTTGGGATATTGGTCACCCTTAGTTCATTGTATTTTTTCATCCTTTTATTTTGGGCTTGGTCACGGGACTGCTTGGTCAATAGAATGAAGTAGAAATGGCAGTGTGTCTGTTCTGAGCCTAAGGCATTAAGACATTGCATCTTTGTGCTGTCTGTGCCTCTGCCATCACTATGAGAAGGACAAGTCCTGATTATCCCATCGGTCCAACGAGGATGAGCAGTGTGTAGGGCAGAGCCAAGTTCAGCAGAGCAGCCCTGCCAAGTCTGGTTTATATCACAGCAAAGCTATATTTGCATGAGTGATAATAAATGGCTCTAATTTTAAATCACTGATACGTGTCATGCTTTATTGCACAGCAATGGTTGACCTCTACAATTCAGTTTTATTTGTATCAGGCAATGGGCTAAAAGTTTTACATAGATCAGCTCCTGCTACCATGCCAGGAAGTAGCAATTGTTATTCTTTTACAACTGGGGAAACTGATGTGCTCGCTTCGGCAGCACATATACAACTGGGGAAACTGATACATAGGAAGATGGAGTAAGTGCCCAAAGTAAACAATGGACTATTCCAAACCCGTTTCCAACATAATCCAATACCTTGAAGTTTTAAAAAATAGTCAACGAATACAAGCTCATTGTGCAAGATTTAAGCAAATCAGAAATAGAAATAAGAAAAAGTAAAATGCCATCCTCTTCTCTCCTCCACCCCCTGACTTTCTCATTTCTTTAATTCTTCCTCTCTGAGGTTATCGCTATTACTCTTTTGGCATGAATCCCTCTGAATGATTTTCTGTGCATTTTATAAACATATTTCTCTATTAAAATTCCATGTAAATGGAGGTTACCTATTGTTCTGCAGAGTCTTCTCCTTGGATAACTTGGATATCCTTTCACACCAATCCACACAGAGGCACTTCCTGTTCTTCTAACAGCTGTATACCACCCCATACAAGGGTGGTATCAGAATTTGAGTTTACTCTTGGGCGCCTGGGTGGCTCAGTTGGTTGGGCGACTGCCTTCGGCTCAGGTCACGATCCTGGAGTCCTGGGATCGAGTCCCGCATCAGGCTCCCTGCTCGGCGGGGAGTCTGCTTCTCCCTCTGACCCTCCTCCCTCTCATGCTCTCTGTCTTTCATTCTCTCTCTCTCTCTCTCAAATAAATAAATAAAATCTTTAAAAAAAAAAAAAAAGAATTTGAGTTTACTCTTAACAATAAACATTTCAATTGATTCTAATTTTTCACAATTCGAAAATGATTCCAGGAACTCTCTTTTCATGTATCATTGTGCACATACGTGTTTATATAGAAATAGCCCTAGAAATTAATTTTGTTCACAGCCAATTACACATCAGTGTTTAATAACCGTGTTATTTAAATGAAATACTGTGTCCAAAAAACAAAATGTAGACCAGTACTTGTGCACGGTTAGCAGGTGTTCCTCAGATACCGGGTCCTCTTTCCGGATCTTCCTCCCCTCGTTGAAACATTTTGTAAGGCATCTGCGACAGCCTGTAAAGTGCATTAGCTGTACCTCTTTGTCCCCAGATGAAGTGGGTTGTGTTGCTACCAGCTGTTGAATTTGTTGATCTTCCACTTCACAGAGCATGAAGGATTTTTGGGAAACTTTACCTGCCATCTTAAAAGACTCCATGAACTGCAGGTGTTTGTTTCTTAAGCAAAAAGTTGGTGATGAATTTCTTTCATGGACACACTGTCCCATTACAGAATGAAATCATGGTACACACCTGGGGTACACAGTCACTTCCAGGTAGGCTCGGCCACTGGTTCAGTTTAGATGGTTAATAAAGGATCTCATCTGAAAAGACTCAAAGGTCTCTGTCTCATATAGGTTCCTCTGGCTGGAAGGAAAAAAACTGGAGGAAGAGAGAAGGCGTGTCAAAAGAGGAGGAGAGAAAGGGATGGGGAGGGATGGGATTAACACGTATTACACGCCTGCCTTGAGTCAGGAATTCTTTTTTGATTCAGAACTATTGATGTTCTGAATCATTCATATGCCAGACACAGTGCCAAGCCCCGGGGAGACCGAAATAAGAGAGGCAGTCCCTACCCTCAGAGAGACTATGGTACACTGGGGAGTCACCTATAAAAGGCAACACTCACTATGAGAGAACACCCAAAGCAATAGGGGCACATAGAAAGGGTGCTAATGCTCCTAGAGATTCTGGGCAGATGTTCTAGGGTGAGTAGCTCCTGTGTTGAGTTGGGATGGGAGGTCCTGAGCTCCCTTCCTATTGAGACTGGAGTAGGTGACTACCGTGTTTCATGCATGAATCCGAGCAAAGTAGTTGACAACTAGTTGGGGCTCATCAACAGCTACTGCTAGTTATTTGCTGAGCCACTGTACCATGTGGGGATCATCGGCAGGTGCTTGGAACCACACGGTGAAAGATTCAGGGTGGGTTTTACAAAGAGAGTGCTGCCATCTTAGGTAACGATGAGAGCAACAACATGGCACTTGCTGTATTGTATTCTGCCCTAGGAGCTTGGTGAATATTTCATCACCACAACAAGACTATGAGGTAAGTGACAGTTTTTCTTTTTTTAAATACTTTCTTTTATTGAAGAAAAAAAATATGTATATAATGGAAAGGGACATAAATCCTAAGTATACATTTCAATGAATTTTCATCAATTAAACATGCTTGTGTCATTGAAACTCAGATAAAGAAGTAGAACATTGGTAGCATCTGAGAGGCACCCCTACCTCCAGTCAGTACCCTCTTTGCCCCCAAAGCTAATCACTATCTTGACTTGTGATCCTAAAGCAGTTCTTTAAACTTTATACAAGTAGAATCATATACCCTTTATATAAATGAATCTGATACTCTTGTGCCTGGCTTCTGTGGCTCAGCGTTATATTTGTGAGATTCATCCACAGTGTCGCATGTAGCCGTAATTTATTTGTTTTCATTGCTGTCAGATTATACAGCAATTTATTTACATACTTCTTAATGTTAAACAAAATTGAGCTGTTTCTCGTTTGGGGCTATAGTGAGTAGTGATGCCACTTCTGTCTAACAATATATATGTGAGATTATATATCTAGCTAATACATATAAACAACTATGTTGCTTTCTGTTGGTTTACATACCTAGGAGTGAAATTGCTGAGTTGTAAAGTATGTTTATGTTCAGCGTTAGCAGATACTGCCAAACCATTGTCCATAGTGATTGTGCCTTGGCACGGGCACAGCTTTCCCTTATCCCTTAGTCCAAAGCCTGCTGTTGTTTCCCGCCCTTGGATCTGTCCTGCATTGCAGCAAGCCTAATATGCATATGTAGGCTTTGTCAACACAGCCACCCCTGGGCCACCCCTAGGGTCAAGATTTGCACACCCGGAGTGTGATCTGCCTGAAAAATGGACTTACGGAAGAGACCCATTCAGGCAGGAAATTCTGAAGTCCTGGGTGTCTGGACTATTGTCCAGGGAGAGAAAGGAAGGACATGGGTCTGGTTGGGTATGTTCTTGGGCTCCATGGACTCCTTACTCCATGGGATGGAACTCCAAGAGTGGATCTCTCTTGACTGGGTCTGAGGACAGTATCAGGAGTCCCCCAGTAGTTCCACTTCTGCCGCAAGGCTTGGTATTGTTAGTCCTCTTTAGTTTAGCCACTCTGCTGGGTATGTGGTGGCACTTCATTTTGGGTTGAACTGATGATCAATGAGGTAGAGCATTTCTTCTGTACTTTTTTTTTTTTTTTTTTTTTTGCCATTTGGATATGTCCTCTTGTGAAGTGTGTGTTCAGCTGTTTCCCATAATTTTCTACTGGGTAGTTCATTGCTATTATGATCCCACTTGACCATGGGGAATCTGAAGCACAGAGAGGAAAGATAATTTTTTCCAAGGTGCCATAAGTAGAAAAGACACAAAGCTGTGTTTGAACCCAGGACATCTGACACTTCATAGTCTACTCTCTTAATCCACTCAGATGGTCAGACAAGGAACCCAAATTGGAATTTTTTCATCTGTTATGATTCATTGATATATTGCTTGGGCTTCTGCTAGCTGAGGAAAAGAATTACACTCAAGATGCCCAAGTGGAGACTACCTCAGGTAAGATAAAATTACCAAACACTTGATTGCTTAAAATAGCACACATTTACTCTCTTAGAGTTACGGGGCTCAGAAGTCCAAAACAGGTTTTATGAGATTGAAACTGAGGTTCTCTCCATGGAGGCTCTGGGATTCGGGATTCCCTTTCCTTATCTGTTCCATCTTGTACCTGCTGCATTCCTTGACTCATGGCCCTTTGCTCTATCTTCAGGGCCAGAACCTTCAAATTTCTCTCTGTTTCTTTACATCATCTTCTCCACTCTGGTTAAATCTTCTGCCCCCCTCTTATAAAGACATTTGTGATTGCCTAATCACAAATGGATAATCTCTTCTTAAGATCCTTAACTCAGTCATATTTAGAAAGACACTTTCTCCATACCAGATAATAGTCACAGGTTTCAGGATGAGAAACAAGATATCTTTGGGGGGGTGCATTATGAGCCTATCCTATCCTTCCACCATTTTAATTCAATATGTTTGTGTCATAAGTTTTTGCCTGTGAGGTTTTGTACTTGGAAATAAACTGTTTCATTGCCTGATTCACTTATGGTAACTATCAGCCAAACCATTCAGAAAATGTCTGCTCAAAAATTTCTATCTCTGTGGTTCCCATGAACCCCCTACTTATGTAGGATCTGTCAAAGCATTCTAGGCAGGCACAAGGAATGTTAAAATTTGTGTTTTACCTCAGATATAAATTCTCTAGATGATTCATGGGTTTTCTTACTGTAAAACCACCTTTCTTGGAAGCTTTCTTTTCTAAGAATCTGATATGCTTTCAAGTTTTCTATTTAAAAAACACTTTCCTGGACCACTTCTGTTATGCTCATGTAGTGAATCCTGGTCAGGAGTGACAGGAAGCTCACTTCCGTGCGAGGTCTGGCTGGCCCTGGGACACCTGTTGTGCTGGTAGCGAACATGAGATGTCTAACAGGTGCCGCCCCTTCCCCCTGGCTGCCAGGTGGAAGACTCAGCTGCTCTTGAGACCCAGGATCTTCACGGCTTTATCCAGAGGCCTGGAGTTCCCTCTCATCCTGCTTTTCATCTTCCACATGATTCACATTGTGTGAGGCTTTAACTCTGGGTCCCCGGGAGAGCATTTTTATTCTGTAGCTGTTCATTGTTAGTTCATTGAACACATGTTTGTCAAGTGCCTACTATAAACGTGCCAGTTTGCTGGATGCTGGGGACGTAGGAATGAGAGAAGCTCAGATTCTGCCCTCAGGACAATCAGTTGTTTAGTTAAAATATGATAATTTCGCATTTTAGGTTTTATTCAGCAGCAACTGACAGGAACCAAATTCACACTGACTTAAACATTAAGGAGAACATTTTGATTTATATAATGGAAAAGCCCAGGGATAGTACTGTGTATCAGCCAGAGTCCAAACAGAGAAGAATTCAATCAATGAAAAGTGTGCACACATACATAACCTCACACTAAAGGATTTATTGCAAGAATTTGACCAATGCAATTGTAGAGACTGATTAGCCAGCTTCTGCAAGGCTGTTGTCTTCCTTTCTGATGCTGGCGCTTAAAGACCTCAGGACTAGCTGTCAGGTGGGGAAGCTAAACGCCAAGTGGTAAAGGAGCAAGGACAGACCGGCACCTGTGAACATGAGTCACAACCTACGAGAATGGGCGGGGACCCATGTCAGTCTCTCATGACCTCCAGACCATGCTGGATTTCTATGACGGTCCAGCAGAAGGAAGGTTTGTTACAAAGCTACAAAGTTACAAAGCCCTTTGTTACAAAGCGAAATATGCACGTGGTCCCGCAGATGGTGTAGCTGTAGCAGAATGGGGGGGAAAGGGGAAAAGATAGAAACCTATCTGCTGCCCCACAAAACCAAAGGCGAGCTCTTAGATACTGTGCTGCAGTAGTATTTTATGCCTGATTCTTTCAGGCATAAAACCAATATCGCTGCCTTCATGTCTACCTTCTGAAATCCATGCAGAATGTCTTTATGTTCCACTCTAATAGGAAACATATAGCGAAGGGGATTCTGGGAGATGTAGTGCAACGTAGCCAAGTTGACAGTCTCCAACCAACTCCCATACTGGCCTGAGGAATGTCTGGCTGCAGGGGTTCAAACGACGTCCTCAGAAATCTCTCAGCTCTGTTTCTCTCTTCTGACTTTCTTCTCAAAAAGCCTCTTCTCTCACTTTAGCTTTATAAGCCCAGTGGAAAAACAGCTTGTCTTTCTCAACAGTTTTATCAAATCCTGGGCTGTCACTTGTCTCTGATTAACCCAGGGGAACACAGCACTCTCACTGGGCAGCCCTGGGTCACCTGCTTTCTCCTGAAGTCAGGGTCTGGGGCCAGACTCATTCTAACCGGTGGTTCTCCAAGAGAAAGGCAGGGTATTGGTATGAAAAAAGGAAACCAAGCCTCAAGCCAAAGTGCCCTAACACAGAAACTCAGGGAAAGGTGTTGCCATAGGACATGATTGCATCAGATAGGAAAGCAGCTGGACGCACGGAGTACTTGCTAGGCTGCAATCTGAAAGCACATGGTATCTGTCTTTACTATCTTTTCTGTCATCTAGCTGTGTGGTCTTGAGCAACTTGCTTAATCTCTCTGGAGCTAAATAATCTCATTTGACAAGGAAAAAAGTTAGCCTACATTCATTAGTTCATTCAGAAAGCAATGATCAAATATTTAACCATATGTCACACCCTGTGATGAACAGGAAGCCTTATGGAGCTTACCATCTAATGAGGGAGACAGACATTAAAATTACAATACATATAATGGATTCAGGACAGGGAGAGAAAAGCACCTGTCTGGGGCAGGGCTGGGGGTGGGGGGCTTCTTTCATCTGAAGAAAGAGTTTTATTTTATTTTATTTTATTTTATATTATTTTATTTTATGAAAGCCTTTTAAAGGACAAGTAAGGTGTTTTTGGTGGATAGGTTGAGGGAGCTCATTTAGTTAGTGAGGAGAATATATGTAAAGGTGCAGAGCTGTGGGGAAGATGCCCTATCAGAGGCAAACTTCAAGCTTTCAGAATGGCCAAGAGCAGGGCACTTGTGGACAACTAACAAAAGAGAAGTTCTCTGCTGAGGATCAAGCAAGAAGGGTATTCTATGCCATGCTAAGGAGCATGGCCTTCATCCGACGGGGGTGAGAGACTCTATGGCATGGTTTTGAGCATAAGAGTCTCATGAGTGATATTTAAGAAATAAGGTGTCATTGACGAAGAAAGAAGTGAAAGAAGAGCAGGAGATGGGTTGGGAAATCATTTCTGGTATCCAGGTGACAGAGGCTGTGAGCCTGGACTTGGGAAGTGGCATTCTGTCTGGAGTTAGGACTATCTAGGAGGTCACTTGTCAGGATGTACTGATTTGCTGATTGTGAAAGGAGAGGGGAAGAGAAAAGACCAATTTCCAGATTCACAACCAAGATGAAGAGGTGGGGCTGCTACCATTCAGAATTGGAAAACCCGGGGGAGGAAGTTGGGAAGAGTTGGTGGGTGTTGAGTTCAGTTTGGAACATGCTGAATTAAAATAGCTTTCAGGATGCCCACGTGGAGAAGTCCATGAGGACCACATCTTTTATTTAACTCTGAGAGGCCTTGATTTGATGTTCATTTCAGTCATGTAGCTTTTTGAGCTTTTCTTATCTACTTGTGAGGATGTAAGGGTATATATCAGGAGGATACAGGGACTTGAGAAGTGTTTGGTAGATATAATTGGTGTGTCTATCTTAATATACTATTTCCAATGTATAGAGGGAATGTACAAGCTGTATTTTATGATCAATACACTAAAGGAACTAAAATAACCCGTGTATTCCTAGTTTTCCTTTAATTTCATCACAGAGGAAAATCATAGAATAAGAAAGAAGAAATCTTGGGGCGCCTGGGTGGCTCAGTCGTTAAGTGTCTGCCTTCGGCTTAGGTCATGATCCCGGGGTTCTGGGATCGAGCCCCACATCGGGCTCCCTGCTCAGCGGGAAGCCTGCTTCTCCCTCTCCCACTCCCCCTGCTTGTGTTCCCTCTCTCGCTGTCTCTCTGTCAGATAAATAAATAAAATCTTAAAAAAAAAAAAAGAAAGAAGAAATCTTTTTGATGATTCTTCATAAAATGCTTTCTGCACTCCTCATCTGAAATGACACTCTGTGTGAGACATTATTTTTGATAAAAAATAGATTTTGTTCTTCAAAGTTACTGTAAGTAATATATTATTACCATTTTTCACAATAAGAATGCAAAAGATACCCCAAATAATCAGATCTTTACACTGCAATAAGAACACAATCTGTGGTCCCATTTCTAATTAAGTAGTCATTTTCTTAAAAAAAATCTTTTTCTTTATATAACATTCCATGTATCTAGAGAGAGCAGGTTTGTGCTGAGCCACAGAAGTTCCTTCTAGAGTTATGTCAAACACTACTGTACTTTAAAATGATTGTAAAAATGAATTTGCCCAGCATTTGGGGGGCTCTCTGTTCAATTTCAAGCAATCTGAAATTGAACACATACAAATGGAACACATACAAGTGGAACAGATTTGGAATGATTGCATCTTGGGGGGGAAGTTCATTGAGGGTAGGGTTCATCTTTTTTTCTGTCTCTAATAGAAGTTTAGAAAACTAAATCCAATCTTCACATTCATATAAGTTTTCTCTTTGGGCTCAGGAAGGCAAAGGAATCACTACAAATGTCCTCATCCATGGTAGTGAAGGGAACATCATGTTTCCCCCTTAATTCTTTCTAAATCGGATTTATTAGTTTGACTGGAGCCAAAGTTCAGTGATTTTTGACATATTGAAAATCTGGATTCTGTTCATTTATGAGGAGCACCCAAAGTAGTCATGAAATTGACATTATATACCAATTTGATGTGATAAAAACCACGCTTGAGCTGTTATTCTGCCTACCACAATGTGTAGCATAATGGAAGTGCTAACTATAGAGTGACTTAAAGTGATTTTTTTTTTTTTGCTAAATTACCCAGTATTTGATTCCTGATTGGAATTGTAACATTGTTAAGTCCCCATCATGTTTAATCTGACTCAGAAATTGTTTGTATGATACTCTCAGCTCGTTAACCCATCATCTTACTAATTTAGTTATTTGCTGCCTTTCAAAAGATATTTCTCTCCTGCGTGAAAGAGATTCTCAGAGGCCCTGGCAGAAACATAAACTACAGGAAAGAAGAGCAATTCAGGAAAATGAGAACTGGAAACTTCTAAATAATATGAGAACAATCTCCTTTCTCAATTATTGAAACTATTTTAGTTATGTACTTTGGGTAGATTTATATCTTAATGCAATCACTGAGATGTTGGAAAGAAGTTTCCTTTCCTTCCAAAACTAGTTGCTAGTGGAGGAATCTGTTTGACACATATTCTCACCTGAGGTCCAATGATTCCTTTTGGAAAATTTTCTAGGACAGGACATCCTGCTCACTGCAAGGTGGCTTTAGATGGTGCAGTTTCCTTGTCCTGTAATCAGTCTTCTTGCTATTTCAGTTTGGTCCTTCTGCTACCCATTGGAAAACCAAGGAGGGAGTCTCCCCCATACCTTTTTTCTTATTTTAGCAAAATATCTTAGTTCCTTCAGTCTTTCTGCAAACAAAAATACTTGTTGGATAAATGAAGGTAGGTCGGCATTAGTGTGCTTATTTTATAGATGAGAAAGTTGAGACTCAGAAAAGTTTATTAATTTGCCCAGAGTACATAGTTAGTAAAAGACAGAGCCATGATTCGAGGAAAGACCTGCCAGACTCCAGAGCTCTTGATTCTCAGAAGTGAGATCTGAGTAAATTTAATAAACAACTATTAAGTTGATACAGAATGTTCTGGAGAAGCCAGGCCAGATATTAGATGCAGAACTCCTGAGTTTGGAAGATGGAATGGTTTACATATTTTTTAAAAATAAATATATGTGGGAGATAAAAAAAAAGTAGTAAAGCAAGATTAGGTCTTGAGAGATGTGGAAGGAGTGTTTGATGTTTTCCATGTCTCAGAATTTAAGACCTAGAAGGAACATTAGAGATCAATTATCTTAAGTGTGGTTTTTCTAATTGCTCTTTAAGGATATCTAGTCACAACCCCTTCTCAATCAGACTTCACAGTTAAAAAAAATAACCTTATTATGGAATAGATATTTGTGATTTTTTCCTAATTAAGACATCAGGCTTGTCTTATTTCATGTTTGGTAATTTTTTACCAGAACTTTGTGAGAACACCAAGGTTAAAATGTACTCAAATTGCATTCAGTGCTCAGTTGTGTCTTTCCCCAGTATCCATTAGAGTGAGGTAACTTAATTTCTTTTATTTGAATCATAGGTTTCTATTAGGAGAGCCTAAAGCTAGGTCTGACTCTCTCTGCACAACTTCAGGAGGGTTGGGAGATTATGGTTAAGGTTTAGTCTAGATGGAAGAATTTTGGTAGATTCAAGACTGTCCCAAGCTATGGGAACCACAGGAATGAAAGGATCATCAAAAATCAGAGGTTGTGTGTGTGTACATGTGTATATCTGTGTGTATGTATGTTTTATGTGCCTTGGAAGTAAGGTGAGGTTTGTAAGCCAGAGTATCCAAATAACCTCCAAAAAAAGAAAACCTTCAGAAGCACACATGCCAACCTAGAACACAGGCCAAGGGGTTGAAGTCCATCAGAATAACAGGACTACAGGTGACAGATCATGTTAGTAAGGATGGAGTGGGGTGGGGTGGGGGGCGGGAAGAGAGGTTTATTTTATGTGAATATGTTATATGCCACATGATGATTAATGATGATGATGATGATTGGATCATGACCACCACCAGAGTTTTGGAGCCTTGAGGAAGGTGCTGCAATGGTTAGTCTGACTGCCAATTTCCCAGACAGGTGGTGCTGGGATTCTGTGCAGGTTTAACATCAGTGGGAAAATGGGAATACCAATCCTAAAGCCAAAGCTCAAGCCTAGGAACAGTCAGAGCCAAAGGGTAGGAGTTTGGGGAGGCTGTAGCTTGGTGCAAACACACTGCCAAGGCCCAGATACCTGGCTTTATGGCCCCACAACTAATGCCAAAGTCCTCTCCAGAAAATCCCAATATACTTATTTCCCAGGGAAGCCTACCTCAGTGGTGTAGGACTGGGTGTAGGACCTCAGTATCTGCCATTGGTAAATGGGGAAGGCAGGCTCCATGAGCAGAGCCCATGAATCTATGCCCAGAGCTGTCTCATTGCTCCCTGGAACCAGAACGCTTTCACCCTCCTCAACTTCTCTCAGTCGGGCATCTCCTGCCAGCACTTTATTGAAACTGCTTCTTTGTGTATCACTAGCAGATTCCTAATAAGCAAATCCAGAAGTTTTTTCTCAGTTCCCACTTGTCTTCCTGCTTTTAAACAATTAACTCCATCAGCGAATCCCTCCTTATTTGATGTCTTCCTTTCAATGCTTTCTTGTCCTTTACATCTTTGGTTAATTACTCTCTCTTCTAGGAGAGCTCCTCTTTCTTGTTCTCATGAAAGTAAACTTGGTAGTTCCTAAGACTCTGTCCTTGACCACATGCTCTTCTCCCCTTTTACTACCTCTTCCATGATTTCAATTATTTTCATGGCTTCAAGTTATTTGTTCTATGTGGATGATTCCAAAATCTTTATCATCAGCATTGACTTTTCTGTTCCTTCAGCCACATATAGGAACTTTCTGTTTGGGAGCAAAATAATGACATGTAAAACATAATGAAATTTGTAGGTTCAAATTTGACCAAGAAGACCTGATCTTTGGGAAAAACTGCTCTATTCCAAAATAGACACAATCATGAAATTTACAAAGAGATCAGTTCAACACAAACTGTTTCCTTAAGATATACTAGAAGATAAACTTCTGGACTTTTCCATTTTAAAATACATTTAATCTCAGAAGCATAACGTGTCTCCTCACAGCAAAGCTCCCCACTAATACGGTTTAGTGTTACTTTTACCAGGAGGCAAGAGTTTCCCTTTAGGCTATCCCCCCATCTTTGCTTTCCTCCATTAAGGGGCAGGGGGTATTTATAAAGTATTTAGGACAGTTATATGACAGATCTACAGGAAATGAGTATGAGCCACACTCTAAGACAAGGCATCCCCTGTGTTCCTTGTATAGCGAGGCGCAGCAGGCCCTTTTCCCTCATCCATCCAAGCCATCCTCCTTCTCTAGAAAACAGTGTGGAGATTCCTCAAAAAATTACCATATGATCCAGTAATTCCACTCCTGGGTATTTACCCAAAGAAAATGAAAACACTAATTTGAAAAGATATATGCACCCCTATGTTTGCTGCAGCATTATTTACAATAGTCAAGATATGGAAGCAACCCAAATGTCCATCCATAGAAAAATGAATAAAGAAGATGTGGCATACACACACACACACACGTATGTATATCTATATAATGGAGTATTACTCAGCCATAAAAATGAATGAACTCTTGCCATTTGCAACAACATAGATGGATTTAGAAGGCATAATTCTAAGTGAAATAAGTCATTCAGGGAAAGACAAATACCATACGACCACTCACATGTGGAATTTAAGAAACAAAACAACAACAAAACAAAGGAAAAAAAGAGATAAACAAAAAACCAGAATTTTTTTTTTTTAGAGAGATTTTATTTATTTACTTGAGAGAGAGAGAGAGAGCATGAGCCGGGGAGGGACAAGCAGACTCCCCACTGAGTGGGAAGCCCAGTGCGGGGCTTGATCCCCAGACTCCATGGTCATGACCTGAGCCGAAGTCAGACGCTTAACCAGCTGAGCCACCCAGGCATCACAAAAAACCAGAGTCTTAGATATAGAGAACAAACTGGTGGTTGCCAGAGGGGAGGTTGGTGTGTGTGGGGGGGTGAAATAGGTGAAGGGGATTAAGAGTACACTTATCATGATGAGCACTGAGTTATGAATAGAACTGTTGAATCACTATTTTGTACACCTGAAACTAATATAACACTGTGTATTATTTATACTGGGATGAAAAAATAAATAAAATGTGAAAATAATAAAATCCAAAAAATAAAGTTGCTTCTCCACCTTTGCTCTCTTCTCCCTAATGTCATCCCACAGGTAAAAATCCAGCCCTGAGGCAATGTGTCTTAGAAGGAAGACTGCATCTGGTGCGGAGGTTGGCAATTTATTTAAATCTTTATTTCTGTTTTAGTGTTGACTAGGGTTATTAGTGTAAGAGAAAAGGCACAGAGAAACAAGACTAATATTTCAAGGTATAACCCTTCCACATAAGTTGTACACACACTTGGGAGAAAACCAATTACTATTAGAGTTATCCACCAAGGAAAAACAACAAGGGCATCAAACAAGACAGCCTGGACCACTGGACCACCCCAACATATTACAAGGACTTGAGAGTATTGGGAGGTGGAGGTACAGATCTAGTTTGGGCATGGAAGTAGGCGATGTGGTAAGACTGCCCAGGGGGTGATCGTGGGCAGAAATATGTAAGGATTCAAAATAACAAAGATAGACTGGATGGAAGAAGTCTTGGTTTTATATAAACATATAACAAAACTAGCATTAATTGAGCACATAATGTCAAGCATTGCTCTAAGTACATTCTATGTATTAAGTTATCTAATCCTCATAGCAATCCTTTACAGGATAAAATATATCCATTTCACAAAGGAGATATTGAGGCACGGAGTAAGTGGCAGAACTGGGTCTCTGAAGTCAGGCTCCAGATCTATAATCTGAAGTATTATATTATGATCCCTATAAATCAAAGTATGAGAGTTGGATAACTTCTGGGGTTCTTCTGCTGATTCTGGTGAGGACACCATCATTAATAAATTGTGTGACTTTATTTTCTCATTGTATAATCTATTTTGCATGGTTGACATCAGGGTCTGGAAGGACATTCTGGAAAGGGAGAAGTCAGAAACTCAGGCTCATCTATCTGATGCCATGAGCAAGCTAATTCAGTGCCATATGGACAGTCTCTTGCTTAGATTGCCCTCTGTGTCCTTCACATCACCCTGGAGGACTGGGCCCACCTATGGGAAGGAGAAGACCAGGGACCATGACTGCTGTCTTGAAATTTCACATAAGTAACTAGTAAACTGAACACATATGACTCATGAGAAACTCAAAATGCAATATTCTTTTTATCTTCCATCATTCTTTTATACTTTATTCAATGGAAGCAATCTTTCCTTGCTTATGGATGAAAACTCCAGAAGGTCCCATGGTTTCTGTTCATTTTTACTTAATGAACTAATCGACGATAGTCAATTGAAGTTGCAAACAGTATAATTTCACTATTTAGAATGTTAAGCCCCATTTTAGGTAAAACTTCAGTGGATCCCTATAATCTAGAAGAGAACATCTGACACTTTCATCAGAGAAACATTCCTAACAGCCAAAGATGGGGAAATGGGTCTTCCTGTGGGAGTAGGATCTCACCATTGGCATGGGTTCTGAGGATGTGGCCTTTGGGTGCATGTAGCAGGTGAAATTTTTCTTTGATTTCTTAATTTTAATTAAACATTCACATCAGTCTTTTATTTACCTCCAGAACATATCAGTATTAAAGAATGTTAAAATGTTTAAAATTATTTACTGGGAAAATTACTATGCTTCTCTTTTCCCTACCTCCCCAATCTCTAAACAGAGTTTAGAGTTAAAAAAATACCACATGTTGGTCCCCTTCAACTTGCTGAATGACTCCAGCTTGAGATGCCCAGGCTAAGACTACACCAGCCAAACTCAAACTCATGCATTAAAAAATGCCCAAGAATCAAGCACATATGTCAAACTTTAATATCTGCTTAAAATCTGCAGTGGACACATAGATGCCTATTACATAACATTCCATATATTTTTTAGTAAGTTGAAATCTTTCATATTTATGAAACACAAACAAAATGAAATGAAAATTAAAGCAAAATCCACTGCTACGTGGGAATCCAAACTTTTCTCCTTACACTTCTCTTATTTCCTGAACACAATGTGCAGATTTCTGATTTCAAATCTTAACTTACTCCCTTCCCCTGCATGAAAATTTCTTTTCATTTTCTTCTTGTCTGAGTCCCACCCCTTTTTGATGAATTTAAATTTCCTCTCCCACAGAAATTCATGTCAAATATCCTTATTCCTCATTTAATTACTTCCTCTTCTAAACAGCTGAGATATCTATGAGCTGGCCTACTCTTGCATCCCAATCTGCCTATCATGGCTATTTATCTTTTCCCTGATGTCCCTTTTTCTCCCCTGTTAATTAGTAAGTTCGAGCAGAAGCATTTGAAACATATTTGTTGAAAAAATAAGTGAGGGCCATTGGAAAGCATTTATAAACGGACTATGTATATGCATGCTCATACTTACCACGTGTTTGCCAACATATATGTGAAGAATTGTAACTGCATGGAAAAATGCTTATGATGTAATGCAGAAAGAAAAGGTCAGGATGCAAAACCTTTATACAGTCTGATCTCATTAAAATTCTGTACAAGCACGCCTTAATAACTGCCTGATAGTTCATCATTTGGATGTGAACTGATAACCTTTTCAGAAAGAATGGAGCCGTTCTTAATAAATTCAGAAAATTCTCTCTAATACAAAATGATGGAAGCTTGTCTACTTATTCATTCTTCTCCTTATCATAATGTCATTTCTTTTTCTAGCACCAACATCCAGAGCATGTATTAGGGAGTCTACTGCCTCTGCTTACAGAGGTTTTCAAACTGGATCTAACAGTCAATATTCGGAGTATAAGCATCAATATTCCAAAAGTAAAATTAGGAAAGGTAGAGCTTCACAAACTTCCTTCATACAGTTAGAGTTTCAAAAGTTAAAAACACCTTGCTTGTCTCTCCTCTGGGGCCTGATACAATAGTGAGGCACATTTCTCTTGGCAATAGCATTCGAGTCATGATTAAATATCATCTCTTTGTCCTGAACTCTGTGATTTCCTAAAGCTAGTGCATAGATCAAAGTGGCTGAATAAAGATACGTGGGAGAAGCTTTAAAAAAACAAGCAAACAAAAAACTGATTCTGGGGTCCTGATTCAGTGACGTCTAGAGTGGGGCCCAGAAAGCTGTATTTTACAGTTTCCTAGGAGGTTCTGATGAATAATCAAGTTTGGGAACCACTCCCTGAGGGAGCTGGAGTGTAATCCAATTATTTCCTGGCAGCCTGAAAGAAAAGAGGTGAAGGTAGATGTTGATTTATTATGAGAAAAATAGATTCCCCAGAGAGATTCTCCCTGGAAGACATTTTAAAAATCTATCTCAAGATAGTCATTTCCCTGGGGTGTTTTGATTGTCATTCTAAAGCATGGCAGAGATTTGATGAACTTTTCAGGTCACTTCCAACTGTCCAATTTTATAAAAATGTGCCTAGTTTTGTAAATGTTGCAATGATCTTTAGAAAACATTTTTCCCTCCAGAAAAGAGCACATTTACTTCACACCCATTAAGCTAAGCGATCGTGACATGTTCACACCCCTGAGCACATTTAGTTCTTGATAGAAAATGAGACATTTATTGTGGGCACATAAAGACACTGGAGATTTTATTGTGGCTTTCATTTCTCAAAAAATCTATATTAAACATAAAACTAATATTTATTTCCTTCATTTTGTAGATAATTTGCTTTGTAAAGAACATAGAACAATTTCCCCAATTTTACACAAGAAATGACTTGTTTCGAACAGATCCCTTATTCTAATCCAATCTTATGGTACTCTCAACTTCTTCATAGTGATTTTTTTTTTTTTTACAAAAAAATCATTTTAACCCAAGATTTAATGTATTTTACAAGATACAGGCCTCTGTCCCCAATTTTCAGTTTTTGTAAGATCCTACCTAGAGGAATTATTATGGCAGTGGAGAGTTATTTTTGTCTAAACACCACCCCTGTGTGCCATGGAAATCCGCTATTATCCAACGCAAGTGGTCTTGATGAGTCTGCCAATCACTAGATCTTCTCCCTTGTTCTCAGGGGTGAACACGTGATCCCAGGACCAATGATAACAGCCTGTTCTTCCAGGAGCAGTGATTGGCCTAGGAATCAGCATATGCCCTAAGAAAGACAAATCTGGTGTTGGGTGATAGAATTGCCTCCTTCCCTCCCCGCCCCCCCTTTTTTCCCTTCTGTGTTTGCTAAACTGGAAAAATGTGGCTGTGGGTCAATGAGAAATAGTTTTTCCTGCCAACTGATGAAACTTTGTTTGCATAAGAAAGCGAGTCTTTGGAGAGAGGTAGAAAGAGGGATGGGGAAAGAGGCTTATGACATTCTTGATCCAATTGTGTTGACTCTTGAACTTTCAGAATATGAAGTGCCTGAATTTGTTCTTTGAGCTATCTTGAATTGAGTTTGAAAATGTGAATTGCGGACAAAACAGCCTGACTAAATACAATCATTTTCTCCATTTTCCAATTGAGTAAATTGAAGCTCAGAAAAGTTATGTAACTTGACCTAGTTACTAAGTGAATTAGACTTGAACCCATGTGCTAATACTCTAAATCCTGTGTTCTTTCTCCCAAACTATTATTCTTTATCATCTGTTGAAGAGGTCTGACACCCAGGGAAAAAGTGATGTAAGAAATAGATCAAATATGGCTGGCTGAGAAGGATATTATACCAAAATACAAAGTTAGCTAAATTGCTTTTGATCCAGATTTACAGAGGTCTTTGCATAAATTGTAAGAGTCTAAGGTGTCAAATATGAAAAGTGAATCTGCTAAGCACCAAAAATAAAATTAGAATTTAAACCTTATATTATCCAAAGATAAACACATTTTGTTTGAATATTTATTTTAAGTGAGTTTCATTAATCACAGGGAGTAGAAAATTCAGACACAAACTTCATCATAATGTACAAATCTACCATAATCTTCTGAAGGCTAGCAGAGATCTCCTATTTCAAGTTAAAATTTTAGAACTGACAGGACCTTATAGCTTAACCTCATAATGGCGGGCTAGATTGAACAACCAGGCCTATGATTGCTTTCCAATCAGACAAAGTAAAATTAATTTACTATCTAGTAACATTAAAAGTTGTCTCTTTGGGGTCCTATTGTACCTGAAAGCGTTCTTTGATTTTTTTCTCCTTTTCCTATTCTACTCCTATCCTTCTTTGACAAAATGCTATTCTACAAAAAAGAATCTGAAGCACATGAGGTCTAAAATGTGTATACTTAAGACAGTACTGGGTGCCTGGGTGGCTCAGTCATTAAGCGTCTGCCTTCGGTTCAGGTCATGATCCCAGGGTGCTGGGATCGAGCCCCTCATGGGGCTCCCTGCTCAGCGGGAAGTCTGCTTCCCTCTCCCTCTGCCTGCCACTCTCCCTGGTTGTGCTCTCTCTCTCTCTTTGTCAAATAAATAAATAAATAAATAAATAAAGTACTAAAGGAAAGAACATTGAATACAGGTGAAGAGCAAACTGTGAAACATGCCTGAATACATACTCTAATTAATCTTTAGATTTTCTTTCTTTCTTTCTTTCTTTTTTTTTTTTTTAAGATTTATTTGAGAGAGAGAGCGTGTGCCTGTACACAAGAGGGAAGGGGCAGAGGAAGAAGGAAATAGAAACTTAAGCAGAGTCTGTGCTGAGTGCAGAACCCAATGCGGGGCTCCACCAAGAGGCCAACACTTAACAGACTACACCACCCAGATTTTATTTTTCTCTTTTGATAGAGCTGTTTAAAAAATTTTTAAATATTTTTTAATTTTTAAAAAAGATTTTATTTATTTATCTGAGAGAGAGTGAGAGGGAGAGAGCATGAACAGGGGGATGGGCAGAGGGAGAGGGAGAAGCAGACTCCCCACTGAGCAGGGAGCCCAATGTGGGACTTGATCCCAGGACCACCTGAGCCGAAGGCAGACGCTTAACCGACTGAGCCACCCAGGCGCCCTGTTTAAATTTTTTTAAAGATGTAACAACTGAAACATAAAAATCACAGTAACATTTATATAAGCTAGTAGCATAGTAATAAAATGAATACCTATGAATCTGCCACTGATCTTAAGAACTAGAATTTGATTAACGCTTGTAGCAGACTGAATATAGCAGAGGCATTCTCCATGCCTCCTCCTTAGAGGTTACTACTTTCCTGAAATCATTCCATTCCATTTTTAAAAAGTAGTCTAATTTTTTAATTTTAAGTTTCCCTAGCAATATATGGTTTGATATTTCTTGAGTTTGAACATTAGGAGTTATAGGTAATCTTCTATGACTTGCTTATTTCATTTCACATTACATTGCTACAATGTATTCATATGCTTCCAAGGAGCTACAGTTCATTCATTTTTAGTCTGCATAATATTCCATCCTGTGATTTCTGTAATTCGGTTAGTCACTCTTGCCATTGGAACTTTGAGGTTTTTTTTTCTTTTCCATGTTTTTGCATATGTGAATAATAATGTCTTAAACATTCTTATTCCTTTCTCTTGTATACATGTATAAGAATTTTTCTAGGGTGGATATCTAAAAGAGGAAGTGCTTGGTTTGGGAGTATAGAATATTTAACTTAATATGAAGGTGTCAAACCTGTTTCCAAAGTGATGAAAGTATATGAATATCCATTGATTCAAATCCTTACCAATATTTGTCAGTATCAGACCTGTATTTTTGTACACTTTGTGGTTATAAAATGCATCTCACTGTGGTCTTAATTTTCATTTCTGTGGTTACTAATAAAGTTGAATGTCTTTTCTTATGTGTATTCAGGATTTGTGATTCCCATCCATAAAAAACCTCTTTATGACATTTCCCCATTTTTTTCTCATGGTCTTTTTTCTATGTCTTACAAGTGTCTTAAAACACATTCTGGCTTCTAGTCCCTTATTGATCCTGTGTGTTGAAAATACCTTCTTCGGGGCACCTGGGTGGCTCAGTCGTTAAGCGTCTGCCTTCGGCTCAGGTCATGGTCCCAGGGTCCTGGGATCGAGCCCCGCATTGGGCTCCCTGCTTGGTGGGAAGCCTGCTTCTCCCTCTCCAACTCCCCCTGCTTGTGTTCCCTCTCTTGCTGTGTCTCTCTCTGTCAAACAAATAAATAAAATCTTAAAAAAAAAGAAAAAGAAAAAGAAAATACCTTCTTCAAATTTATGACATTTCCTTTTTTTCCCTTAATGCTTTAAATATATTTTAAATTTTAATATGGTCAAATTAATTAACACATTCCTTTATGATTTGTGCTTTTTCAGTATTTTTTTTAAAAGAAAATCTCAAGAATATAATCTTTTATATTTTCTTCCAAACATTTCAAAGGTGTATTTCTTATATTTCAATCTGGGCTTGTTTTTTCTTTGTCTTTTTTCCCTTATTGAGTGGTGGGAGAGAGGTCCCTGAGCACAAGTAGTCTGATCAACCTGCAGAAACAATTATTCATTGTCTGACTGGACCATCGAGCCAGTAGTCTGTGAAAAGCCCCAGGGATGAACCTCTACATTAAGAGCTCTCGTAAGAATGGGCTATTTCTGCTGTGCATTGTTAGTATATCTTTGGCATTTACATCAGAACCTAGCACATAGTAGACACATGTATTAGTGTGTGTATGTTTGGTGCATGTGTGTGTGTGAGAGAGAGAGACAGAGAGAGAGAGAGAGAAAGAGAGAGACAGAGAGAGAGAGACAGGAATTAAAACAATTTAGAAAATATGAAGTTAAAAAGACCACCTTCCTTAGACATAATCATTGTTAATAATCAGGTATTTACCTTTCTAGACCTTTTTCAATATTTCTATGTATTTACATGTTTAAATATGCATACATAAATATTATGCACATACATAGTTTTTTTTAACATAAATGGTATCTTATTTTTGTTATAGCTCTCTTACTCTTTCTCCTTCCACTTAATATGTGTGCTCCCATCATTCCTGACCATATTTAGAAATCTATAGCATTCTATTTAATAGCTGCATAGCCTTCTGCAGTATGAATGCCTCATAATGTAAAAATCATTCCATTAGTGGAAATTTTTGTTTTTATAAGCAATGCTGCCCTGCATAATCCTTGACCATGAATCTTGGTGCATGTATATGTCTTTCTATCGCACAGAGTCCTAGAAAAGGGGTATGTTGGGTCAAAAGTATGTGTACTTAAAATTTTTGATGAATATTCCCAAATTATTATGAGTACAAAAGCTTTATCTTATGAGTTAAGGTTAGTAAGAATTTTTGACACTGGTAGGTCTGTTTACTTTTAAGAGGGTGTTTGACCTGATTCCAAATTATGAGGCCAGCCGAATTTTCTACTTTCCAATCAGTTGTTTGAACATCTCACAGATACTGTTTATGTATGCTGGATGAAAAACTGCAAAGAGAAACACAGCTGGGTTTGTTTCTTTTCCATTTCTTTTTTTCCCTATGGAGAATTCTAAGTAGGAGAGAGGTCCCAGGGCACTATATCTAAGCTTTGAGGTTCCTCTTTGGACTCAGCTGGTTCACAGAGGAAGCCTTGCAATATCCATATCTGATATGTTCCTAGCTTCATAGTAGTACACAGAAAAGGGTTTTTTTGTGACTAGAAATTAATACATATTCACTATAGAAAATATTACAAATGTATAAAAAGTTATTAAGAGCATTGAAAATGCTAAGTTTTATGACCCAGAGATTACCAACATTAATATGTTGATGTATATCTTACCAGATATCTTACAGTTTTTATTTTTTTATTTTTATTTATTTATTTATTTATTTATTTAAAGATTTTATTTATTTATTTGACAGAGACAGAGAGCGAGAGCAGGAACACAAGCAGTGGGAGTGGGAGAGGGAGAGCAGGCTTCCCGCGGAGCAGGGAGCCCGATGTGGGACTCGATCCCAGGACCCTGGGATCATGACCTGAGCCGAAGGCAGATGCTTAACGACTGAGCCACTCAGGCGCCCTATCTTACAGTTTTTAAACAAAATTGGGACTACACTCTAATATCATTTGGCAATGTTTTCTCTCTCCACCTAAAAATATATTAAGAACTTTCTGCTGTATCAATATCATGTCATTTCCATCTTTGATTTAGAGAAAGCATAAATATTTAGGATTTTCAATGGACTCTGACAATTAACAAATATATATATATATATATATATAATCTGTCACTAATTAGAATAGCTAAATCTTATTGAGTACCTACTATATACGAAATGTTTTGCAAACCACTTGACAAACACATTATTCCTAATTGTTACAACTAACTTTGGAAGTATGTGTTATCAATATTCTTCAGGAGAGAACTGAGATTCTAAGAGACTAAGCAATGTGGTTAAGCAAGGGCACATGTTTGGCAAGTGGCGGGATTTGAGTTAGAATTTAGATCTGCTTAGAAAACTGCTGTTTTTCTACCGCTCATTCCTGTTGATCACCATTAAAATTTTCATGTATGACTTCTGTACTCAAAGTTGTTGCTTTGTATTCTTTTTTTTTTTTTTTTTTTTTGGTATATTCACTTTACAATGCACTTTATGATTCACTTTTTTGGTATATTCACTTTATGATTAGGTTGAAAGTAATTTCTAAGGGAAATTAAGAAACATTAGTCAGTTCTTCTAGCTACATAAGAGTTGGAGCCCATGCGTTTATTCTCTTGTCATCAATGAAAACTGAGCCCTTGGTGTGAGATTTGCAGAGAACTTCTGTGACAACTGAAACTGGAGCGCCATCTGTTGGCCATAGAGTTCTGGGCACTTAATACAGGAATATTATAAAGTTTATCATCACTATTGCTCTCTCCAGAAAAGACAATGCTCTTAGCAGCAAAGTTGGACCAATATGAGAGGAAATTAGGAGCTAACAGAATTATCCCTGATTTTTAAAAAAATAATTTGAGGTTAAATTCACATAACATAAAATTAACCATTTTAAAGCGAATAATTCAGTGGCATTTTGTACATTCACCATGTTGAGCAACCACCCCTCTATCTAGTCCCAAAATATTTACATCACTCATAAGCAAAACCCATTACTCATTAAGCAGTTTTTCCCTGTTACCCTTTCCCTTACAACCCTTGGAAACTACCAACCTGAATTCTGTTTCCATGGATTTTTCTATTTTGGTTATTTCAGATACATGGAATCATAGAGCATGTGACATTTTGTGTTTGGCTTCTTTTGTGTAGCATAGTGTTTTGGAGGTTCATCCACATTATAGTGTGTTTCGATACTTTATTCCTTTCATGTATATACCACTATTTGTTTATCCATTCATCTGTTGATGGACATTTGGGCTTTTGTCCAATGGACATTGTCCAAAGGGCAATGATGGACAATTGCCCTTTTGGCAATTGTGAATCATGCTGCTGTGAACATGAATGTCCATGTACTTGTTTAAGTATCGCTTTTAATTCTTTTGGGTAAATACCTAGGAATGGTATTGCATTAGCCTTGATTTTAAGATGAAGACGTGTATGAGAGTATCTGACAAATGGAGCTAAAGCTGTTGTTTAATGCAAAGTAAAACAAATTAGTTCAACAGAAGAAAAGAAAATCACTAATGGATCTAAGAATGGACATTTTTCTTATGTTTGTTTTTCAGAGACTTTGTCCACCATAGTGATTAATTAAAAAGGATCAGAATTAGCTGACATGCTTGTTTTTCTGCTCCACCACTGGCCTTCATTCTGATTCAGCAGGTTTGGGTGTGGGAGGAATCTATTGTTTTAAGATGCTCTCTGTGATCTAGTGTGAGGGTCCCAGGGACTACACCTTGAGAAACACTGGTTCACCACTCACTAGCTGCATGGTGTGGGCAAATCAGCTGACCTCAATATACCTCAGGTAACTTATTTTTAGTGTTAGGACAATATAACTCACCTTACAGATTTGTCTTCAATTAGAAAGCAGTGCTTTGGACAATGCCAACAAATGTCAAGTGCTTAATAAATGTCGATCTTCTTCTTTGCTCCTATCAGGAGAGCTGATTCTATTCACCTGGGATTTTGAAAGAACTGTGTGTGCTTTCACCACAAAACAGTCCCTGGAGTAAGAGAGTTGATCTGTGCAGTTCCTCAGTGTATGAGCTAGGTAGTGTGATGGTACATTTCCTCCTCTGTGGCTCTCTGCAGTGAATGAGAATTTAGTGTTTCCCCCCTGGAAAGATGACTATCTTTTCTGCCCTAGGAGGCACTCCCCATCACTCTGAAAGCTATCTCACAAGTTCTTCTGAGAGGTTTGAGAGAAACTTTTAAAAGGTGCAAATATTTTTTGTCTTTTCCATATCAAACTTGCAGATCCCTGCTTTCAGAAATGTAATGCTCATGTAAAGGAAATGCAAAATTGTATTCCAGATGTTTTGAACTTTTAAATACTCCTGTGAATTCTTGCTGTATTAGATTATCTGTGTGCCTAAAGGAAATCATATTGTCACAACTTAGCAAATATGGTCTGGCTCCCAGTTTGAGAAAATTATAGTTGTGATTAAGGAAAATGCTTATCTGTGACTGAACTGACTTGGTAAACATACTTATTTCCAAATAGAATTAACTTCAGAGTTTCATAAAAATATATCTCTGTGTTTGTGTGTGTGTGGTTGTCCATGTGTATTTGTGTCTTAAAGATCAGTGCCTTGGGCGCCTGGGTGGCTCAGTTGGTTAAGCGACTGCCTTCGGCTCAGGTCATGATCCTGGGTCCCTGGATCGAGTCCCGCATCGGGCTCCCTGCTCGACAGGGAGTCTGCTTCTCCCTCTGACCCTCCCCCCTCTCATTCGCTCTGTCTCATTCTCTCTCTCTCAAATAAATAAATAAAATCTTTAAAAAAAAAAAAAAGATCAGTGCCTTTACAAGTGCAAATGAGAAAGCTAAACCATTAGTTTAGAAAGAAGGAAGTACATACAAGAGGCTGTAAAGAACACAGAATAATTCAATGAAATGTGATGTATTTTCTAGAAGGGCAGGGCAAGAGACAAGTGGCTCTGGCTGCCCCCAGGATGCAGCCTTGGCATATGCATGAACACCTATGTTCCACCTTGAACACTAGCCACAATGTATGTATGTCATGTATGTATGTATGTCAATGTATGTAATGTCAGTCACTATATTCTTCATCTTCTTTAGTCAGGATACCACCTAGTCCAGTAGGTAATATTACTCTTAATTTACAGATGAGGAGACTGCGGCTTAGAGAGATTAACTAGCATGACTGAGGTCTACAGGTGGAAAAGCTGAGATTTTATCAGAGTCATTTTGACTCTTCACCAATGTGCTCTCTCTTTTATCTTTGGGAGAAGGAAACAACTCACCAGTTTCCCTTCTTGTCTGGAAAAGGATCCTTCTTGTTTCCTCAGAAATAAACAGAATCCAAATTTTCAATATGTTAAAAGTCACTGAAACTTGGCTCCATTCAAACTAATAAATCCAATTTAAGGAAGAGTTAAGGGGGAAACATGATGTTCCCTTCACTACCATGGACGAGGACATTTGTAGTGGTTCCTTTGCTTTCCTGAGCCCAAAGAAAACTTTTATGAATGTGAAGATTGGATTTAGTCTTCTGAACTTCCATCTATTAGAGACAGAAGAAGAGATGAACCCTTCCCTCAATGAACTTCCCCCTCCCCAAGAATACAATCATGTTCAAATCTGTTCCATTTGTATGTGTCTCATCAGATTGTTTGAAATTGAACAGAGAGCCTCCAAAATGCTGAGCAAATTCATTTTTACAATTATTTTAAAGTACAGTAGTGTTTGACATAACTCTAGAAGGAACTTCTGTGGCTCAGCACAAACCTGTTCTTTCTAGATTCATGGAATGTTATATAAATAAAAGATTTTTTTTAAGAAAATAACTACTTAATTAGAAATGGGACCATACATTGTGTTCTTGTTGCAGTGTAAAGATCTGATTCTCTGGGGGTATCTTTTGCATTCTTATAGTGAAGAATGGTAATAAGACATTACACTAACTTTGAAGAAAAAAAAATCATTTCTACAACCATAATTGCTGTGAGGCCTCTTACCTTCTTTAACCCCACAGTTAAACTTTTCCCTTGAGTAAAGCACTGGATTTTTAGTTTTGACCTTTTCTCAGCTTTTAAATTCAGATTATCACCAAAGAAATCCTTCTTATTTTCTGATATCTGAAAAATTGCTACACATACCTTCTGTTTCTTAGTTTGAATATTCGTTAAAAATACTGGCTAGAAGAAGGCCGAGTTCAAACTGCTGAGGCTCCCTGCTAGAAATCTCCCCATGTTTTGGTACCTAATTCATTACTTAATGTTTTGGGGGGTGAGTTTATTCAATAGAAACAAGCCCAAATATGCATCCCTACTCCACATGTCTTAATTTTGCCCACAACTATTCCTGAGAAGTGGCTAAAGGCCTTGATGAAATTCCTTTGAAGAAGAGACCTGACCTTCTGGTCTGGTGTGATAGCCTCAAGAATTTCTTGTTGGCCAAGGATCCAGTCATTACGCCTAATGCAAAGAGATAGGGACAAGTTCAATGGCTAAAAGGTACAACATCAGGAGAGAGAGAATGATTAGCCCTCTTCAAAATGGAAATGAAGTCCAACTCCCATGGCTTTACTTTTGATCGATCTGCACTACCTTCAGCTATCCACCATTTCATATTTGGAATATCCACAAACCATATTTTGGGCATAATCTTCTAGAGGTGTCCTTGCAATAAATTACTTTCCCCAGGGCAAGTTTTGCCATTTCTTTTCTTGTCCCTTTGTGCAGCTCCCTGATCCTCAATTGTGGTTATTAATGCTAAAGCAATCACTCATAAAATGTCAGCTTCCTTTTTTTTTTTTTTAAGATTTTATTTATTTGAGAGAGAGAGAGAAAGCACAAGAGGGGGCAGAGGCAGAGGGAGAAGCAGACTCCCCGCTGAGCAGGGATCCCAGTGTGGGACTCAATCCCAGGACCCTTAGATCAGGACCTGAGCCAAAGGCAGACGCTTAACCAACTAAGCCACCCAGGTGCCCAAAATGTCAGCCTCTTAAGAGACTATGGACTCTGAGAAACAAAGAGGGTTCTAGAGGGGAGGGGGAGGGGGGACTGGTTAGCCTGGTGATGGGTATTAAAGAGGGCATGGACTGAATGGAGCACTGGGTGTTATGCACAAAGAATGAATCGTGGAACACCACATCAAAAACCAATGATGTATTGTATGGTGACTAACATAACATAATAAAATTAAAAAAAAAAGACACTAATTTCTCTGGGTCAGAAATTGGGACACATTTTAAAGAGCTCAGGGCTGCTTTATTATTTTATTAGTCCTCTCAAGTTAAGATTTACCCTTTGCTAGTTTCAAGAACTAAGTATGAAAAGGATTGATTTATGGGGGCTAAGCCATCTGTGTAATCTCTGTCATTTGCGAGTAAGAGGACCTCTCTTTTCTTTAGAAAAGTGCCCCCCACAAGGTTCATTTGCATTATGGAGATTACATCTTGGGAGATCCAACCTGGCACTTCCTTGCACAAAACATGTGTAATGACCAGTATATGGACATTTGTTAAATGTCAAAGTAAAATTTATTGAGGGAACTCCTTATGAGACCTCATTCTACAAATGCTCATTGAGACCTGATATTTGCCTGTGGTAAGTTACTTATTCTGAAGTGATTGATCCCTTTCCAAAAGGGAACATTTCTCTACCTTTTATTTCCTGGTAGCATCAATTCAGACCCCTTTATCAGCTTACTCATTCCCTTACTCCACCTTTCATTCACTCATTTAGGAAATATTTATTGGTCAACAACTATGCATTGTGCATACAGAGTTGAATTGGGGTGGGGGAGGTGCCAGCCTCAGGGACTTTACACACACCCATAAATGAACAAGCGGATAGTGCTGTTTGGGGAAGACATGGCGTGGGGTGATAAGGATGGACTGGGATGACGGGGGGCCTCTTTCAGATGCTGTGGTCAGGAAAGACCTCTCTGAGGAAACAAAATAAAAGCTGAGGTCTAAAGGGTAAACATTGGAGCTGTGTGAAAACGCAACCATTTCCATCAAAAGTCAGCTTTGTGAACGCTAAGCCCTTGCGAATGAACGTTACCATGTGAGAGATGTTTCACTGGCGGCAGGGGTTGGCAAGCCAAGCCCCAGTTCAGCCCCAGCCAACATGCCAATATCATTAAAAGGAGGCCATTCATCAACGAGGAAGCTATTATGACATACAAATATTCTAAAGTATTATTTCAAGTGCCAGACTTTCAAATCTGGGAATCACACGGCTAATGAGGTTTGAAGGCATGTATTGATGCATGACCAAAAAAAAATATTAAGTCCCATTTAAGTGGTGCAGTGGTTCCCAATTATTATGGGCGTATCTGCAGGTTAATTATTGTGGGCATGTTTGTTCGTTTTAATAAACAAATGCAGCCAACCTACTGTCTAGCTATTGAGTAAATAAATTCATTCTTTCTCTTCCAAAATAACTATCTGTTTGGCTGAAATTAAGTGAAATTATTTATATTCATTTGTGTATATAATGTCCTGAAGACCATTCTGATAAACCTTCTTGAGTTTCCTCTTATGCTAGCCCGTTCCATGTTCATGCGGATTCACATAAAGATGCAAACACACATGGCCTCGAAAAGAAGAGTAGTTGAGTTGATGAGAAATTTATGCTAGTCCGTACGTATATAACTTCAGTGTACCTATCTGGTATTTTCTCTCACTAATCTATTAGTGCTTATGCAAGGACAAGGCTAGTGGGGCTCTCCTCTAAGGCTTATGGACCTGAGGGAAAGGTAGGTCTCAGGTTCTTGGAGAGAATTTGTGGTGGGTGGTGACCACAGCTCCAGATGCTTAAGAATATCCTAAATGCCGGGCAATTTTTCTAAGTAGCAACATGAATGGCTGTCTTCATGGAGGATGTCCTGCAATATTCTTTTTCTCTTGTTCCCTTTCACTTTGCAATCTTAAATCTTGCCATTAAAATATGAATTTTAGATATATTTTTATAATATAAATTTCAAGATTTTCCCCTTGTCTGTATCTAATAAAGCATGAAAGTTCCTACAAAAATCTGATCACATTACTCCCCTGATGAAAACCTTCCAGTGGTTCTCTGTGGCTTTTGAGGTGAAGTCCAAGCTGATCAGAATGCATAGTAAGTCCAGTGCAATCTGGTCTCTGCCTCTCTCCTGAGTCTACCCTGCTCACTCTAGGAAGAAGTCACATGACTGAGTACAAGGTGCTGTGCAAATAGCTTTACATGCATTTTCTCAATTACTCTTCAAAACCATTCCCAAATCACCATATTTCATACTAATGTGTGTTTGACCAGGTGTTCTCTCCACCTGGAATTCCCTTGATGCTTTGCCTGGCAAATTGCTTTTTGTCCTTGAATTCTCTGCTCAAGACTCCCCTCTTCTGAGAAACCCTTTTTACTTCCCTAGAAAGAGCTAATCACTTCCTCAGTTCTGCTGTGATAATCACAGCATCTATCACTGTGCATGGTATTCTTCCACGGTCATGTCTATCTCCTCCTCCCAGCTGTGAATTGATTAAGGGTGCTGACCAGGACTTGGGTCCTTTTATGATCAGGCCTAGGACAGCACCTGGTATGCACAAAAGGTTCATCAGATGACTGCTGGGTAGAATTAAATTGAAATGAGGTTGGGACGCCTGGGTGGCTCAGTGGGTTAAGCATCTGCCTTCAGCTCAGGTCATGATCCCAGGGTTCTGGGATCGAGTTCTGCATCAGGAAGCCTGCTTCTCCCTCTGCCTGCCACTCCCCCTGCTTGTGCTCTCTCTCTCTTTCTGACAAATAAAATCTGAAATGAGGTAAAAGATAGATATAGATAGATAGGTATAAAAAGACATATATAAAGATATATATAAAGATATGTAAGTGGGTACACACACACACATACACATCTTTCTGTGGGTGTCAATGTTCTATAGAAGAGAGTTTTGGGTCCATAAGACTAAAGGCTCTTCTATAATGGAATGCAACGAGGATATTTGGAAGAGGTGTAGAGGGCGATGTTCTTCCAATATGTACACAGGAAACTGCCATAGACAGAATAAAATGCTTCTGCAAATATCTGGTATTTGCTTGGCACAGCTTACAGCTTCTCTTGGGTTTAGCTTTGCAAAATCTTCCCCAGGCTGTGTTTTCCTGGTTGCCATGGAGCCAATTCACTTCTGAAGGAAACAATGGAAGAATTAACCAACTGTGCCTGGTCTCCAGGTGGACAGAAGTGGACAGCCAGCCCAACTTGTAACTTTGAACATTAAAGTTTGCTTTTGGTGAGCTTCCTCCTCCTCCCTCTGCTGTTATTCTTTCGGCTCTAACCCCTTGGAATCTGTCTTTCCCAATGGAAGCCAGAGCTCAGTGTCTCATGAGGCAGCTTGGTTTGGTTTGGTTGTGTAAGAAAATGAGAGCGCCTGCATTTGTCAAGGCAAACCCATAATCCTTTATGCCTGAGGCAGGGTGGGGGAAAATCAGGAAGCCAAAGGATTAGGCCTCACATAGAATAAAGTTGGATGATAAGTAATTCTGGAGCAGGGGGTAGGGGAAAATGTTTAAAATATGAAAGTGTGAGAGAAGTGAATAGATTTGCAGGATTTAGTGGGGTTTAATAAGTTTTGCAAACTTCAGAGGATATACAGGGAACACATTATATGACCCAACCTTCTGGAAATCTTTAGGTGTAAAGAGAAAACTATTCTTAGTAATTAGGCAACTTTAATAAGAACCATTGGAAGGTTTTCATCAGGGGAGTAGAATAATTCTTTAATAGAATAAGGCTGAGCATGGTGAGAAGAAACACCTAGAAAATGCTAGAAATATTATTTCTGCCAATAGCTCAACTGGAAGGATTCTTCATTAGTGTGTGGCTACAAAAGTTTATTTTTCTTTTTAAAATCAAATGATATTGTTTCAAACCCCTCTTAAAGATTTCAAGATTGCTTGCCTTACATTAGCGCCACTCATAAGGAGTTCTCAGTTACTTCCAGGTACCCCATATGGGTGCCCCTCATTTGCCCACAAGTAAGTTGGTCAGCTGTAGCCACCTCATTTGCCTTTTTTATCCTTCTCTTCTGATCTTGCTCCCACTTGTCCATATCTGCCCATGAAGCTGAATGGTGATCGCTTTTAAAAACTTGCTATATCTTGATGTGCCAAAATGTTTCTGTTTGAGAGAAGTTTCTGAGCACATCAACACATGCAAATAGACCCTGGGGTAAGGTAAGGAAGGCAGGGAAAGAGTGAGTGAGGAAGAAATGAGGATATTGTATATATGCACGGTGCCTGGGTCCTAGAGCAGCAGGTTCTGAATGTTGTAATAATTTATTGCAATCATGATGTTACACACATATTAATGTGAATTCTAGCTGTCCAAGGAGAAAACTGAGATAATGCTTTCTTTTTCTCCTTTCCTTCTTTCTCCTCCCTTGCAATCCCCTCCCTCCCTCCCTTCTTTCCTTCCTTCCTTCCTTTGCTCTTTTACACAACAAGTATTTATTGAATATTGATTATGTGGCAGGCACTTTGGAAACAAAGAATCATAAAAAAATTATTAAGTACAATTTTAAGTGTTATGAAGGAGGTGTGGATGGTATTCTTTTATTATTATTATTGTGGTAGGAACACTTAATATAAGATCTACCATTGTAACACATTTTTAAACACAATGCAGTCTTGTTGACTATAGGCACAATGTTGTACAGCAGATCTCTAGAATTAATTCAGCTTGTATAACTGAAACTTTACTCTCGTGGAACAGCAACTCCCCATTTACCTCCTCGAACCCCTGGTTTCCAACATTCTACTCTCTGTTTCTATGAGTTTGACTATTTTAGATAACCCATATGAGTAGAATTACCCAATATTTGTTCCGTGCCTGGCTTATTTCACTTGGCATAATGTCCTCCAGGTTTATCCATGTTGTTACGGATCGCAGAAGTTTTTTTTTTTTTCTTTTTCTTTTCTTTTTTTTTTTTTTTAGAGATCGGGGAGGGACAGAGAGAGAATCTGAAGCAGGCTCCACACCCAATGCAGAGCCTGACGCAGGGTTTGATCCCACAACGCTGAGATCATAACCTGAGCTGAAATCAAGAGTTGGATGCTTAACCAACTAAGGCACCCAGGTGCCCCTCTTTTTATCTCTTTTAAAGACTAAATAAATGTTTTATTTTATATACATACCATATTTTCTTTATTCATCATGGACATTTAGGTTTTTTACATATCTAAGTCATTGTGAATAATGCTTCAGTGAACATGACAGTGCAGACATCTCTTTGAGATCCTGATTTCAGTTCCTTTGGCTACAAAGGATATCCAGAAGTGGGATTACTAGATCGTATGGTTGTTCTATTTTTAATTTTTGAGGGACCTCCAAACTGTTTCACATAGCAGCTGCAACATCTTACGTTCCTGCCAACAGTGTACAAAAGGGTTCTCTTTTCTTTACAACCTCACCAATACTTTTGTTTTTTGATAGTAGCCATCCTAATAGGTAGGAAGTAATAGCTCATTTTGGTTTTGATTTGCATTTCCTTCACAATTAGTGGTGTTAAGCGTTGTTTCATGTATCTGCTGGCCATTTGTATCTTCTTTGGAGACATGCCTATTCAAGTTCTTTGCCCATTTTTTCAATTGTACTCTTAAGATTATATAACAAGAGGGACAGACCTCATCTGGAAGTATAGGTATTGTTGCCATACTGAGAAAATAACGTAGGACATCCAGTTACATTTGAAATTCAGATAGACAACAAATCTTTCAGTATAAGTATGCCTCATAGAGTATCTGGGATATACTTACACTAAAATCTTATTTGTTGATTTTCTGAAATTTGACTTTGACTGTGTTTCTATGTTTTATTTGGCAACCCTATATGTGGACTAGGGGAGGGAGTAATTAAGGAAAGCTACTTTTAGGAAGTGATATCTGAGCTTAAACCTAGAGGGTAATTGATATTATCCAGGTTCAGAGGTGTGGGGAAGAAAATAGAGGGCAAGGGTATACCAGACAGACAAAAGGAATAGCATGTGTATGAAGTGGGAAAGATCTGGTAATTTTAGTCACTGTGGGCAAAATGTAATGAGTAGAGGAAGAAATGGCATTTGTTGATGCTAGATAGAGACAACAAGCTAGAAAAATCAGAGACTAGGTTAAGTATATTTGATGTTAAACACATTGGGGATGCATATTAGAAACCTGGGCTCTGGTCCTAGCACTACACTGAGCAGACTGCTAGTCTTGGGCAAGTTAATTCACGTCTCTGGATCTCAATTCACTATTCATGGGCCAAGTACATGTTAAATTGCTGACAGATGAGATCATGGAGCACAGACCCTGAAGGGCCAACTCAGAAAGAAAACTCAAGGTTATCCAACATAAAATCCTCATGGCACAGGTGACACTGAGGCCTGGGCAAGGTGCCTTGGCTACAACAATGAAAGCTGCAAAGAACTCTGACGTCCGAAGTCTTAGATTCAAAGCCTGGCTCTGTCACTTTCCTGCTCTGTGGCCTTGGGTGAGTGAGTCAACCTTGATCTGAGTCTCCATATTTCTCATGTGTAGGACAAGATTAGGAACATCTTCCTTCTTAAATTTTCATTAAGACTCATGATAACATAAATAGAATGCTTGCCACAGAGCCTTATTCATAACACTTACTCACAGTAGCTACTCAGCCAATCATTTTTGCTCAGCTAGGTTGACTGTTCATAATTTTAAAGAATTCTGAAACCTTTGGTGGGAGACTAAATGGTTAAGGAGAAAAGAAGCAAGGTATTGCCCTAGACAGACATTATGTACATTATGGTTTGTGCCTGTGGCTATTCCTGCTTTTGGAAATAGTTTATCTGTCAATTCTGGAGGCTCAGGGAAGATGTGGATGCAAACAACAGACTCTCAGGCTATGAAGTGTCAAAAGTTCAAGAGGCACAGTGAGAGAGACAAAGAGAAACTATGAACATTAGCATTTCCTTTATTCTCCATTTCCTCATCTTGAATTAATTAACTAAGCAAACATTAATAAATACCTTTCATATAGCTATTAAGCAGTTTATAATCTCTCTAGAGGAAGACAGATAAATAAAAAAATTGAATAGGTACATGAATGCATATTTATTGATTGTTCCAGGAGAGTAGACTTTATTAGTAGGAAGTTCATACTAAGGAAGAAGACAGTTCTGGAGAGACCTTGGGGCATCCCTTAGAACACACAATGGAGGCTGTCCCTGGTCTCCAACAACGGCACTAGCTCCCTTTCCTTGCTCCTGCCCAAGGTGCACAGCTACTTAGGATTGTAGAACCTGTTCTTGATCTAATTTCTCAGTTCCCTCAAACACACTGAGAGCAAATGGTAGGTACTTGCTGCGGTAGGTTAGTATTTGATAAATGTTGGTTGAATTGAATTGTTTACCTAATGGCCCAGGGCCAGGTAGATGGCCAAATATTTAGTAGAATCTTTCATATGTTGAAAAAGCAATGGAAGTACATGCTCATTAAGCTGTTAGTTTTTTCAGCAAAGATGGATGTGTGTGAATCCATCCATAGCTGAGTCTAGTTCATGCTTTTGCAAAGCAACTGGCCATATTAGGAAAGCAGTTGGTTGCTTAGAATAGACAAGCTAATCCTTTAACAAAGGTGATGCTTGTGACTCTAATTCCCAAATGTAGGCTGAAAAAAAGAACCCAGAATGAGCAGATTATAAGCATTTACAATTTGGGGCCTTATGAAATGTTTAGTTTAAATTGACCATGGTTTAATGCCTCTGGAAAGTTTGGGGTTTTTTTGTGCTCCTCTTTTGGAAGATAAGAAAACCATCTGGTATAAAGAATTAAGTTTAAGAAGGTCAATCTCCCACACCTTTGACAGTTATGGTTTTGGGCAAAGGAAACTGTTGTTCCAGAGGATGTCCCTGAGGCACCAATCTTCATAATAACCAAAGAAAGGTTCAATTGTGTTCAGAAAGGCCGCTTTTCCTCACAGGAAAAGGAATAGCATGTTTTAGAATTATTGCCAACTACAAGAATTGAGACGAAAATATCAGGACTCCTACTTAAAATATTCAACTGATATCCACCCCTCCAGTGATCACAGATTTGGGTGTTAGGTGCTCAGGCACAATTGAGAAAACCATGCCTTCTAGGAGGATCCAGTCTAAGTGAAAAGAAAGGACTGATAGTAGTAGAAAAAGATAAAACCCAACTGCTCAAATAGTGTAAAGATGTGCATCACTTACACACAGCACTTTTGGTTTTTTTCCAATTTAACCACTGAGTTTGTTTGTGTTATTACTCCTTTGTGAGGCTACCTCTTTTTTTTAAAAGAAATCTATTTTTCAACTTCTATATAAATGCATGAGACTTACAGAGATGCTTATCATGAGCTTTATTCTCTGACCAGTTTCAAAGGTGAAATGTACTCAGACCTGCTTTCTCTGGTTTACATCAAGCCTTCATAACTTCACTATAAAAGTTACTTACTTAATAAAAAGTCTATAGCCCACCATTAGGATCATTATCAGCATCACCATAGAGATGATTTTTTATAAAACATATGTTACATCTTAAAATTCAGTTTCTTTTTTGAATTTGAGTTTATGAAAAATGGATTCACAATGGATATAATTGCTAGAAATGCAAGCCAGGAAATTAAGAAATTTGAGAGTTAGAGTTGGAATAGAAATACACATAATATTCTACTGTAAGTACTAAGGAAAAATATCTATTATTACTTATTTCCCCAGTGTCCTAAAAGTGTATACTTTTTTCTGGAAAGCTAAAGTTTAGACTATAGATATTTTAAGTATTGTTTATATGCTTTCTCCCCCAAATAGATGAGGTTTGAGGGAAGTGACTTTTCCTGATTCATTTGAGATCTCTAGTATGGAACACAGTACCTGGTACAGAATACCTAGCACAGAATAACTTAAGTAAATGGCTTTGGAGATGGTACTGCAATAGACATGGTATTTTTCAAGGCAAGTATTGTCTTCAACCCCGTGGAGATATTTGTGGAATGGTCTCAGTGATGTGTGTATGTGTGTGTGGAGGTTTTGCTTCTGGGTCAGGATGCTAAATGTCCTACAAATGTGGGGGACAGTCTTGTAGAATTTTTTCATCTGTTCAGTTGAATAGTCTCTAATATATTGTGGCTCTCCAGTGCTGAAGATTCTCTTCTGACCCATTGAAAAACTCTAGAAATCCTTGCTCCTGCCTATGGAATTGAAAATAGGTTCAATTCTATTAGAAGGCTACTTTTTTCAACACTTGTGAAAATCCTTAAGCAATGAATGCTTTTTGACTCAGTCATTCCATATGGGAAACTTTATCCTAGAAAGATAACAAGTAGCATTGTTATGGAGAAAACATGTAGTTTTTCTTGAGACAAAATAGGGTGGCTTACCTGTCCTGACTTGCTGGGGACTAAAGCATTGGGGTTTAGTTAACTTCAAGACTTGCTTTTCAGAATGAACAATATAAGGTCAGGGCAGAGAAGAGTTCCTTGGGGGAATTAAAAGCAATTAGGAGAGGCTAAATGAGGAAAGAATTTTTAAAAAGGAATAGACTCAGAGGCTTGTGGCCAAAGTTGAAGAACTTGAACCAAAGAAGGATGTTTATAAAGCGGTCTGCTATGATGTGCATTTGACTTAAAAGTTTGTCTTTCTTCTTCCCAGTCTGGCTGTTGTTTAAATCTGATTGATGAGCTAAACAGAGATTAGATACAGGAAAAGAGAATGATTCAACAGGAATATAGAGCCCTGCCCACTGCCTCCCCCACCCCCTAAATCCCACCTTAAAATGCAGTACAAGGAGACAAACAGCTAAAAAATACAAAAGAGATTTACAACATGTATAACTGGCCTTAGATTTGTATTCAGATATTTTTTTAAGTCCTTTATAAATCAGTAAGAAGTCAAGCAAAATAATGGAAGTATGAGGAAAGATATCCATGGGGAAATCATATGAAAGGAAATGTGGATGGCAAGTAAACATAAACAAAATTCAACTTCACGGGGAAAATGGGAATACAAATTAAAGTCATCTTGAGATACCATTTTTATATTGAGATACCATTTAGACCCTGTAGATTGGCTTTTGTATGTATGGGGTAGTGTGGGGTGGGGGAGATGGTTTGTTGGTTTGGTTTTTTCGTTTCATTGTTTTTTTACAATATCAACCTTTGGCAAAGATATAGATCAATGGGAACTTATATTCTGAGAGTGGAGTATAAACTGGTTCAACTATTGTGGAGAGCAACTTAACAGTATATATCACATAATACTATAATATAACCTAGCAATTAGGAAGCCCATTTGCCCACAGATATAAGCCATATTCTTCAGTTCGTTTTTATCAGTAAAAAGATGATATTCTGATCTCCATCTGCCATCCTCCTTTATTTTATTTCTTGAATGGGTCAGTATAGATGTATGCTATTTATTGGGCCCCTTGAATCTCAACATTGAGAAACGAGCAAGAAATATAATTTGGGAGCAAAGGGCATATGAATAAAGAGGCTCTTAGATGACCATGGCAGATGGATCTGTTCTTTGGGGATACTATGCTAGGCTGTGGCCATGGGGGATTTTTTTTACCTTGGTGGGTTTGTTCAGCTTACAGTAGCTTTGTACATCCCATGCATATGACTGTTTTTAGAAAGGCAGGACTACACCCATGAGGCCTTAAGCAAACATCATCTAGCCCTGCCCTCCACTGAGCAAAAGCCACTGTTTAGCAGGCTGTAAGCTTCAGCAAAGCGCAGGCCAAGGTGACATCTTAATCAAGTTATGGGGACATAAAAATGCAGATTGCCAGCTTGACCTGGACCTACACCTGGACCAATCATCAGAGGTCAGGCTGAGGCAAGATTAAATCTTCTAAGCCATTGTTGAACAGAATGGCATTTACTGATTTTAAACTACAAGACAGACTGAACTCCACATGAATTATGGAACACTAGCAGAGATTCTAGCTTTAAACTTTTAGAACTAGACCTAGCTAGGTAGCCCTAGATCACTGTTTCAAATTTCATTTTGCTTCCAAGACTATAGAGAACTTCAGAGGAGCTAATACTGGATATCTTGGATTTATCTGGAGTGTTCACAGGCAAAGGGGTCGCCCAGGGGTGTGCTTGTATAACTCAATTGAGTTGTTAAATTTTCAGTAATTTTGCCAGGCAGTTGATGGCATACTGGTAGCTTGAAATTGGCTATGGTGGGAGCATTTATGCTTCTGAAATCAGTAATCCCTACACATCAGGGTTCTTCTTCATCCTACTCGCAGCCATTTTTTTTTACTATGTGCTTTCATATTTTCTTTGGGGTTGGAAATTACTGGAGTTTGGACCTGAATTGAGACCCAATCTTGGCAGATGCTATTATTTTTAACCAAAAGAAGGATCAGGGCACCAGTTATAAAGAGATATGCCATTTGGTGGTGGTGGGGGGGCAGGATTAAAGTAGAGAACTCAATGAAATGATCACAGACCCAATAATGAGGAAGAAAACAAAAGAATCCCATGCCTGGAATAATCTGTTTTTCATAGACTGGTCTGCTTAGGAATTCAAGAAACTGAAGAAGGTTGAAACACACAGTGTAGTAAAAAATAAAAACACAACAATAAGTAAAAAAACAGGCTGATTGAACTAGGAGATGAGAAATTTCTTTAGGAAAGCAGTGGAGACTCTAGAGAATAGGCAAACGTTTATTAAAAGAGACATTAAAATTTTAAGGGTGGAGCATGTAGAAAATATTAAAAGAAAATGGAGATGTATCCCAAACCCAGTCTCTTGGAGACCATTAGAAGGGGAGGGGTTGGGGGTAGGGTGCCCTATTGCCTTGTCAGAAGTGTTGACTGGGACCCAGGGAAGAAAGGTAAAATCTTAGGGAACAAACGAATGGTTGCCCCAGGGAAGGCCAGGATTTAGGTCACTGTCAAGAGGCAGATTTTTAATGTTGTATAGGAAAAGCAACTTGCTATGGTCTTGTCCCTTAGATGAAGTAATTTGAAATATTACTTTGGAAAATTTAAAGATTGGATTCCCTTAAAGACTGAAACAGCTCTCCTGAGTGGTGGCAGAAAAATCCGGAGAGATTTCGAAGGAGAAAATGAGAAAGATCAGTATCATATTCAAATAATTATTGGGAGAGTTTCCAGGTGCCAGTTTCTGCATTTGGAAATCTATAGGAAACATGTCTGAGAAAATTAGGGAATTAAAACTCAAAAGGAAGGCACAGCAAAGTTAAAAGGATAGAGAGGCAATAGGCAGTGCAAAGATAGGTTGGTTAAAGGTTGGCCCAAGGAGACATCTTCCAGCTGAGATTATTCAACCAGGAAAGGTGAAAGTGGACAAAGTTTTGAGTGGTGGATTATTTTGGCAGGTTCAGAACAAGCTGATTTCATACCTCTTATTAAGAAAAAAAAATGCAAAACCAAACCTGGAGGAATATGTTAGAAAACTAACTGTCTGGGTCAGAAATTAAACTGTAAATGTATGAAAGAAGACATTGAAGACTAGCAAAATTACAGTCCTTCATAAAGTAGACAAGGAAAGGGAATAATTAAGAAGCCAAATAAGCGGCTTATACACCCTGTAGAATCTTCCACAAAGATGTAGAAGAAGAGTAGCGTGAAATTAAGCATTACAAGATTATCCATTATTGCAACACCCCCCAACATACATACCCATACACGCACATAGCAGGAAGAGATGCCACCCAAGGCTAGAACCTTTAAACAGAATAGATGGTCTCTTGAGGAGCACACGAGTAACTGAGCCTTGCTAGGTCACTAGAAGCACAGATTTCAGAAAAACCAATGCTATTCAATACAGGATTATCAACTACAGTCCTAATGCTGTACATTCGATCTCTAGAATCATTCATAACTGCAACTTTGTACGCTTTGACCAACATCACTTCATTTCCCTCACCTCCCTGTCCTTGGAAACCACCATTCTATTCTCTGCTTCTGTGTATTCAACTCTTTTAGATTCTCCGTGTGAGATCATGCAGTCTTCTTCTTTTTCACATAGTTACCTTTGTGTGTGCGTCTATGTGTGTATGTGTGATGAAAGTTCTTGAAATCTACCCTTTAAGAAAACTTGCCCTTGCTTCTCATTGTGTGTGTTATATTGATTTAATAAACCATGTGATTTGAACAACTTAACCTGGTCTGTGAACTGTTTTGTTCCAGGTAGTGTACTTGGAATCTTCCATTGTATTAAGATAATATCCCACAGGATAAAATCAATTCTCAATTGGTTCAATCAGTTAGAGAATCGGTGTTACTTCCTAGATTTTTATAACGAAACATCCATCAGGAAATGAATTAAAGTGTGATTTATATCTATAATGGGATCCATACAATTATCAAAATGACTAAAATGCATTTATATGTAATGATAGGGATAAATAAAAAAAAACGTTGAATGCAAAAAAATTTCATTAGGATACATACAAGACCAGCTTATGTAAATGTTAAAACATACTGGTGACTAATTGTTATTCATGATCCAGCTGACCCTTCTTTCTTCTAATAAAAGAACGGTCCCTCACCCAAGATTCAGCAGAGTATATGTGTATATGGTCATGTTGCTAGATATTTTCTGGCCTCCCTTAAAGCTAGGTATAGCCATGAGCCAAATTCTGCCCAATGTGATGTGAGCAGATATAGTGCAACTTCACTGTCACATCCTAAATGTGTAGGGTTGCTGCACATCCACCACTCTCTCTCTTTTCCTTCTTTTTTTTTTTTTTTTAAAGATTTTTTATTTATTTATTTGAGACAGAGAGTACGAGAGAGAGAGAGCACATGAGAGGGGGGAGGGTCAGAGGGAGAAGCAGGTTCCTTGCTGAGTAGGGAGCCCGATGTGGGACTCGATCCAGGGACTCCAGGATCATGACCTGAGCCGAAGGCAGTCGCTTAACCAACTGAGCCACCCAGGCGCCCGTCTCTCTTTTCCTTCTGATGGCCGAAATGCAGAAACACCAGCTTCAACTACGTAGACACCTAAGATGATGATTCAGCACCAAGAGTAGGAACCTAGGTCCTGGATAACCCTGTGGGTAAGGTCATCTGGCCTGGGTTGCTAAGTCTATCACTGGATTCCTCACTTGAGCCATGGCATTGTGAACCATTACATTTTGCTGTTTCTTTTGTTATAGCAGCTTTATATATCCTAATTAATATAACACAAAGTGATAAATTTATTTTTAAATACTTATGCAATAAAATATAAAATATTTGTGAAGTGATACACATCAATTTTAAGATCATGGTTAACTCTGGGGAAGGATAGAGGAGAAAGGGTGGTGTATTGCAAAGGAGGTGATCTATAATTAGTAAGACGAATTCACAAAGTCAAAGGAATCCAGGCTTATTATTTCTGCTTTGTTCACTCCCTCTGTGTCACTTCCTTCCTCAAGGTCTCAAGATGTTTGCTGGAATCCAGCCATCACATTCTTATTCCAAACAGCAACAGCAAAGGGGAAAGGAAGAAAGAGGCTCATGCCAAATTTAAGCTCAAATAATGTGATTTTGTGTAAATCCCACCCCAAAATACCAGCTTACCTCTCCCTGTAGTCTTGCACCCTCTGTTTTATGCTCCATGCTTGACCAAAACAATCCTGTATTTTATGTATCCAAAACTTCCCAACCCTTAGCATTTAGTTCAGACCTTAAATCTGCATGTGAGTTCTTTCATGATCCTATTATTATCCTCTCCAGCTCTAGCTCCTGCCCTGCTTGTGGATGCTCTGAAACAATCAGATGCTTTTAGCTCCTGAAAATTGCTCTGCTCTCTTGTTCCTCTGCCTTGGCAACTATGCCTCCTTCTGTTTGGAGCATTCTTTCCTCACTTAGCTAACTCCTATTTTTTTCCTTTAAGACTACCTATTATATGCCCCTTGAATCTGTAAAGTATTCCTGACCTTGGGTCTGAACCAGGTAAGGTATGAATAAACTTTGAAGACAATTCTATGTATATATACATAATATATAACGCTTAACACATTTATTAAAATTGCTTATTTAATTATCTATCTCTTCTAATAGATACTTAACTCAAGGGGCAGAGATTTTCTTGTGTCTCTAGGGCATAAGATGCATGAGTTGCCTAATAAATAGGGTAATTATATAATTTGCCTCCCAAACTGGAACACTATGAATCATTCCCGCCAGACAATAGATGTAAGATGGGCAAACTGGAACTTATGATCTTCCTATCAATAAATGTTTGCTTAATATATACACACCATTGGATTGGTATGTATACCTTGTCAGAGTATATATACCATTGCATTGGAACTTTTAAAAATTTGGCTCCCTTATCAGACTTTCAGTTACTTAATGACTTCAGCACCCAGAATAGTTCATGGCACACTGTAAGTGCTTTAAAGTAAATCAATCGGGACATGCTACCACCTACCACCTCGGACAAAGCATGTACCCTTTTTGTACTAGAGAGATTGGTAGAGACTGATGATTCAAATAAGAAAAAGAGCACTTCCAGTGGCATGTAAAAGAAAATCCTTTCATAGAAGAAAGAGGTCATATGAATCATGGTGTTTCCTACCACTAACCTTTCTTCATATGATTGTCTTTCCTGGGGAGGGTTCTTTTTCCTCTTATCTACTAAACCTTTGTGATATCCCACAGTCTTCCAACATAAATACAGCTGACCCTTGAATAAAATGGGGGTTGGGGTGCTGACCCCCCCATGCAGTTACAAAATCCATGTATAACTTTTGACCCCCTCCAAACTTAACTACTAATAGCCTGCTACTGAAAACATAAACAGTCAGTTAACACATATTTTGTAGGCTATATGTATTATATATTGTATTCTTACAATACAGTAAGCTGGAGAAAAGAAAATGTTATTAAGGAAATCATAAAGAAGAGAAAATACACTTAGAGTACTATACAGTATTTATTTTAAAAAAACTACATGTAAGTGGACCTGCACAGTTCGAACCCATGTTGTTCAAGGGTCAACCGTATTTCATCCCCTAGAACCTCTGTGTTTGTTGGTTGTGCCAGAGAATGTGGTCACTGTGGAGAGAACTGTTGAGATAAATTGTATACACAAGAAAATGTGAAATGTGGAACATCTTTGAGCAGGAGATCAGAAATGCCACTTTACTTTCAAGAGGATATTTCTTAGTTCTCCTTCCTTTTCTCTTTCGCATTGTTTTTATATTACCTACCTCTAAGATGTTTTCCTCTTGTGTGGGAGTTTTCTGCCCACAAGACAATTTTGTGTTAAAATTAAGAAATATCTTGATTGAACAATGAGAAGCAAATGCCTAGATAATTTGCAGAGATCTTTGTTTCAGTTCTGAAGTGAAAACAATTACTTTCAGACACATTCAATTACGTGCTTACTGTTCCAAGTTTCCGAAACACAATTGACTTTAGCTAGAAATTATAAACTTTTTGGTACACAGTAATCCTGAGACACACACACACTCAGGCAAGAGTGTTAACATTCAGTCATGGGTTGAGGAATGCAGGGCTCTTCTGATTGGGTTCTTGAGATGTTTAGGTATGTGGATAGAAGGACAGGAAGCTGGGGGGCCTGTATGATGCAGTTGGTTAGGCATCAGACTCTTGGTTTTGGCTCAGGTCATGAACTCCCGGTCAGGAGATTGAGCCCCCCCACCTCCCCCGCCAGGCTCTGTGCTCAGCACCTCCTGCTGGTGTTTTCTCTCAAATAAATGGATTTGTTTTTTTTTTTTTTTTTAAGAAGGACAGGGAGCTTCATCCTGGCAGAGCACTGCAGGTTTCCATCTATTTATTCAACAATAACTCCACTAGAAAACTTTCAGTGTAGGGGTGCCTGGGTGGCTCAGTCGGTTATACGTCTGCCTTTGGCTCAGGTCAAGATCCCAGGGTCCTGGGATCGAGCCCCACATCGGTCTCCCTGCTCAGCAGGGAGTCTGCTTCTCCCTCTCCCTCTGCCTCTCCCTGCTGCTCGTGCTCTCTCACTCAAATAAATAAACTCTTAAAAAAAAAAAGAAAACTTCTAATGCACAAATATGGACCAACATAAATACATAACACCTACTCCTTTTCAGAAGGTTCAAAACCAGTCAGAAACTAAGACAAACCTCTACCAGAATTCTTTCGGAAGACCAGGGTGTAAGGTTCTCAGTGCTTGAGCACACTGGTTATAGCGAGTCTTTGCACAAAGAACCAAATTCTTCTGAACTACACCAAAGGAATCCCAGTTAATCACTTTATACTTCATACTCACAGACAAAGAAAATTTGACCTAAAAGAGGCCATGTATTAGATAGAGACCTGGATCTGGCCCTAAATAGACAGGGCACATTGAGTAAGTCACTCCACTTCTCCTTTTCATGGCCTCAAGTTTCCTCCATGAAAAATCTAAACCAAATGATCTGCAAATTTAATTTCAAAATATTCCATTCTATGAATTAAAGGCATGAGAAATTAAGTGATAAGCACATCTTCTCACCACTAGTCGTCCTTCTTGTGCAGAAAATGAGGATGCTGGATTGCTGTGCTTTAAGTTTAGCGGTCATTTATCAAAAATAGAAGACATTATGCCTTCAAAATGCTGGAGTTTTGTTTTCCTCTTACCATTATGTTTCTTCTAGGAGTTTTTTGTCTATAGATCCAGAGTTCTGTGTTATAAAGAAGGTGCTATTTGGGGTAAGCTAGTGGTGGGGTTGCAGGATATTCAGCTCTTCACTGGGTTTCTCACAGGGGAGTTTTCATTAGTCTCCATGTGAAGGGCCACGGGATCCTAGGTAAGCATTTTGACATGTGAGAGTCTGCAGTTTCTAAAGAGAGAATTTTTTAAAATGCTGCCTTTGCTTGGGAATGCATGTGTCCCCCTTTCTGGGAACAGGCACAAGAGAAAACGACAAGGAGCCAGGGCTGGAATTCTGCTTGTACATGTAGCTGCCTGTAGGAGCAGGCGATCAGCCTCGCATTTAGGTGACTGCAAACTAAATGCCTCAAAATGGCTTTTGGAACGAACGAATGACATGTCTAATAAGGGACTGTATCTAGGTTTCTGTTTTCAGACAGGATTCCTCAACTCCCAGCAGCAAAAATGACTTGTTCTTTCTGAAGCAATTTCAAACCAAAAGAGATTCAAATTCATGCAAAAGCACAAAGTAAATGTACCACATGTAAATTTAGATGAAAGGTATGGAATGACAATGTGTTCTTCTCTAGCTTTATGGTTGAAATATTGAATGTTTGTGGAGACTTATTATTATCACTTTAACTTTTGGACTATCGAAGGGTCAAATTAACAGCTCTCTTGATGTCATACTAGCTTATATATAGGAGTATGAATAAGGGGGAGTAAGAGTAATACTTATAATACTATTGACCTATTAATATAGCTATTAATATACACTATACTATATACAAGTATATATGGTTGTATACATAGTATATAATATACCATATGCTATATATTATGTGTATAATATATATTACATTATATTACTATCATCTAGCAATTGTTATAGTACTAATATTTAGCATTTCCTGGGATTATTTTGTGCCAGGTATCATGCTAAGTGTTTTACCTAGGTTGATTTACTTAATACTCATGTGAGTCTTTGAGATATAGTTATTATTCCCTGTTTGACCGCCAAAAGGTGGAAAGGACTATTGAGGAACCTAAGAAGACATAGCTCTAGTATGCAGTAGACCCAGTACTTGTATCCGTACCCAAACTCCAACTCCAGCACTTTATTGCTGATGATCAAAAGTTTATCAGTGGCCACAAGATGGAAAAATAACTTAAAAATTAATATTATTTCTGTTTAGCTTTTTATTGACCAGATATAGCTTGTGTTAATTAGAAGTTTTGGCTTAAAAATCGTATTTGCTGGGACATCTGGGTGGCTCAGTCGTTAAGCGTCTGCCTTCGGCTCAGGTCATGATCCCAGGGTCCTGGGATCGAGCCCCACATCGGGCTCCCTGCTTGGCGGGAAGTCTGCTTCTCCCTCTCCCTCTCCCCCTGCTTGTGTTCCCTCTCTCACTGTGTCTCTCTCTGTCAAATAAATAAAATCTTTTAAAAAAAATCACATTTGCTGAGATTGGATTCTTGTTAGAAAATGCCATTTGTGAAAGTAAGGTTTAATTGTGAAATTCAAACACACTCTGTTTTCCTGAGGGTTGCACTTAAGGCAACTTTTACTTGTGCAAGCTAACAATTACTCTGAGTAGATCAGAGGCATTTGGCTAATACGTTATTCTCCACTGGTGGCAGCAATGATGGGGAATCTGGTTTTATGATCTGATCATTCAGAGATCTCAGGCAGGTGGCAAGAAAGACACAGAATCTGGTTTGTTAACTTTTTAAAAATGTGTTTGTTGGGGTGTCTATTTGTGAACTCAAGTTATTTAAGAAAATATTTCAGTCCCCTTGGAAAGGAGAATGCACTGAGATCCAGACAAGTGTGTTTTGTGTTCTGTTTTTACTTTTGACCCATGGCTGAGGTCGTACAGTAAGTTCTCTGTGTTTCTATGTGACTGTATTTGAGAAAAGCCTGAATTTTTTTTTTTTTTTGACAGACTGTATCTTCCCCAGATGGCCACCACAGTTTCTCCCACCAACAGGTTCTTATTACAATATGACTTTGGCACTCCTCCTATTGAGAAGCAGGGTCTATGTTCTGCACTCTTAAACTTGAGCAGATTTTGCACTATGGTATGACACCATATGACTTCTAAAGCTAGGTCACAAAAGGTGATGCAATTTGTTCTTATGATGGGGGCCCACCACCACGCTGTGAGAAAGCCTAAACCATTCATGTAGAAAGACACACATGACAGGAAACAAGGTCCCAGCTCCCAGCCCTTGTTAAGCTCACAGCCAACAGCCAACACCTACTTGTCAGCCATGTGAGTGAGACCTGCTGGAAGTGCATCCTCCAAGCCTCAGCCAAGCTACCCTAAGCAACACTGCATGCCAAGTTCTGCCCAAATGGTAGATTTGTGATCCAAGTAACTGATAGCTATTGTCTGTAGCTACTATGTTTTATAGTGGGCTGTTAAGCAGCAATAAATAACAGAAGCCTCTTTCATCATATGAATGGGAAGTATCCAGTATCCTCCTGTCTCTAGAGGACAGTAATAAATTATAAGTCTCAAAATAAAAGAGCTCTGTTCTGATTGGCTAATAGAGATTCATGAATGTTTACATAAATCTAATATTACCCAAGTTCCATATTTTTGTAGTCCTTTATCTTACACTTAAACAATAATCCAAGGTCATATAAATAAAGTGAATCTTAGGACAAAATATGATGATTTAATCATTTTTCTTCATAAAAGGTAATGTCTTTTCTGGACTTTATCAATGTGGAGTAGAATACAAGCATATATTTTATTTCATATAACATTTGCAGTTTTTTTTTAATTGAAGAAATTAATCTGAAGTCTTTAACATTCCAATCCTGTTTCACCAATCAGATAAGCCAACATTACTTCTTACTACTACTTCCACATAACATTGAAAATTAAGAAAAAGATGTAAAATCATGTGTTCAACTACATTGAATTACACTTTTGACAAATGTTTTTACATAAATAGTAATTATGTTTTGTAATGTGTCAGCTTAAACAAAATTTCCAAAATCTGTAGTTAATTAAATATTTTTTTCAAAAATTCTTGAAGTACTATTATATCAAGGTAATTAATGGATAATCTTGGATTATATAGATAATTTTTAAGTAACACAGAATACTAAAACATTTGTCACCAGACACTGTTCCAACAGAATTTTTTATAAGAGAGAGATGGGGGGAGCGGCAGAAGGAGAGGGAGAGAGAAGCTTAAGCAGGCTCCACGTCCAGCTTGGAGCCCGATGCAGGGCTTGATAACCTTGGGATCTGAGCCGAAATCAAGAGTGGATTCTTAATGGACTGATCCACCCAGGCGCCCCATATTCCAACAGAAATTTTTCCTTCTCTCCTTTCACGAGGCTTGTTAGTAGGCTAACATGCTTGTTTATGACACAGAATTACCAATTACCTATCTCCCAGGCCTTTCTGGGGAAAAACAGTTGATCTGGCCAAAATTATAATTAATATGGGCAGTTGTGAAGGAAAACATCACTCTTTGTCCTGTGTTTCTCCTTTACTCTCACATCTCCTACCACACTCACAGCATTTCCAACTTCAGATGAATGGGGGTTTTCCCCTACACCATAGCATTTCTCTGTGATATCAGCTGGACAGCCCACAGTTCGATCCAGTCCTGCCTAACTGGAGTTGAGACACAGACAACTGGGATTGGCTCATTCCCACAGACTGCCCCACTGATACAAGTAGCAGGTCTCCAGGTTACCCACAACTTCTATCTGACCTGGTTCCAAATCAGAGTTTCCCATGACCTCCTTCTCCTTGGATTAGATTATTTTCTAGAACAGCTCACAGAACTCAGGAAAACACTTGCGTTTACCAGCTTATTATATAATAAAGGACATGGTAAAAGATACAGATGAGCATCTGGATGAAGAGATATATAGGGTAAAGTCTGGAGGGGTTCCAAGCACAGGAGATTCTACTCCCATGGAGTTGGGGGTGCTCCACTTTTCTGGGATATAGATGTGTACACCAACCCAGAAGCTCTCCAAACCCCATACTCTGGGGATTTTTATGGAGGCTTCATCATACAGGCATCATGAATCATTAACTTCTAGCCTCTGTTTAGAGAATGGGGGTGGGGCTGAACATTTCAAGCTAATCATCAGGGCTTGGTCTTTCTGGTGACCAGCTCACATTCAGGAGCCCACCAAAAGTCACCTTATTAGAGTAAAAGACAGTCCTATCATCCAGGATATTCCAAAGGATTTAGGAGCTCTGTGTCAGGAACCAGGGTCAAAGACCAAATATTAGAACAAAAGATGCTTTAGTGCTCTTATTATTTAGGAAATTACAGGGGTTTTAGGAGTTCTGTGCCAGGAACCAGTGGCAGAGAACAATATATAATTTACTATTATTTCACAGTGGTCAAAATGATGTTAGGAACCATAATGACAAAAGAGCACAACTGTGTACCAATGTAATAGATGTGCCTGGGCTTATGAAGGGTAAAAGAGTATAGCTTTGACCCAAAGTAAAGTGTCAGGTTGTTCAGAAAAGAAAGAGGATAGTAAGAGACAAAACTTGCATGGACATAGGAAGTTGTAGAAGGCTTGTAGAAAGTAAATTTTATTTCCTCAGTTTATAATCTTTAAAAATAATGAATCTGAAAAGAAGTAATAGAACATGTTAAATTTCAGCAAAATTTATTCAGTATTGAAGGAGTTATTCAGAAGATAATTTTTAAAAAAGGAGCTTGTGTATCTTTTACTGCTAATTATTATATTCATGCAACACTAAAATGTGGTTTCCTCTGAAAATTATGAGTGTGATTTGGCATATTTTACTCCTTGCAGATGTAATAGAAGTTTATCCTTTACCTTTTATGTAATCTCCTCAGTAAATATTCTGTATCTTGCTATCATTAAAAAACAAAGAGCTCCTTACTTAAAAGAGCTAATGTTGTTTACAATTGTGTACTTAAAATATATTATTGTTATTCTTATTGATAAATAGCCAATGTTCCACGATTTATTCTTTCTAGGTAACCCTGATCCTATCTTAATCAAGTGACCAAATCTATTTTGATAACTCCTTCATTTTGTCTTCCAAGACAAGACCTTAAATTTAGGGTCAGAGGGGCGTATTCAATAGATCTTGTACACTTGAAATTATTATTGAGTCCTCCCAGGGAGTACAATGCAATTACAAAACTTGTTCTTTCACCTTCTAAAAAGAGGGATGCTCGAAACCATTAGGTTTGTTTAGTACGTTCAATGTTTCTTAAATAGCTCAACACTACAGTAAGAGCTGTAACTGTCTTAAGAGGGAAGAATTATCAACACAAAGGAGAAGCCCAAGCCCAGGCTTCCCTAGGTCTCTATCAGGCCAGGAGCACCAACAGATACTGGGACTTTGACAAGAGAGGAATTCATCCATATTGATAGGTACGCAGGTGAAACTTATGGAGATAAATTTCTCAGGCTTGGTTCTGCAACCTCTGGACCGAGAGCAAACAGCACAGAGGCTTTTCAAAGTACAATCCCAGACTCCTTATACATATTTCCACATGAAAGATAATTCTCTGGCATTAGTAATTTTTAGTTTTAATTTTTAAAATTTTTATTATTGAAGTATAGTTGACATACAGTGTTATATTAATTTCAGTTGTACGACATAGTGACTTGACAATTCAGTAATAATTTCTTAACACCATATGGCTTTATATATTCAAGGAGGCTAACATCTCGTGTTGTATCTATGTAAATGAGGTAGCCAGAACATAATAAGATCATCATCTGTGTGCGTATGTGTGTGTGTTCCATTCATAGCTAATTATTGATAATCTTTGGAGATTATTCATGATCATGAACGCATCTGTTAAGAAAAATGACCCCAAACTTGGAAATAAGAAAAAGAGAGAGCAGCATGTCTTTCCAATGTTATAAGAGAACATTCTTTAACAGGCCTACCCAAGAATTATTTACCTAATATTTAGGGGAATGCATCTTTGGTGGACTTGCTATTCACTTTTGATTAAATCTCCAGATTTTGTGAATTTACATGTTCACTTAGTAAATAAAAAAAAAGAAAATGATTTCTGAGTCACAGAATATAAAATACCAAAGATTATCAGCCTGGAGGGCATTAATTGGTTTTCTACCTACCTTAGCAATGTTATTTATTTATTTATTTATTTATTTATTTATTTATTTATTTATTTATTTATTTATTTATTTATTTATTTATTTA